>NC_041222.1:40741316-40816681 GCF_002837175.3 Physeter macrocephalus | reverse complement strand
TGCAGCACTATTTACAATAGCCAGGTCATGGAAGCAACCTAAATGCCCCTTGACAAACGAATGGATAAAGAAGATGTGGTACATATATACAATGAAATATTACTCAGCCATTAAAAGGAACGAAATTGGGTCATATGCTGAGACATGGATGCATCTAGAGACTGTCATACAGAGAGAAGTCAGAAAGAGAAAAACAAATATCGTATATTAACACATATATGTGGAACCTAGAAAAATGGTACAGATGAACCGGTTTGCAGGGCAGAAGTTGAGACACAGACGTAGAGAACAAACATATGGACACAAAGGGGGGAAAGCAGCGGGGGGTGGGGGTGGTGGTGTGATGAATTGGGCGATTGGGATTGACATGTATACACTGATGTGTATAAAATGGATGACTAACAAGAACCTGCTGTATAAAAAAATAAATAAAATTTAAAAAAAATACATTTCTCATATGCCTTCAATCCTGTTTCTATTGTTTTCAGGTTATCGCTGTTGCTGAAAAATTGTTTTTAATTTTATTCTCTCTTTATGTAATCCATATATTATGCTTCAATTCTATTTCTTAGTTTCAGTTTTTTATTTACCCTGATGTAACCACTTCTACTGAATTTTACTTGTATCATTATCACTATTTTTTAGTTGTTTTCTAGTACGTGTTCTTTCACCACCACCGACTTCTCCCACGAAAAGGATACATTATTTACTCTTAGAACTCAGATTACAACACCAACAGTTCCACTAGCGTGGTTTTAGAAGTCCTGGAACTGCATTTCCATTTATTTTGAAATGTTGGTCTTCACATCTTTAAACTTTTACTTTCTGCCCCTTTGTTCCCTGCAGTACTACACAGCGCACTCCTTATTTTCATACTTTCCAGAATTTTTTGTTCCATACTTGCTAGATATAAGGCACTGTGATGGAAGGTAGGCACATTTATGAGACATGATTGTAGCAAAGCCCCATATTTCTGCCTATTGACAGTCACTGCCTTCTTTATGCTCCTTGGCCACTTCCCATTTCACCTCAAGATGAGTTTTCCATTTTCCTTCAATTCCAGTTGCCTTTCAGAGAAGGGAGCACGCTGGCATGAAAGCACTCAGTAAAGATGAGTCAGAGTATCTGGCCTATCTCCCACAAGGCCTCACTAGAAAGAAAGAATTATAAAGGCACTGACCTGGTAATATGCTGTCTATCACACCTGAAGTAGATTGCATGTGTGCTTTCAATTGAATCGATTTTTCCAGCTGTGTGAATGGGGCAGTCTTTGGATGTTTACACTTCTTCATTTGGACTCCTTCTGGCAGCGGTTCATGCCAGAACTTAGCATCATACTTAGAATTTACTGGGACAGCGATCAGAAATAATAAGCAGAAGTGGTGATACTACCCTGGATGAAACCAGAAGAAATCTTCACTTCTTTTCAAAGGCAAAAGGGTAAAGAGTTAGGTAGGTAATATCAGGGGAAATGAAAGACTGGAAATCCCAGTATAATTATTCCTCTACAGTAATGCTTCTTGGCTACCACATGTAGTATCATGGATTCGGGATACTTTAATTGCCTGTTATTTTCGGCAAGGTGGCATTTTAAGTTTTTGTTCCCTAACTGCAGAATGGATAAATACTGCATTTGACTCATATGTTGATCCAGGATTATTTTTATTCTCCAGCACCTTCCAATGTCACACCAGAGAGAGGTGCAACTCTCTCTGGGCAATCCTCCTACAGACGGTCTAAAATATCCATGCAGGACAGCATTCCTAATGACTTTCAGGAGCATTTGAAACAAGCCACAGTGTGGTTCAGCAGAAGTCACTTGGGGGAAATGTGTCGCTTTTCTGTGACTTCAGCATTCGGGCCGCACTTAAAGTTAGAGCCCTCTGCAAGGGAGGGGCGGGTTTGTGCCAAGCCTTTGGCTTCGTATCTTGTGACAGCTTGGTGCTTTCCTGACCTCATCCTGAGAAAGCTGTCAGAGGCGGCCCCTGCAGAGACAGCTGGCCCAACTTACGGCTTCTTTCAGGGCAGGGAAACCCCTCTAGGACAGACAGGAAGCGCTCTTTCATCATAACGTATTCCCATTGGGAGCAAGTAAATAGCTTACTTTTCAGTTCAAAGCAGTGAATTCAAGGCACTTAAGTTAGTTTTGGCTCCATGTGACCCTAAAATCAAGTCAAATGGAATGAGTTTACAATTTAGAGCCTTAAGATTCTGTTTGGCTGAACACTGAGGTTAAAGTGTTGAATTCCATCTCATTGTAGTTATTATTTTTTCTTTAGCCATTTCCAAAGTACTGCTAAGTTTTGGAAATAAAATAAAGAAAGTGCTAAATTGGTTTTCAGATCCATGACTGGGCTTTCCTGGTGTAAAAATAATCCCCTGAGCTGTGGTGCTTACATGAAAAATAAATTTTAAAGTGTATATATACAACCCAAATAAAATTTCAATCTAGTTGGGATCCAGATAAATTTAGATTTTGCTTTTTAATTTATTTGACTTTCCTCTTCCAGCTGTCAAACTTATCTAGTTTTGTTACTTTTAGAGCTAATTACACACAGTTCGCTGATTAAATCACATAATCACCTGCCATCATAAAGGAAGGGGATCTTGCCCTTTACCTCATTAACCTAGACCCCTCACACAGTTCATGAGAAGCTGACAATAAAGTGCATACCTGCTATTTAGTCCACAGGATTGACAACACCCTGAAAAGGGAGGTGGGCTGTTTCTCCAGTTCTTTTCATTAGTATGCACAGAATAAAAATCTTCACAGAATCAAGATAAATTATAATCATATTGCAATTTATCAGTCCTGTCACTTTTATAGCAGAAACTGATATTAGTCTGATAAGTTTTGTTCCTATAAATATAATTCTAGCTAGAAAATAAACAAAATATCTTTTCTTATTAGAAGGGTCTCAACAAATTACATGCAGAATGCAAAGTAATGATTTGCCCTGCTGAATTTCCTCAGTTCTACCTAATTGCCTTCCACTCCAATAGATGAAACATTGGTGTAGAACATATTTGAATGGTGGTTGGTGGATGGGTGATTGAGTGAATTCGGATTATTAGTGCTGTTGGAACCCAAAGCCAGTTCTGAGCCACTCCAGTGCCAGGACCTGGGAGTCTAGACTGTGGTAGGTGGTGTGGTATGAGAACCCTTGGGTCTTCCCAAAAGCAATCCCAACGTGGGGGTTATGTCTATAACCAATTCAGCAGTCACTGTGCCTTTTCATTAATTTTATCAACCCTAGGATAACTAACACATAGAGATAAAGAAAAAAATAAATACACACATGTCATTTTCCCTTAGATTTTTACATTTGTTTTTTCTAATAAGGTCATTTTAAGTTTAAATATATCTCAGCAAACCTAAGATTTCTGCTACCTCATAGTTCTAGTTTCAAAAGTTATGATATTCCTACTGATCTACATGATTTTGGAACAGGCATACTGAGTTACTTCTAAATGCCTTGGTGCCATACAATGTCCATTAAGGACAAAAAAGCCAAGAACAATAGAGACATTGTAAAAAATAAAACCAAACACTCTCTTTTTTTGTCCTCCTATAAAAACAGCAAGTCCCTAATCCTGAAAAATTAGCCTTTTTGATGTAGAATCCAAAGCAAAACATCATTCTAATGAAAGGAGGACTGCATTGTTGATCCCCATGTGTCTAGGCAGCTATTTTGATTTCTAACCCAAGAGGGAGTATGAGACACATGGCATCTATTGTGTGTTGGTAGTAATTTGAAACTTATTCGCTTGTTTCCCCTTTGCTACTCAGTTGGAGGGGGCATATGTGAAAGAGATGGGAGCTGCTCAAGATGGTTCTGTATAACCCCAAGGAAGAAAGGAAACACCTTTGGAATGGTACACAGGCCACAGACCAGGTATTGGGTCTTGGAAGCCCCCTTGTGGTTGACAAGCTAATACAGATGGAGGAATGAACAATGAAGGGGTGGGAGATGGAGGGTTGCAACCTTGTTTCTTACATTCATCTTTTCCCTTTCCATGCTCCAGGCATACTGACCTTCTCTTAGTTCCCAAATGCACCATTCCCCTCGTTTTTGTTCTTTGTACGTGCTGTTCCCTGTGCTTAGAATACTTTCATCTATCCCATTTGCCTAGTTAACTTATCACCCTTCAAAGTTCACCTTTGACATCAATTCAAGGAAGCATTCCCTGACTCCATGTACTAAGTCATTTTACGTACTATATGCCGTAAGCTATCATCAGTTGCTAGAAATACTTCTCTTCATTGAAACTGGAGCCAGCGGTTTTAGCTTTCAAACTTTAAAAAGGAATCTCAGTCTCCAGGAAACCATCTAATACAAGGGACTACATTTCTTTTTAATGAGAGGTCTCAGAGAAAATGAAAGACCAACTTTTTAAACACACAACACAATTATTCTACACTGAGGTTTTCACTATAACTTCATCCATCGATCGTGTTGATCGTTTTTCTGCTTTGACTCTTTTCTCCTTCCATTATACATATCTATTCTCTACCACACCTCAGACACAACAGGCATTCAATGAAGGCTTATTTGGTTAGGATGACCAATTTATTACCATTTAACATTACTTAAACGTAAGCTCAAACTCCAAAGAACTACAAAATAAGTAAATGGCATAGCTCTAATTTAAATTATTTTTTATCATGGACATCCCTTTTGTTCCTCAACTTTTTACTTGAAAAATTTCAAGTCTGATTTTGAGTTGAAATAATAGTATAATGAGCACCTCTATACCTTCAGCTAGATCCATTCTCCACATATATCCTTTAGAATTACTTGAATGCAAGTTGTAGATATCATTACACTTCATCCCCAAACACTTCAGCATGTATCACTTAACAACAAGAACGTTTTCCTACATAACCACGATACCAATATCTCAACCAAGAAATTTAACATGGAAAAGTATGATTTAATATATAGTCTATATTCAAGTTTTCCAAAGATGTCTTTAATAATTGTTGTTGTTGGACCCAGGACTCATTAAAGGATTACTTACAGCATTTGGTTGTCAAGTCTCTCTAGTTCCTCTTTTAATCTAGAATAAGTCTATTACCTTCATATTTCTTTTTTTGGTTATTCATTATACTGACATTTTCAAAGAGTCCTGGGGTTAGTTATCTTTAATGATTTTTCCACAAACTGACTTGTCTGACTATAGTTTCAAGACTAGATTTAGTTTAAATATTTTGAATCCTTTGAATCTTGCTTTTTCCCCCTACTTGACAGTATATCCTGGAAATCATTCCATAGCAGTTCAAGGACATTTTCCTCATTCTTTGTGTTTTCTTACGTTCAGAGTACTTTAGAGTACTATGAGAGTGTCCCCTTACCATTACACTCTGGAGTTTATCATTTGGGGTCTTTTACATTTGTTTTGTGTTTTCTATCAATTACATCAGAGCTTTCCTTATGAAAATCTGCTAAGCAAAAAAGAAAGCCAATGAACCAAAGTAGTTTAGTTTAATTCAGTAGAGATTTTGGGTCTATTTTTGTTTTGAATGGAATATCCATGTGTCACACTGAGGAGCAGGTTTTGGACAGTTCCCTACATACTTGCTTCAGTGTAATAATAATAAATCACGAGGGAGGTAAAGAAATTCTGACGACATTACCAACCGTGAGTATGCTGCAGATCTCATCAACATCTCTTTTATAAACTGTGGTAAAATATACATAACATAAAATGTACCTTTTTAACCATTTTTAAGTGTACAGTTCAGTGGCATTAAGTACATTCACACTGTTCCACAACTATTACCAACATCCATCTCTAGAACTTTTATCACCCTCCCAAACTGACACCCTGTACTATATGACTAAAAGAAATATAGTAACTAGAAAAGAACCTAAAAATACATTTTTAGGATTAGTAAGTGAAATCATGTAGTTCACTGGCTAAAGGTCAATATACAAAAATCAATTTATTTCTATATTTCATCAATAGCTAAAAATGAAAATTTAAAAAGTTTCTGTTTATATCAAAAATCTTCAAATACCTACCAATAATTCTAACAAAAGAAGTAAAAGAAGTGTAAGTACCCAGAAAACTGAAAAAAAATATATTGAGAGGAGGTTTTTAAAGAACTAAATAACTGGGGGTATATATATCAGATTCATGGGTTGGAATATTGATATTTTAAAGAGGTCATATCTCTGCAAATTGATCTATAAATGTCAAAATCCCAAGATAATTTTTTTAATGATAATCTGATTCTAGAATTTATACGGAAATTCAAAGGGCCAAGAATAGCCAAACCAATCATAAACTGGAAGGCTTACACAACCACATTTCAAGAATCAGTAAAAAGCTAAAGTGTGTGCTGGTACAAAGATAGGTAAATAGAACATGTAACAGAATAGAGGGGCAGAAACAGACCCACACATCTATGGACACTTGATTTATGACTAAGATTTCACTGCAGAACTTTGGGAAAAGGATGGCCTTTTAAAGAAATGGAACCAAATTAGTGGATATTTATATGGGAAAAATATGTTTTGAATCCTACCTCACACCATACACAGAAATTAATTTCAGTAAGTCTAAATATGAAAGGTAAAACAATAAAGCTTCTAGATGAAAATATTATGCAATATTTCTATAAACTTGGGATAGGCAAATACGTTTTAAAAGGGGCAAAAAACACTAACCAAAACAGAAAAGATTAACTGGATAACATTACAATTTTTTTTTGCTCATTTAGACAGTTTTTAAAAAGTGAAAAGCCATAGAACAAAAATAGATTCAAAACCAGAATATTTAAAGAACTAGCCAAAAAATATGAAAAACTATTCAACCTCATTATTCATCAGGAAAATGCAAATTAAAATTACAATGAGGTAAAAACATCTACTCACCAAACTGGGTAAAATTAAAATAACTGCCAAGACTAACTGTTAGTGAAGAAATTGATCAAGTAGAATTCTCATACATGTTAGTGAGATTATAAACTTAGAAATACTGTTTAGCAGTATTCACTATACTTGAAAATATTCATATTCTATAACACAGTAATTATACTCCTAACATATGCCCAACAGCAAGTTTGTATGTATATACTCAAAGACAGGTAAAAGAAGATTTAAAGCAGCATATCCACAATAGCCAAACTGGAAAAAAATGCCCAATCACAGTTGGATTAAAGACATTGTGGTATTTTACTACAAAAACTACTTTACAGCAACAAAAATAAAAGAATTATTGCTGAATGTAACCACAAAGATGTCTCTCACAAACTTAATGTTAAGTAAAAGAAGCCAGACCAAAAGATTAATATTGTATCTCTCAATGTATATAAAATCCAAAATCAAATATAACAAATACATATAGTGTTTGAAGTCAGGAAAATGACTGGAGAAGGACAAGTGATGACTGGAGTGGTGCAAACAAGGTTTTGGGGGTACTGCTAATGTTCTATTTATTGTGAAAATATATCAGGCTATACAGTTATAATCTTTGCTTTTTATGTATGCATATACTTCAATAAGAAAATTTATTCCAAAAAGATTGATAATATGCAACTCAAGGAATAATAAGAAGTGCATCATTCAAGTGTGAAGTAATCTAAAAGGTGACTAAATTTTGACGATGGTGGGGACAGTCCATTCAACTTGGTATTAGGAACATTTATAATGGGAATGGTCCATAGGGCTATTTGGCAGAGTAGAGAAATTTATGATTAAATATTTACAGTTTTAAAAAGGTAATAATATCTACTGATTTTCAACTTTTCAAATCAGACTATAAAGAAATAAGACAATTATCATTCATTACAAAACAGAATGAAAATGTTGAAAAGTTCAACAATGTGTAAGATAACATGAGGTGAGAGAGTTGGGGGAGCAGTACTCTCATCTAACAAAGAGGGAAGTCAAGAGAAGAAGGTTCAGGTATGTCTTTTTAAGGTACACAAATGACTAGTGAACAAACTAAAACTAGTGGCTTAACAATAGCAAAAGGTAGGAGGGAGAGGGAATGGGGATTGATTTAAGTGAGCTAAGACACTATATATTATAGCAAAAAGTAATGCAAAGCATCAAAAAGTTGATAAATCATGAGGTAGCAATATATACTATTAAGAAATAAAGGGTAAACCACCAAAAGAAACTAAAATGCAATTACTTCACAGATGTTGCCTCCAGGAGGTTGGAATAAGAATGTAAGTGGAGCATGGGCTGTTGTTTTTCATTACAAATTAACATCATAAATTAAATATTAAATAGTTAAAGCAAATTTGAAAAGGACTAAAGTGGGAGGAATCACTCTACCCAAAATCAAGTCTTACTATATGGCCACATTACTCAAGACAATATGGTATTTATAAAGGGATGTGCACATAGATTAATGGAACTGAATAAAGAACCCAGAAATAGACCCCCACAAATACATCCAACTGATTTTTGACAAGGGTGCAAAAGCAATTTATCAGAAAAGATAGCTTTTTCAAGAAATGATACTAGAGCAATTGGAATCCATAGGCAAAATGAATAAATAAATAGGTGAACCTCAACCTAAACTCACACCTCATATAAAAATTAACACAAAATAGATTATAAACTTAAATTGCAAAACATAAAACTATAAAAATTGTAGAAAAGAAAACAGAAAAACCACTGAGATCTAGGGCTAGGTAAAGAATTCTTAGTCTTGATACCAAC
The DNA here is from genome assembly GCF_002837175.3 of Physeter macrocephalus. NCBI lineage: Eukaryota > Metazoa > Chordata > Mammalia > Artiodactyla > Physeteridae > Physeter > Physeter macrocephalus. Next base: position 40,808,000 of record NC_041222.1, on the reverse strand, counting down.
AGCACAATCCCTAAAAGGAAAAATTGATAATTTGGACCTTATCAAAATTTTAAAATTTTGTTCTTTGAAATACTCTGCTACATGATAAAAACACAAGCTACAAAATTGAAGAAAGTATCTGCAAACTACATATCCAGCAAAAGACTATTACTTAGAATACATAAAGATCTGCCAAAACTCAACAGTAAAAACAAAAAAACCCAATTAGAAAATTAGCAGAAGAGATGAACAGACATTTCACAGAAGCAGAAATAAAGATGGCAAATAAGCACATAAAAAGTTATTCAACATAATTAGACATCAGGAAAATGCAAATTAAAACCACAATGAGCTATAATTATATACACCTATCAGAATCACAAAAATTAAAAATAGTAACAGTACTAGATGCTGGTGAGAATGGGGAGAAACCTGGCTCACTCATTTACTGCTACTGGGAATATAAAATGATAGAGTCACTCTGGAAAACAATTTAGCAGTTTCTTGTAGAACTAAGCATCAGCTACCATATAACCCAATAATACTCTTGGACATTTATCCTAGAGAAATAAAAACTTATGTTTACACAAAGATCTGTGTGTGAATGCTCACAGCAGCCTTATTCATAACAGCCCAAAGTGGAAACAACCCAGATGTCCTTCAACAGGTGAACTGTTAAACCAGCTGTGGAATACTACTCAGCAATAAAAAAGAACAATTTTTTGATACATGCAACAACTTGGAAGAGTTTCCAAGGTATTACACTAAGTGAAAGAAGCCAATCCCCCAAAATTACATATGGTAATTTCATTTATAATAAACATTTGGACAGACAAAATTTTAGAAATGGAGAACAGAATACTGGTTGCCAAGGTTTAGGAACAGGGAATGGGAGGAGGTACAGGAGGAAGATGGCATGGTTATAAAAAGGGCAACACAAAGGATCCTTGTGGTGATAGAACTCTTCCATATCTTGACTGTGGTTCAGACACATGAACAGACCCATGTGACAGAACTGTCTCTCTCTCTCTCTCTCTCACACACACACACACACACACACACAAATGAGTAAAGTAACACTTGGGAAATGTGAATAAGATTGGTGGATTGGATAATGTCAATATCCTGGTTGTGATATTATACTCTGGTTTTGCAAGATGTTACTATGGGGGGAAACCAGGTAAAGGATACACAAGATCTCTCTGTATTATTTCTTACAACTGTATGTAAATTTACATTTATCTCAAAACAAAAAAGTTTAATTAATTATTGAACACAAAAATATATCTCCGCTATAAACTCAAAGAAAGAATATAGATGTAATGGATGGACCTAGAGGCTATTATGCTAAGTGAAATAAGTCAGAGAAAGACAAATACCATATGATTTCACTTATATGTGGATTCTAAAAAATAAAACAAATGAACAAACATAACAAAACAGAAACAAAGATACAGAGAACAAACAAGTGGTTGCCAGAGGGGTGCCGGGGGGCGGAGGGAAGAAATACGTTTCTTTCCTGAGAGAGATTAAGAGATACAAACTTCCAGCTACAAAATAAATGAGTCATGGGTACGAAATTTACAGTGTGGGGAACATAGTGGATAATTATGTAATGTCTTTGTATAGTGACAGATGGTAACTAGACTTATAGTGGTGATCATTTTGAAGTGTAGAGAAATACCACATCACTATGCTGTACACCAGGAACTAACATAATGTTGTAGGAAAATTATACTTCAAAAACAAACAAACAAATTCATAGAAAAAGAGATCAGATTTGTGGTGTTGGTGAGGGGAGGGGAACTGGATGAAGGTCGTCAAAAGGTACAAACTTCCAGTACAGCACTGGACATGATAAACATGATTCACACTGCTGTAGGCTATACATAAAAGTTGTTAGAGAGCAAATCCTAAGAGTTCTCATCAGAAGAAACACATTCCTTTCTATTTCTTTAATTTTGCATTTATATGAAATGATGTTCACTGAACTTCGGTAATCATTTCACGATGTTATGTAAGTCAAATCATTATGCTGTACACCTTAACTTTACATAGTACTGTATGTCAATTATATCTCAATAAAACTAGAATAAAAACAAAAAACATACGTACACACACACACACACACAACACACACAGAGAACACAGGTGCAGAGTATCTGATAACAGCCGTTATCATTTTCTGGAAAAGAAAAAAACAAACTGGATACAGGATATCAGAGAGGTAGAAGTAAGTACTGGTTAAGACTGAAACTGAGATTTTTAAGGAGGAGGTAACAAGCGTCTACTTAACTAGGGATGAAAATCCAGGGCAAGTATCTCGTGGTGCCTTCTTGAACAGAATACACCCAAAATATACAGTAGAATATAACTGTTGAGTGTGAGCTCTAAAATTGACTGCCTGAGACCCAGTATAAACTCTGTCAATTATTAGCAGGATGACCCTGGGCAAGTTATTGAAACCTCTCTATGCCTCAGGTTCCTTTTAATATATGAATCCTATGAGCCTATTATGAGGGCCAAATAAATTAATGTACATAAAAATCTTATTAGAGTGCCTGGTATTCAGTCTTAGCTGAATGTATCATTATGTGATCACAAGGCGACATAAGCTATAATTTTCCTGTGTCTTTCTTATTACTTACTGTGTTTTGATACTTCTACTAACTGAGCTTATGCCACAGTAGCTGGGGAAATTGACACCTCTGCATCTCTGATTTCTAAAGTTGTTTGAAAGCAGGCCAGAGAAGCACAGTATTGTGTAGGTGGCTGCTTACCCATCCAAGTATAAACATTGTTACTTGGAGAGGGAAACCAGTTCAATACATCTCCCTCAAACCTGCCCCCCTTTTCCTGACTGATTTCCCACAATATCTTTGTTTTGTGAGTCCAGCCCAAATTAGAGATAATTCTGCGGTTTCTTCACCTTCTCAGCACCAAGCAACCTATTTATTCTCTGACGAAGTACAATGCATCACAAGTAATGAAACACTCTTTCCCCAAAGAGAAACTGTAATCATCATTTTCCAGCCCTGCTGGTAAAATGTTTTCCTTATTTTGCAACCCTCTTGACTGATGAAGATTGGCAGGCAGTAATGATCTAGACTGAACTTGTTGGCTCTACATCCCCTACAGATAGACTTGCTCTGAGTAGTGCAGAAGCTGCTGCTGAAGTAGCCCTGAAGCCTACAGGACGACAGCTGTGAGAATTCCACTCTACGAGAGCCTGAGCTTTACTGGCAAGAATACATGATGCATAGAAAAGGAATAAATATTTATGGGCATGAACTATTATGAGGCTCATATTTTCTAATGAACCAGGATACGATCATACGCAGGGAAAATACCAAGTTGGTGGTATTGGCACATTTCTTCTTTAATAAGGACAAGCACTGACTTAGCAGCCATCGCTGTTGGCATACCATACACAACATGCAGCCAGAGAAACAAAAACAACCACACAGTGGGAACAACAGAATACACTCCAATTGTATGGCTCCTGTTAATGTCGCTGAAGTGTATTTCGTCACATGCAGTGGTTGTCCTCTCAATAACTTCAGTAGTTTAAGCATGTGGGTTTATCATTTTAACATTCCCTTAATGAAATTCCATTGGAAAGCCACTATTCACACACTCAGCTGTTTTCAGCCCCCCTTTTTTGTTTACACTGATGAATACCACCATTGAAGATTACCAGTTCCATATGTTTATAACTTGCAGTATATAGTGATTCTGTCATTTATTTTTATTCAAATTCTTGCATCAGATCCCTTTTAAGAGTTCTATGTTCAAGAATTTGGTTAACAGAGCCATCTCCATCTTGTTTATAATCTTCAAATTTTTACAGGCCTTGCATTTGTTCAGTGCTCACTTTCTCAAATCAAGGGATACATCCATCTGCTGATCATTTTACTTACCACTCGCTCAACTTCCTCCATATTCTTCATTCTTCTGCAGAAGTACAGGATCCAGAAATCTACCTCTGGCAAGGGTGTATAATGATAATCAGCACAGGATTTTTTTTTTTTCTTCTGGAAATTTTCCTGAAGATTACCAGCTTTGCAAGGGTGGGGATGAGTGGGAAAGGGGAAGCATCTCTGGCTGCAGACACTACTACACTTTGGGAAACAGTCAACCACGGCTTCTAGATTTAACAGTCCTCTTTCTAGAACTATATTCTGCAAATTTACTACCTTTCCTTATGAAAGCACATCTGCCATGTCTTACTAGGCCTTCTTGAAATGATCCTTATTAATCTGGCAGCTCATCACCTGGATGCAATTAGCATCGTGTATAAATAGAAATATAAGAAATTTCCTCTTCTAGATCGTCTGGGATCACCCTTGTTTACTCTTCTCCTTCTATCATTTAATCATTCCCTTTCGTTTGTTTTGAAGTTTCTTTCTTATCCAGTTCTTCCAAGTTCTACAGTCATTTTTTAAGTATGAAAACTAATCAGAAGATATTTTTGAAGTTTAAGTAGCAAGAAAGACACTTACGCTGTGTGTTGGTATATAATCCTAAAGTTTGGAAGAGTAAAATAAATAGGTGAAAGATACAGTCGCATCATCAAAATAGTTTTTCGTGCATAAACTACATCTATTTACGAAGAAAACCTATTATATTGAAATACTAAAACACTAAATATTGTTGTTGAAAAATTAAAGCCAGATATTCGTTATAAAAATAGGCAAGCCCTTATTAATACACTAAATATCAAGATCTAGCAGTAGGTCTAATAACTTGCATAATTTCTAAGTAGTGATGAATGTAATGATATTTTAAGATATCTATACCAACTATAAAGTGACATGAAAATATCTGTAAGTTTCAGTGGTGACAAAGTCAGATATTGCTAACAGTACTGTAGTTTGCTGTCTACATTTATAATTGAAGAAACTGCTAAATTTTAGTCAGAGGTTAGTGAATATGAATATGTATATGTTTTTCTATACAAGTTCACAGACCTTATGAATTAAATCCTTGAACCCTTAGGAGTCTGAGGATTCTAGGTAAAGAACTCCCGACCTATAAAATGGCCATCATCAAAAAATCTACAAACAATAAATGCTGGAGAGGGTGTGCAGAAACGGGAACCCTCCTACACTGTTGGTGGGAATGTAAATTGTGGAGAACGGTATGGAGGTTCTTTAAAAACATAAAAATAGAGCTACCATATGATCCAGCAATCCGACTCCTGGGCATATATCCAGAGAAAACCATAATCCGAAAAGATACGTGCACCCCAATGTTCACTGCAGCACTATTTACAATAGCCAGGACATGGAAGCAACCTAAACGTCCATCAACAGAGGAATGGATAAAGAAAATGTGGTACATACATACAATAGAATATTACTCAGCCATAAAAAGAACAAAATAATGCCATTTGCAGCAACATGGATGAACCTAGAGATGGTCATATTGAATGAAGTCAGACAGAGAAAGACAAATATCATATGATATCACTTACATGTGGAATCTAAAAAAAAAGGCTACTAATGAACTTATCTACAGAACAGAGATAGAGTTACAGATGTAGAAAATAAACTTATGGTTACCAGGGGGTAAGGTGGGGGAGAGAGATAAATTGGAAGATTGGGATTGACATATACACACTACTACATATAAAATACATAACTAATAAGGACCTATTGTATAGCACAGGGAACTCTACTCAATACTCTGTAATGGCCTATATGTGAAAAGAACCTAAAAAAGAATGGATATATGTATATATATAACAGATTCACTTTGCTGTACATTAAAAAAAAAAACTCCTGACCTATAATAAGACCAAAATATTGTCATAAAGAGAGTGAAAAATAAAATACTATCAGAAATTAGCTTAATAGTTATAAGAGGGATTTTTAACATGTTCTATGTATTCACATATTTCTAGAGCCAAAGATATACAAAATTCAGTATGGAGTAAAAGCTACATACTGAAAGATGACCAAAATATAAAATGACACCAAATTAAAATGTAAATATTCATCAATAAAAAGTTCAAGATTTACCCACTCCAAATTCAATTACTATGTGAAGATATAATAAAGGAAGAGAAATACCATAATACAGTTTAGACAATCTAAGCTTATGACCAAAAAAAGGAAAATCAACAGATTTTTGATGCATGTATTCTGGGAAACAGTCTTTCAGGAATTAGAAAGTCTTTAAGAATGAAGGTATATAATGATGTGTTATGAGAGACCTTCAGCAAAAAAACTACATTGGTCACTCCATATCCTTACATAGATACGCGTTCAAATGTCAATAAATACTATAGATATTGATAATAAACAATAGTCAGACAGATAACTGGAATTCAGGAGAGAATATTTAGTAGGAAAATTAGAGTAGAATTAGGGCTATGACATTACTTTGGTGGGCTGTTTTTATCATTTGAGTCATGTACCAGGATACAGACTGAACTCTTAGCTAAAAGAAGCTACTCCAGGGGTCCAAAAGCCTGAAATTACATGCTGAAGCTTTCTATAAAGACAAGAATGTTTGATTCATGTTCCCTTTCTACTGACTCACTTATCTATAAATAAAGTATAAAGTCTCTTAGCAAACACAAACAAATGTTAATGAACATTCACTGTGGTCACCTAAGGCTAAGGAGGTATAATTATTTTTAAATTTTTGATCATATTTTCTAAAGTTTGTTCAGTAAACATATTTTATAGTTAGGGAAAGTTATTAGAATTATCTAAAAATAATCTGCCATGGGACTTCCCCAGTGGTCCAATGGTAAAGAATCCACCTTCTAATTCAGGGGACATGGGTTTGATTCCTGGTCAGGGAACTAAGATCCCACATGCTGCGGGTCAACTAAGCCCACGCATCACTACTACTGAGCTTGTGTGCCTCAACGAGAGAGTCCGCATGCCACAAACTACAGAGCCCACACGCTCTGGAGCCCACGCGCCACAATTACAGAGTCCATGTGCCCTGGAGCCTGCGTGCCACAACTAGAGAGAGAAAACCCGCACGCCACAACTAGAGAGAAGCCGGCGCACCCCAACGAAGAGCCCACACACTGCAACGAAAAAGATCCCGCATGCCTCAACAAAGATCCTGCATGCTGCAACTAAGCCATGACACAGCCAAAAAATAAATAAATAAATAAATAAATATTTTTTAAAATAAAAAAAAAATCTGCCATGATTTTGTTTTCAGAGGTAACAGAGATGCTTTCTTTGACAAGATGCATTCAATTTTCTTCTAATGACAGAAGCATAAATTTTAATGAAGCTTAGATGGCTAAAATGACACTCAGGTTTTCCTTGACCAATCAGGCTAAATGGCATTTTAAAAACACAAAACATTATTTTAGTATAGACAAGATTATTCATTTTGGAATCTTGTGCAGCAATGCGAGCTTGGACATAAAGGGTATATTAAGTTGTAATAGCAAATTCATGAATTCAATGCCCAGGATGTAGTCAATGCTATTTGGTAGTTTTATCTGGGTTATAAAGACTGAATGAATCTGAAGCTATTTCTCCTAGAGATTTTAATTCTTGCATTTCTTATGCTGATGTTGACATGAAACATATGAAAAGAAATTACATAGGCACAGGGTGTTTATTGATCACCACAGAAATTATGTGAGTTAAGGTTTGAATTGTTGAACTCATTAAAATTTTTCATTTATTTCAGCGTCTCTGTAGTCTTTCATAGATTACATTTGGGGGCTCCTACTGCTGCATGCTGAGAACTAAAATGCTGCAACCACACTAAGTCATATGGTCTCATTAAATGTCTGAAAGTTTAACAAAAAAATTTAACATTATAATTCTCACTTTCAGATGGAAAAAAATAGGACAGCTAACAAGAATTTAAATGAGAGATTGCATTTACTCTTTCAACTCACACATATACATTGAATGCCAAGCAAATTATTATGTGCTAGAAATAGAAAGATGAGCACAACCAACATGGTCTCTGCCCTTTCAGAGCTTAAAATCAGATGGCCATAGTAGTAAGAGAGCAGAATTATGGTCAGCTTGATCTGAGTTTGAATATTGGTTCTCCTTCATATTTCTCTCTAAACTTTTCTAAGCTTCAATTTCTTCATTTATAAAAACAGGACAGTGATAACTCCTTTGTCAAGTTTCTCTCAAGAATGAATGCAAGGGACTCCCCTGGTGGCGCAGTGGTTAAGAATCCGCCTGCCAATGCAGGGGACACAGGTTCAAGCCCTGGTCTGGGAAGATCCCACATGCTGCAGAGCAACTAAGCCCGTGCGCCACCACTACTGAGCTTACACTCTAGAGCCCATGAGCCACAACTACTGAAGCCCGTGTGCCACAACTACTGAAGCCCGTGTGCCACAATTACTGAAGCCGATGCACCTAGAGCCCATGGTCCGCAACAAGAGAAGCCCCTGCAGTGAGAAGCCCGCCTACCGTAGCGAAGAGTAGCCCCCACTCGCCGCAACTAGAGAAAGCCTGCGGGCAGCAACGAAGATCCAACGCAGCCAAAAATAAATAAATAAATAAATAAATAAATTTTTAAAAAGAATGAATGCAATACATATGAAATACCTAGTATATACTCAGCACATAGTGATACTTAAGAAAGTCAGATGCCTGGCACAAAGTAGATACTCTAAAAAAGCATACTCACTATTACTATTTTTGTGGCTGTTGTTGGTATTTTTAGTCAGATTACAAAATACCATGCCAAGTTATAGTCCACTAGGGCCTTGAAACATTCAATTTCTGAGATTCTGAGACATTTACACACTCCCTTTTCATACGTAAACATCTTGAGGGTCAAGGCTGGAGACACTGGGCTAATCCTACCCTGAATATGTTTAGCCACTGATTCTTTCATAAAATATATTTCATGAACCATAATTTGAAAACCAATGAAATTTGACACTTCCTAAATATTAACCTAGATGGAAGATATTGGGACCCATCCTTGATGTATTTACTAACACCAAGGTTTATAAAAATAAATATCAGGTTATAAACCCACCATTAATTTCAACATATTACTGAAATACAGTCTGAATATTGCAGAAGTAAAACAAGCTAATAGGACAAGAGAAAGAAGAGAAGAGATTGCAGAAATGAGGGGTAGGATAAGAAGATAGTCATTCTATGTCTCCATAAATGTAATAACATTTTAACTAAATAAGGATGATGTAAAAGTGTGACCCATAGATTGAAACAACAGTCACCTGTGACCAATTAACCTCACATCTGAAAATGTGGCATTTTTTTCTACCACAACACCAAGGGGTATGTGTATGAATGTGTGTGTTTTAAATCTGTTTTACAGCAGTTTTTCCATGAAGATTCCTGCTGTGTGGTACATAGCTATTCATACCATCAACGGTTCTTGGTGTGTATCTATCTATTAACTTCCTCCCTCTCAGAAGCATTTTACTTATTTGTGTTAAATGTAACCTTTCTTTTGGAATTATACTCTATTACTTCCTGGACTCCATTTAGCTATCTATTCATCACTGTCTCATTTACCCTGATTAAAACTCCCTGCTTTACTTAGTGCCAATTATTGATTCTAAGCAGAGTCAAACAATCAGATCCTATTTCCATCTGACTCTTTTGGCACCCGTCTGATACTCCATTCATGAGCCATCTCTCCATCTCTAGCAGGCTGGGGCTTGCAGCCTCTGAAGCAAGAGGGAACACAGGAAATAAGGAGAAGGGGTCCTAAACTGCTGGGAAGCCAAACAGACCGACTGAGTTGTTCAAAGAAGCAGGTTGTGGCTGAGAGCAAGGTCACTGGGAGGCTGACTTTAATATCTTCAAAGCCAGGACTCGGAAGCTGCTCTTTCTGGCTCTCATGGTGGCCATGCCCCAGCTCTGCTTGGAATAGCAGAGATCCACTCAGCACTCAGCTTGGTCAGTAAGTCTGGGTCATCAGCAAAATGATAGAAGGTTTGGTGAGGGCTTCATGCTGACAGATATCATTTATCAAGTGAATGTGTTTCACCAAAATGAGCTTATTCCCATGAAGTGGCAAGGCTCATTGTTCTGTTTAGTTGCCTGAAACATGGGAAAAGAAAGGCGAATATTTCTTCCAGTTTAGATACTTTCATACTGGATTTTGGGTCACACCTCTATATATGATTCACAGGATTCAATATCTGAGATAGTAGAAGTTAAATGGTATACTGGGGCCGAGTGTGCAGTGGTTTGTTTGAGCTGGTTTGCTTCAGTGTAAGAGCTGATTGTGCACATCTCTTCCTAACTGTGCTCAGTGACATCACCTTTGAAGGCTGAAATTGGCCATGATGGGAGAATTTATGGTGGAAATCAACAATGCTACCAATCAGGGTATTTGTATCATTATTTTTTTCCAGAGAGCTCTGCATTGTTAAACATACATCAGCACACCACTCAGTGTGTGTCTGTGTATGTGTGTGCATGCACACATTCTGGAAATTTAGTTTCTGGAAAATTAGCCAAAATAACTTTAAATCTTCCTCTAGCTCACCCATGCATTTTAAAATGGTCAGATATATGTTTTAGCAGCTACAAAATCTCTTTAACAGTTTCCTTGTGCTTATTCATTTTTTACAGTGGGAAGTTGGTAACAGTGGACTAATCTCAACCTGTTGGTAATTCCAGCCCACTCTTTCCTGTAGTAGGTCAACCCTTTTGTTGAAGTTAATTAGAATTATTCCAAAAGCTTTTGCAGTTGAGCTCATTTGCTTTTCTTCATTAGTAAAAACTTAGTTAACAAGCACTCAGCTAACTGCACCCATCAAGTAACCAGCAATTCAGAGTGCCGATTGATCAGGAAGAGAAAGATGAAACTACCAAAAAACAAATGAATGCAAACTTTGAAATCTTTCCAGAAAACATTTTAACAACAACAACAACAAGCCAGAACCTACTTTTAGAGACTTAGCATATTTCAAGAACAGGCATTAGGAGACACAAATTTTCCAGTTCATAAAACATAGTATAAAAATTTACTCCTTCATCAAACTTTATGGGGGCCTGCTATAATTAGGATTTCTCAAAGAAAAAAACTCCAGTATCAACCCTTGAAGAACTCATCATCTAGTTGGCAGCAGATCACAGGTTATAATATTTATTAAATAGAGATAAGTAAGTATACAGGAGGTTTTATAAAGAAATCAGAAATCTAGTCTAACTAAATTTATTGTATACCATGTTAAAACTCAACTTGGTGATGGAAGTATTTTTTTAAACAATTTTGGGATTTTTTTGTTTTTCAGTTTCTGTAAGAGAGAAAACAAAAATAACCACTAACCCTAATTTTATGATCTGGAAAGAGGTTTCAGACTGAATTTTTAAAGTCTCCATCTTCTAAGCAGTTAGATTTCCCTCTTTGCCACATTACCTTTTCACAACTATGAACATTAATTTATTAACCCTCAACTGATTGAAGGAGTCAGCTAAATACAATACCTTATTCCCTAACCAACCAGCAACCTGAAGTGTAACTGTAACTGCTTCTTATCCAGATGACAGAAAGCAATTTCAGTGACTGCTTTACCTAATTAGGATGCATGAAGCAGGGACCTCCAGGTCACATCTCTGTAAATTATGCCTCTTCAATTTTCTTGAGAAAGCTCTTATGTCTCAGGAACCCTGACATGGTTTTTACTAAGACCATATAAACTCAGTGCAACCAAATTTCACTTATTTGTGCGTATATTGTCTACACTGACTTGTGGCTTTTCCACAGACCCCAGTTCATTTAAATTACTTATTTTTCATTTGCTGGGCATTAACTAAAAAGTTAACAGCACAAAGGCTTCACTACACATTTGTTGGCACACTATTTTTGAAGGAACAGGTGAATGCATGAGGGAACTCCCTCAATTTACTTTGCCTGAAAAGAACTCTTCGAAATAAAAGTTTTTGGCCCTATGCCCAGATAAAGAGACTTTTTTAAAGAAGGCTAAGTTTGCATTAGTTTGAAGTAGCTGCCTACCATTATGAAGCAACTTGTAAGAATGGCAGCATGGGGAACTTGACAACTCCTTTGTGCCTTGGGGATGTCATTAGGTGGTTCAACAGGAGGTGAGGGACAACAGACACTCAAATATGAGTGAAAACACACATTTCAAAATTAACACAGATTGATCATTTTTAAATTATGCAAAATTTAGGACAATCTAGTACAATATGATTATAAGCATTTATTAAACATCGATGATGACAGAAAGCTATGACTGAGATACCAAGAAATATGAGACAGAGTTGCTATACTCAGCTCATGACCAATGACAGCAGCAACAAGAGAAGCATCAGCAATAATGAAAAACTTTAAAAAGCGTCCCACGTGAAAAGGTATGCTATAAACTCTGTATTTATTTTTTTCTTAGGGGTGTTAATTGAGAATTAACTGTATCTTGATCATCCAGCCATGTTCAAGTCTTATCATGATTATGTTCAACTTACAATAGTGAGGAGAATTCAACACTTGCATACTTAGGTATGTAAGACTAACCTAGTTTAAACAATTAGTAGCTACCCCCTAAACTTCAGAGTAAGTTCTGGTATCATGGGAAATACTACATTTAAAGTTTGAATATGTAACACAAATCCGGTGTTTTGACTGGATTTAACTTTACTGGGTGGAATCCAAGTGTTTCCTAAAACTCAGTGGAGTCTCATGTGTTCATAAACATTTGTATGTATTTACGTGAGATGTGTGCATAAAATGTATGGCTTCAAGTGAGACAAGCTCATACATATGTGTGTGTGTGTGTGTGCACGCGCAGAAAAGTGGCCCTTGCTCATTGACTCAGCATAACCTGTCCATTATGAAGTTACAAAACTGTACTTCTTGCTTATTCAAGTCTTCCCACCTTAGCTGACTGTGTGGTTTACCTCATTTCTCAGCTAGCAGCCTGCAGAACATTGGTATGATGTGGCAGGCACATGCATAAGCCTCTCAGTGAAATGGATCACCTCAGATCTAATCAGTAATGTACAGAGCCCACTACTTGTTTAATACAAGCCAGTCTGCTGTTCTTCCCTCCTGCCCACCCACACAGTTCCATCAAGCATGGATGCCACAGGAAAATCCTAATCAAGAAAAACCTGGATAACATCAGTCGTCCTAGAAAATGACATTTATGCATTCAAATAAATGGTGCAGCCTATCATTCTTGCTGCTAATGCTTTTACATGTTGTTGTGGTCTTTTTCAGTCAAAATATAGTAGGGCTTACAGATTACAAGGGAAAAGAAATCGATGAACTGATTTTAATGACCCTACTGAATTTTCAATAGTCTTAGACAGCTTAGTGAGATAAAAGTTGAAGTGACAGAGCATAAAGTGTTTTCAAACAGATTTCTATTGTTCAAGGCCGTGGGCTGTTTTAGTCTTTGGGGAGTTGGAGGAGAAGTGGAGAAGTGCATATCAGGCATTTGAGAACACTTATCCACTAACACTTGCAATTCTGGAGAATGACAGAGTTTGAAGAGATCTGAGATGCCTCCTGTCTTCAAGTTCAAATCCTTATTTTACTGATAAGGAATTAGAGGTTCAGAGAGGGGAAATAATATATTCAATGCTGTGGAACAAGTAAATAAAGGGGCATCTGAATTCATCTCTACTGGCCTTAGGTCCAGGAAGTTTTTGCATTACAACATGCTTATTGTATAACCTGAATGAGAATTTTTCTTTCTTCCCCTCTCTGCCTTCCTCTCTCTCTCTCCCCTTCCCTCTTGTCTCTTTCTCTTTAACAATATTCCTCCCTCCTTCCTTTCCTCTCCACCTCTTTCCCCTTGTCTTTTTCATTTCCCTCTTTCTCTTTCATCCACCCATCCATCCATCTATTTAACAATTATTTACTGAGCAGCTATTATGTGCCAGGCATAGGGTTAGGGACTAGGGCTTCAGCTGCGTCACTGACCTCATGGAACTTATAGTCTAGTCGGGCACATGGACAGGTCAGGAAAAGCTTTCTGGTGAAGTCATATTCACACTGAGACCTAGGGATAGGAGACAGCCTGTCACAGAATGGGGGTATATAACATTCCAGGCAGAGGACATGGTTTGTGCTAATGTCCCACAGCAGAAAGCTGCTAGAAGAGGCCACTGGAGGATCTCAGCAGAACTGACACATCAGGCAATGGCAGAAGAGTATTATCTGACTGTCTTCAATGTCATGGGCCCAATTCCCAGCCCCAAATTTCCTCTAAGATATTTTCATTTCTGTATAATTTTGAACTGTGCATTAATAAATCAGGAATAAACATTTTGAAGTAAACTTAAAAAAAAAAAGAAATAGAGGAAAATGTGCCTTGCATCATGTTAAAACCCTGTCACCTCAACCATGCAACATTGGTCTTTTTCTTACCCATACATCCCTGCCCCCTTATGAAAGCCAGTGTTGTCAGGGTGCTATATGGATTGTGGACTCTGAAATCAGACAAATCATGGAATTTAATCCTGACTCTGAACTTTCTGGTGTTTTGGTCTTGAGCAAATCTTTCTATCTCTAAGTTACAGCTTTCTCATGTGCAGAATCAGAATTAAAAACTATCCTCCAGGAAGTATGGAACCAGGTGGTTATACATGTAAAGAGCCCAGCATAGTGCCAGGCATATTAAGTATTCAACAAATATTTAATAAGTGGGTAAAAAGGTATGTAACATTTTAAAAGTAAAAGTTTTAAATCATAATATCAATAGATGCTCTTTAATGATATCAACGATTTACAAAAATGTAAATATATAGTCTCTAGCTAGATACTGCCAGGGATGAAAGAATGTGCTATTTCAAGAAAACATATTGGGTCTGGAAATGCCACATGTGGCCATAAAAGTAGAAAATATCAGTGAGCCTCTTTGGGCCACAGGCATGGTCAACCCAATCTCAAGACTATTCTCATTAACACAAATGAACAAAGATAGGTTCTAATTCTCAGGATTTATGAGTAGGACTCACAAACACTGGAAACGAAATGAAGAGCACTTAACTCTCTGTCTCAGTTTTGTCTTCTGTAAATGGGGATAACACCTCAGAGAGTGGTTTTGGATTAAATGAGAATATATAGGCTACTTGTATATCCTGTACCTGGGGCATAATAAGTGATCAATAGATGTCACACTTTTTTATTCATGGTATACAAAGATCACATTTCAAAATACAATATTTGAAATGCTAATACTTGATAATTTTATTATAAGGGCAATAATTTTAAAAGTGGATAAACTTTTTTCTCTTCCAATATATCTCACAGGTACTATGAGAATTAACTTTTTGCTATAATTTTCAAGTAAGGGGAAAAGGGAGCAGGAGTCCCTATGCAGGAAAGAGAAAGCCTGTAGCTGTTACAAACAAGCCTTTAAAGGCTTCTAATCTGCTTTCAGTCATTTACAAATAAGTTTATTACTTGAGTAAAAGCAAAAGACAAAATTCTTTATGTCTTGAAGCAGAAACAAGTCCCGGTGGCCAGAGCTAGAATTCTTCATAAAAATAGTTTATCTCAAAGCACACAATATTTCTCAATATATTTTACAGATAAACAGTGGACAAAGCTTTCTCTATAACAGAGGCTTTGAAATGCATAGTTGTTCATCAGCCTGATAATACTTCCCAGACCTTCTCAGCAGTGCTATCCCCACAACATTAACAGTCACAGCTGGGTGTTAGGGATGTTTCCTCATGCTGTATAAAGAACATTATTTCAGGGTGGCATTCTGTAAACTAGAGGCATTCACATAGAGTAGCATCTCTCTGATTACATAATTTTTTAAAATTGCTTTTGACGTGGACTTTAAAAAGCCACCATTTGGCAGCCATCATGGTTATAACTGATTAAAAAGAGTCATCAGTGGATGTTAAAACAAGTAGTATAAACTTTGATTAGTAACAGGATATTTACATAATTGCAAAGTGAAGCAGAGGCAAACAGGAGAAACCTAGTAGGTACTGCCTTAACCTAGTGATGAAAATGAACATCACCAGCAATGAGAAACAGGCATCAGATGCCTCCAGATATGATGCACAGGGAAGGACACAATGACACTTCTGTGACAAAAATGTATAACCTGCATATAATCACAAGGAGATATAAGGCAAGATCAAAGATTGAGAGAGTCAGCAAAATAAGTGTCCTAAACTCTTCAAAGCGTCAAGGTCAGGAAAGACAAGGGAAGACTGAGGCACCTTCCCAGGAAGAAGGAAAAATCTGGCAAAATCTGAATAAGGTATGTGGATTAGATAATGTTGTACTTGTGTTAATTTCCTGAATTAGATCACTGTCCTACTGTTATGAAAGAGAATGTCCTTGTTAGGGGAAAATACATTGAAGTATTCAAGGGTAAAGTATTTAAGTGTGCCACTACACACACACACACACACACACGCGCGCGCGCGCACACAGTCTAATTTAACTCCTGCATCTTCTGTGAGATAGGCGTTACTGCTCCCATTTTAGAGCTCAGAAAACAGAAGATCAAAAGTTAAGACAAATTTTTATTTGTCTGGCTTTGCCCTTTCCATTCTCATTTCCTATGGTATATACCTTAGAATGTTGAAGTTGTTATTTGAAAAAAAGAGAGGAGAGTACAATGGTCAAATATGTTTCAGATATATTGCATTAAATGAAATTAATCAACTCAGCCCCTACTGTGCTAATTTATGTCACTACTCTTCTGTGTTATGCATTATACAGCACTCCCCACATAATGTATACCATGCCACTCAACAGCCACTTTAAAAAAATTGTTTGTAGCTATTTTATGTAATTTTGTTTAGTTGCCCAAAGATAGTATTTAATTGAAGAACTCGATGTACCTTACACTTCAGTTTCTTTTACATGTTAAGCAAATAGTAGATATTCAATAAATATCCCATGATTACTGGCAGGGACACACTAAGCCTCTTACACTGTTTCTTTTCTTCTTACAGTATCTCGTGGTATTGAATTTTCATCCCTCCAATTTCCTCTATCTAAGCTAATATTTACATCCAAACTAAGTGACCTTTGGATGTCCTGAAGCTGACTTCTAATCATTAATAGAAGCTTCAGCCTTCTGACAGCCTGTGATTACATTTGTGTAACTCTTCATTCTCTTCTTACCCAGGTAAGAGTCAATTTTGCAAAGAGGAGAGTCCTTAAAAGGTTTTGAATAGGAGATGAAAATTTTAATTTAAATAAGCATTACATACCTGGCAGTTGGGAAAAATCAAAGGGCCATAAACAGTTCATCAGGAAGCACCACGGTGTTTTAAATTATAGGTAATAAAATCATAGTGTCATGAAGGAAACCACTACACAGACTTTGAAATGACTTTTCTCAACTGTGAGAGTTGCATTAATTCTTATTTCTTGGGATTACACACGAGCATGCCTGCATTTGGTCCAAAGCACAGGCTTTCTGCCAAGTTCTTGCAGTTTTCCGAGAAACAGAAAATTTGATATCTTTGCAAAACAGATCTTGAGCTTTTAAGCACATAAATGTAAGGATGCACACACTGGGGCATTTTCAAGGCTAAAGTGATGTCTGATATAGTCTCCTTATCCTTTAACAGCTAAACTCTTTGCAGACAGCCTCAAACCTAGCTATCCCCCAACTCTGGTAGTTGAGGTGATTGTCACACAACTGGTATATTTTGGACATAAGATGGGATTCGGGGGCAGTTTCTGGCAAGAAGAGGTGGAGGAGTTTAGAAGAGGTGACTACACCTAAGGCTACATTTAAGAAGTCTTTGCTACTAGAGCAAGGAGAAAGAAATGGCTATTGGTTATCTTCAGTGTATAGCTAGTCGTTGAGAACCTAATATATATAAGCTACCGTGCTGGGTGCTATGGGAGGAAAATTTAGTCCACAGTCTACAGCGCTTCCCCATCTTCTTTTCGTAGGCAAGTATTCTGAACTTGCCTCCATTTGCCACATAGACATCTAGATTATCTTTTATTCCCTTATTCTCTTGCATCTGTTACAATCTTCCATCACTCTATTACAGTGATTCTCGAAGTACGGTTCCTGGACTAGCACATCTGCACCAGCATTAGCTGGAAATCTGTTAGAAGTGGAAATTTCTGGCCTCACTGTAGATCTACAAAATCGAAATTTTGGCAGAGAGTGATTAGGGAAGAGAAATGAACAGCCATCTCTGCTGTAACCAGCCTTTCAAGAGATTCCAACGCACACCACAGTCAGAACACTGCCCTCTTGGAACCACTCTCTCAAAGTTCAGTAAGGACCTCTAATTCACCAAATCTAGGGGTCTTACCCTAGCCCTGATCCTTCTTTATCCCTGTACCATTTCACATCACTGCTTGAGACTTTCTCCTCCCTTGCTTTCTGTGGTTGTACTACCCTAATTCTCTTTTTACCTCACACCATTCCTTTATCTCTTTCATTGACATTTTTCCCTATTATCTGGAGTTTTCCATAGTTAAACCTTGCCTCCTTTCACTTCGTACTTCCTGCCATGAGAATCTGATGCATCGCTATGATCTCAATCATTCATTTTAGTCACAGGACTTTAAACATTTTGTCTTTCATTCAATCTTAATAGAGTCTCCAAGTTTACCTTTCCAGTTGCTTGATTAGATATGCCATCTCTGTGTTCCATGGCTTCTTATAAGGAATACATCAAAACCCAAACACCCAGTCCTCACCACCCCCAAAAGCCCCTGCTCTTCAGCTTTCCTATTTCTCTCCCCAGACTCTCAGACAAGAAGGCTCAAAGACTCAGACTCATCCTTGTTTTTCAGTCACTCCACAACTGATTACTTGCCAAGTCTTGTTGAGTCTGTTTATATTATTTGCATTTCCATCAACTTCGCAGTAGACCCAGCCTCTAGTCATCTTTCACCTGAGTTTCTTCTAGTAATTGCTACTAAGTTAATCTCAAGGTTTTGATTGTATCATTATAAAGACATTCGATGATTCTCTAATACTTGCCACTACCTCACATATAAAACATTCATTCATTAGCTTGACACATGAGATTATCTATGACATTACAAAACTCCAAACTTCCTTTCCAGGCTTAGTTCATATTGCTCCCTGTTATAGTCTAGCCAAGTTGGGAGACTCTCCATTAAAGAGTCTCTGAGCTTCATCACTATTTTGAATATTTCTGTAATTTTATTTTTTAATGCTTTCACTCAACCTAGAATACCATTTCAGTTATCCTCCATGTTTCCTTCTTAGGTAGCCCCCGTTAGGACATTATCTTTCCTCTATTGTCACCTTCTTTATACCCTTCTTATCGCAGGTGACACATCTGTAAGTTATTATGATAATGTGTACAATGGCTTCTCTTCTTCGCTAGACTGTAAACTCCTTAAAGACAGGTACTGAGCTGGTCTCTAAGTTTTTCTTTCTCACCTGAGTATCTGAGTACCTAGTGCACAATTTGTCACGCTATAGATGCTTAATAAATATTTTTGAATTGAATAAAGTCTGCCTAAAATTTGCCCATGAGATGATTGATGGGTCTTATAAAAGAAGCAACCAAAGAGGAAGGTGGAGGAACAGATGAGACATAAAGCAAGCAGACAAGAAGTCTTATGACCTGGAGAAACAAAGACTAGAGTACCCTCCAGCAGAGATCTAAGGAAGTAATGTGGATTTGTTTTCAATTGTGGAGAGTGCTAACTGCAGGCTAAGGGACTCTTAGGGAAGAATACTTGACAGGGGTGCTTCCCATAGAATTTAGCATGCTGCGCAACATTAGTTCTGAGTAAAATGAGTAGCTGCTTGCTATTTAAATTGGGGGTTCTATGGTCAAATAACTGGAGAAAATCTGACACACAAAAACGAAAAGGGTTCTTTATTGTACCACTTCTTAAATCTTTCATTTACTAATGTATGACTTTCCAGGAGAATCTGCAGCTTGTGGTATTTCCTGCACTTATGTGACCAGACGTTCTTTTATCACAGAGCATCTTGTAAGAACAGCATTTATGAGGAACTCATGTTGGGAAACACTACATGACTGACCCTCTGCAACTTGATATTCTGTGAGCTTTTAAATAAGAAACTGAAGCCAATTCTAATATTCAGTACCTTAGAAATGGAAAAAATAAATTAGCTGACCCATAAAATGGCAAAAAGGGCACTTCTCTTTCAAGCTTCCAAATAATGTTATCTGCTCCACAGTCCCCTCTCCTGAGGATTTCTCAGACTATCAGTCATTTGTTGCCCGTTTCCAGCTCTATCCTCCACCAACCACCCCTCTTCCCTATTCCCACTTTGTGAAACATGGTTTTTTGGGTTTTTTTTGTTTTTGGAGGGATTTTCTTAGCAATCCAAGCAAGGTGGGAAAAAGAAAATTAACTACACATACAGCTCTCAGACTCATAATTTAAAATAGGCTTGCCATGACTTGAAAGTATTGCTAGAGCAACATATATATCGAACAGATATTTTGCCTGGGGGCACAGAATAAAAAACTGATCAGAATGGAATAGAGTTAATATTCTATCTGGTCTTTGATATTTCATAGTTGTGGTCCATTTTTTTCCTAAATGCCATGACATTTACTTAAGAATGTTCAAAATAATACTTCAAATTAATAAGCACCAAATACCACATGACTTTCACACATATGCCAAAATAGGCTTACCCTTGTAATCCCTAAGAACTGCCCCTTGGAATATTTTAAAGGCCAAATGCAAGCTGCATTTGCAGTGTTTAAGGATAATGAATTCCTCAAAACTGTTCTTTTAGGGAAAGAAATGTGTGTGTGTGTGTGTGTGTAAAATCCACTTAATGAAATGCTTTTCCAATAGATGAAGAGGGTCCCAAATTAACCCAAGATAAAAGTTCATATGTGGATATCTTCTGGCAATTTAGAATCAAGATCATTAGAGATTAACAGGAATTACTATATACTGATTATGCAGATGTATAAATATGGTATAATCTTTAATCATTCATGGACTTTCCATTATTTTTCTATTATTCCAGTTTTTGTTGGTTTTCTTCTAAACATTCAAATGTTCTAGCCTGAACTGATCATCAGGTAAAAACATTTTAATGATTTTTTTTTTTCCTGAAAGCCTTACGATATACTTTACCTGAATGCCCCAGAATCAGGATCCATCATTAAGAACCTGGGCACAGAACAAATAATGTTGGAAAGAATTCAATCAGTAGCTTGATTTTGTGTAGGGACTGAAATCTTCTGATACAAAGGAGGCTGTCCCAAACTCCTGCAACTCTGGCTATCCTCTGGATAAGTCAACACCTTGCTCATCTGATTATCTGACTTGAAGAGTATCTGGAGAAGACAGGACCTGGTCTCCTGGTTCACCACATGCAAAAAACTCATTCTTTCATGATCAGTGAAAGCTGACAATGGCTAAATCTGCCCCACAGACAAACTATACAACTGCAAGTTTACAGATATTCAATCACCAGAGAAAATCACTGCTTTCAAAATGCAAGCCTACTGGTTGCATTCCTCCAGAACAAAAGGGTGTCAAGGGCAAAGAATCTGACTTTCATTCAACAATGATTCACCAATGCTTTGTGGAGCGCCTGGAACATGGTTATGTGCTTAATAAGTATTTGTTGAGTGAATAAATGATTCCATATTTTCTACTCTTGCCATATCATCATTCAACTCTAGTACAGATATTTAATCTAATATGTTATTGACACTTTTTTTGAAAGGTGAGGAGTAGAATTTTCATTACCCCATCCGCAACAGAGCCTACACTGGTGTTCTGCTCAGAATAGGTGCTCAGTATATTTGTTAAATGAAAGAATGGCTAAAACTATCTTTTAACTTTTTAGAGCATTTAGTTATTGAATTACCTATCTCATTTTATGCCAAAGAACTAAGTAACTCCTCTAGTCTCAACTGCCCAGAAGGTCAGCTTCCATTTAGGGGCAGGTCTACTGGCCTCAGATCCTTGTATCTTTGGGGACAGTTTACTCACTAGCCGTCCATGAGGTACCCAACCTTCCCCAAGCAGGAATGCTTGTCGGAGTGTGCTTTCAGCAACAATACTATGGTTCTCACCTACCATAAAATCAGGACAACTCCCTTTTGGTTCTGTTTCCCCTCCAGGTACTTAAGGCTCCAACCAGCGGGGAGAGCCTTGTCTTGCTCACCTCATTCAATTCTGTGACATGAATCTACCGTGTCTGAGGTATGGGTTAGAATCTAAGCCTTGTACTGGAGCAGGGATGGACAAGTGCAGGCAGTCACACCCATGCACAGAAACTGGGTAACTGAAAAGCAGTGGCCAATTTTTGAGACGGCCACAGACAGCAAAAATCTCATTTTCATGCTGATGTGAGAGGAATGTCAAGACAGATTTCTATGGGGCATTAAGTAACGAAAGGGACTGAAAATCCCTCACTGCTACTGTGAAGGAGACATATGATTTTTCATCAGGAGCCTGAGCTATGGCTCCATTCTGGCCCACGCTAGCCATTATGAGATGAAATCAGATGAAAATTACTCATTTCCTTCAAATCCATATTATTCAATGCCGTTTTATAAAATAAAATAGCTTTGGCATGATCTTTTACTTCCAGGGAAATAACAATAAATGAGTCTTTCCCCAGAGCAGGCTGAAGACCCTCACACTTTCTTCACCACATCTTTGCTGAACTAACATTTTTAGCACCATTCTTGCTGATGTGTCACAGTCGTTGTCAGTGACTCCATCTCACTTATCCTTTTTATCACAAGGCACACCCTGACTCCCTCTTTCCAAGGCTATGCTGACCTGCCTTAATGACTTGATCCTCCTCCAGGCACATAGCTCCTGTCTTGTACCCAATGACAGCCACGTCAGCCGAAATGCTCAGTCATAACCAGAGTTAAGTACTCATCTTTAAGGGCACAAGAAAACTCTGTAAAATAATGCTCTGGCATGTCCCAATCTGAAATGTGAGTTTTAGTTTCTAAAAACATCATTTTATATGCAGAGACCAAGTTAACCAACTTTTACTTGGTTCATGAGAGGAAAAAGGAAAGGGTGGCCCCAAGGAGCCCAAGCCAGTAAGGAGGCATATGTGTTGCCTGGGTTTGAGGGAGGAAGGGAAGAAGTGGCCAAATGAGAGGGTCCTTGAACCGACTGGCCCTTAGCCAGTTCTACTTTTCCTGGTCATTATAGGTAGATTGCATCTGCCCAGCTGGACTGTCGTTCTCTGAAGGCAGAGGTGGCACTGCGGTGTAATGGAAAAGAGGATAGGTTCTAGAGTTCCAACAGCCCAGGTTAAAAATCCCATTTCCCCCACTTTCCAGCTGTGTGAGTCTGGGAAAATTATCTCACTCTCTGAGACTCAGTTCCCTTATCTGTGACACAGGGGTTAATAATAACTTCCCTTCAGATCTTCTGTACAACACTGTACCTAGAGTCAACAATAATGTATTGTACACTTAAAATCTGTTAAGCGAGTAGAGCTCATATACAATGGAATATTACTCAGCCATAAAAAGAGCGAAATAATGCCACTGGCAGCGTCATGGATGGACCTAGAGATTGTCATACTGAGTGAAGTAAGTCAGACAGAGAAAGACAAATATATGACATCGCTTATATGTGGTATCCAAAAAAAATGGTACAAATGAACCTATTTACAACACAGAAATAGAGTCACAGATGTAGAAAACAAACGTATGGTTACCAAGGGGGAAAGTGGGTGGAGGGATAAATTGGGAGATTGGGATTGAAATATACACACTAATATATACAAAATAGATAACTAAGAAGGACCTATTGTTTAGCACGGACTCTACTCAATACTCTGTAATGACCTATATGGGAATAGAATCTAAAAAAGAGTGGATATATGTATATGTATAGCTGATTCACTTTGCTGTACAGCAGAAACTAACACAACACTGTAAATCAACTATAGTCCAATAAAAATTAATTTAAAAAAAGAGGGTATAGCTCTTGTTAAGTGTTCTTACCACAATATAAAATAAAAGCAAACAAAAAAAAAATCACTGTCCAGATTTTGTGAGGCTTAAATGGAATACTGTAAAGTAAAATAGCGACTGGACTTGGAACACAGAAGGTGCTCAAGAGCCTTATTAAGTGTAGCCTATAATTATTAATTGTGCCTCCCTCAGTGTCATGCAAATACTAGGAAAACAATGCTTATAGGAAATTGTTATATGGGAATTGTGACATTTTCATTATTGTTTTGCTGGTGTAGAGCATGGTGCTTGGGACCTAGGAAGCTCTCAACTAATATTTATGCACATAAAAATTAGATTCATCAATTATTTTTTGTGAGACTCATGTAGGTCTCACATACACCTTGGTAACAGATAAATTTAAAAACAAATAGAAAAAAGTAAAATTTGTACCTTTCAGTAGGACAGGGATAAGGCACAATGTTGGTTACAGAAATGGAAGTGCTTCTCAGATGAGTCCTGAAGTTCCTGCCATGTCAGACAGCAAAAACTTGGCTTTCCATAATAAGATTTTCTTTGAACAAAGTATTATACTATAAAGAATCTACTAGGATGGTGATCTTAACCTCTACTGCTTAACTGATTTGCATTCATTCAGCATGTCTTTGAGCATCTCTACTAAGACTCTAAAATGTGTTTAAGTGCTTTGCAGTTTACAAAATGCATTACTAAATTCATTATCTCATTTCAACATTGCTGTGAGGTCGATAACATCATTCTCCTGCATTATGAAGATCAGGAAGCTGGGAAGCCATGTATCCAAAGATACACAGGTAGTCAGTTACGGAGCTGACACCCGAGCACAAGTATTCTGATTCCCAAGCCTAGTAGTGTCCCTCCCCCACCTGGGGGGAGCACACTGCCTCACCCACATACCTGCTCAGACTATACTACACAAAAGAAGAGAGAAAGGGAAATGGAGGATTGTTCAGTCTTACTCTGCATTCCAAATGTGCTCTGAATATTGAGGCCAATATGTTATTTGGCCGTTTCTTTTCACTGTCACCATGGATTACTGAAGAACATAGTTTTGGTGTTCATTTCAGTCTCATCATTATCTAGGGGATAGGAGGGGAAAAGCCATTATCATTTAATTTCATCCTCATTAGTGTTCAGGTCTGGCATGTCTTACCTGCTTCTGTACTATATCTCTTAATCAAACATATTCCTGGCATTGGAAAAACTGTATCAGAAGGAGAAGAAAAGCAGGCAGGGTGAAGGAGAAAGTTTAAAGGCAGTAAGTGGTTGGTTCTGTATCATGGGGGAGAGTGAAAATTTAGGGCAGAATTTGGCTTCATGTTAAGGAACCTTGTTTATATGTTCATGGTACATATTATTATCTCCATTTAATACTAGAGGAATGAGATAAGTTAAGAAACTTGGCCAAGGTCACACAGCTAGTAAATGGCAGATCAAGAATTCATACTCATTAATGCAAATCAAGCTAAATTAAATGTGTTGTATTTAGAACCCATATCTATTTCTTGGATGAATCTCGGAATAGCAATTGGGTTTTAGGTGCTAGATCATTCTCATTAGATGATAGCAGCTTCCTGAATTGCTGTGTTGAGAAAAGATTCTGAGGTCTTGATCCAAGTCAGGAAAGAGTGCCAGTTCAGTTATGTCTACAAAGGGTGTGCAAGCCAGAGTGAGGCCATGAGTGCTCCATGTTTCAGGACCTTCACTCTACCTATTAACAGCAGAAAATAACTAGTGCTCATCATAATTATTTTACAGTAATTTTTAACCTTATAGGTCATACTGAAGGCTTGTTTCCACCTCTATTCACTAGCTGAGCCAAAACACATATAACCTTCTAAAAACACCTACAACTCCAGGTATCTAAGAGTTTGCTGCAAATGGCCAAGGTACCATCATTTGCTTCCTTCAGAGCACAAAGCAAAACTCAGTTTCACCAGATAAAATGAACTTCCCATAAGTTCATGTGAGGTAGTTATTTCTCTTTTTTACTGAAATGACCGTCAGAAGCAGTACTTTCATGGCAAAAATATCACACTATTACAAAAAATACAATAACAAAACAATATTTACACCTACCCAAAGTGCATCTCAGTAACTCTCTTGGCATCAGCGATGCATCTGGAGTTTTATAACATAGAGCAAACTAACATAACTTTTTTATAGAACCATGCGATGAAAAAGTAAAAAAAAACTGAGCAGAGAGGGAAGAGGGAAGGTATCTTTCAGTCTAGCAGTAAATCTTGCAATTAAACAACCTGGAAGGGACCTCAAGATCATCTCTTTCCAATCCCTGCTGAAGAAGTCTCTTCAACGCTTGAGCCACACTGACCTCTGCAGATGTCTGTGCAATGCTGGGCCTTTCAATCGAATTGCCTCTCAGTGACATGGACTTGGCAAGAGAAGCTTTGTTCTTCTGTCTGCTCTGCCTCCACACCCTCCCCAGCCAGCAGGCCTCAGCAGATGTGAGCTAGACCAAGCTGCATAATGGCTGAGACCCCTCCAGCAGGTCCCGCATGGGCTAAAAGTACAAAAATCATTACCAAACATCACAAAATAGAGTAAAGGATCCTCAGACAAGGAAGTGTAAGAGCCTCCAACCAACTCAGAGTCAGAGAGAACATGTGGGAGATTCACTGAATTTTAGAGCTGCAAGGGGCCTTAAAATAGTAGCATTAAGGCTTTAAATTCAGTTAGTCGGCTTAAACCCTAGCTCTGCTTATACTAGCTGTGCTAGTATGTCATGGTAGCTGTTACTATCTCCACCAGCCCCTCTGCATTAGAGATGAGGAACTTGGTCAAAGAGGTGAAGTCTTGCCCAAGACAACCCAGTAAGTTGAGTGGATGCTGAGCAAACAAGATGGTCCCCAGGAGGGCAACAGCCTGACTTTGTTGACTGGCCAAGATGTTTTCCCATGTGCAGAATTCTGCATCTTCGGTTCTTCAGGATGCCTGCTATGAAACTTTATTCCCTCTCAGAGGAGGCCACACATCAGCAATGTTCTTTTATAGGTATGAATTCATAAAGTTCAAAGAATCTGTTTATTCTGCCCTTGAGGCAGACTGAGGTAGTTGTGAAGTGAAACGAAATTTAATTCAGCTCAGCTTTTGTTCATGTAAGTCCTTACAGTAGTACTGCATACCACTTTGTTTTTTACTTCTGTTTTACGCTTTATCTGAAATCATCTGTTCTGTCCACTCACTCAAACAGGTATTGAGTATCTGTTATGAGGCTAACACTATGCTAGATCTTATGAGCACCAAATATATATATAAATACACACACACACACACACACACACACACACACACACACATATAGTGGCATCTCCACGGTCCCTATAATAAAGGAACTTACAATTTTAACTAGTGGAGATGCTTCAGATGTACCTTAAAGGCCTGACTGGCAGATATGAAGAAGCAGCGTTTGGGGCAGAAGGCAGGCTTTGGAGTCAGGTAAACCCAGCTCCATCACTGCTAGTTGTGTGACCTGGGGAAAGCCACTTAACCTCCTCAGCCCCACTTCCATCCTATAAAATAAAGATAATAACAGTATCTTACAAATATTTCTTATAGAGTTACTGTGATGATTTAAAAATACATATAAATCACTCCACACAATGCTTGGTAGATACTAAGCACTCCTATCTACAAATGTTTGCTACATATGTAGTTTAAGTAGTGAGTTCAGAACAGATTTGGAGATCCCGGTTCATTTGAAACACAAGTTAGCAGGTAAGGTGCTGTTTAGTTATGTTGAAGCCAGAGATTAGGTTGTGCTTAAACCATTTTGGAGGCAGTCTGCTAACTAAATATTCACTTTTTCAAGTGCTGGGTTGAACAGAGTCACATTTTAAGAGACTTAATCAGGTAAGTGGATGGACTGGAGAGGAAAGAGAATAAAGTCAAGGAGACTAGTTATAAAAATAATAATCTTGTCAAGAGTTAGTGGGAACTTAAGGTAAAGTCAGTACAACAGACATATAAAAATAACAAGGAAGCAGTCTAAGGATTATTAGACACCATTGGAAATAGAGAATAAAATGGAGGAAATTAAAGGTGTCTACAAGATTTCAAATATAGTGCTTAGAAAAGCAGAGTATTCAGGGTGAGCAACAGAATCAAGAGGGGAAAGACAAAGGGTCCAATTCCCTACTTTTCAGCAAATATTTTTAAAGTCAGGGCTTGTGAGTAGCAGGAAAACATTCAGTACACATCCTTTCTTATATCCAAGTGGACCATTTTTCCAAAAAGGCAGCTTCAGATGAATCAGAATTCAAATGCATGCATGTCCAGGCGATATCACTTACTGCTCTGTGCTATCTGCTCTGACACCTATTATATAATCTCTAGCCTGGCTGCTTGCTCTCTTAAAGGAATGGATAATGTAGATAGAAGTCATAAGGATTCCGATCTTTATGCCAATTCCTTGAAGATAATATTACATGTGCTGAAGCCACTACAGTTCAATGTGAGCATGTCCTTCTGAGCTTGTGAATGAATGTTGATTTGAATGAATGATTTGGTAGTAATCCAGAATAGCTTCTGTTCCTGACAGAGAGCATGAGTTGAAGAGGACCACACCTTCCTTTTTAGTTCTTCCTAATCCGACAGCTAAGAACCCACCTTCCTTTCTATATACCCTGTATACAAATAACCCTTAGAGCTTTACCTATCATGTACTGAGCGCCTGCTGTATGCCAGGCATTGTACAAAGCACTTTAGAGCCATTATCTCCTGTTATCCCCTTAGCCTCCCTATCAGGTAATTATCATCCCCATTCTACACAGCAATAGACTGTGACCCAGATGGGCAAAACTGCCCAATGCCACTCCAGCAGCTAGTGGCAGAGCCATGATTCATATCAAACTTAAAGATATATTAAAATAACATGTTTGGGAGTAGAATTGGGACTAGAAAAATTGAAGAAGAATAAATTATATTCCAGTGCTTCCAAAGTACTCATTAGCTGTGAAGGGAAATTAAGATACCAGTTACAGTGTGCTGCCTCTTGTTGTAATCTTTTCGTAACGTGTTGAAAGGATATCTGATTTTATTAATTTTAAAACTTCAGAGAAGGATGATTATTCAACTCTAATCTTTAGGAAACACTGCAAAGATACAGATAATTAGACACTCTTCATTGAAATGAAGATGAAGCTTGTGGTCTAGTCAGCAGGTCATACTGTGTGAATTCTTTTCTTCCAGGAGCAGTTAACAAACATGTGTATGGGCAGAGTTGTGTCTCCCCAAATTCACATGTTGAAGTCCTAACCCTCAGTATCACAGAACGTGACTATATTTGGAGATAGGGCCTTACAGAGGTACTTAAGTTACAATGAGGTCATGAGGGAGGACCATAATCCAGTATGACTGGTGTCTTTACAAGAATAGGGAATTTGGGCACAGACAAGCACAAAGTGAAGACACAGGGAGAACACGGACATCTGCAAGCCAAGGAGAGAGGCCTCAGAAGAAACTAACCCTGCTGACATCTTGACCTCAGAATTATAGCCTCCAGAAGAGCGAGAAAATAAATTTCTGTGTTTAAGCCACCCAGTCTGTGGTACTTTGTTACAGCAACCCTAGCAAACTAATATAGCATCCCTGGGTTCATCCACACTCCAGAACCTGGCCTCCCTTGTGAGGAAAAGCTTATTACTGCATTGACTAAGATGGACAAAACAGTGACAAGGAAATGCTTTGGAGGCTTGGGAGTTTAGTGACAAAGTGTCCTATTTTAGGTTTCAACAAAATAGAGGAAGAGGATAAACGATTCAGTCTGTAGTGTTGTTTTCATTTTACTGTCTCCAGACACCCATGTAATGGGCTCATGAGACCCCTGATGCAGAATTGGATCTCCATGCCCCTCTCACTGCTCCTCCGCTGGACCAGAGGGTCCATGTCACTTTCTCCCTTTCCTCTGAAGGGCCAGAGAGCTGTCAGTCCTTCCTCTCTGAACTTTTAACTGAAAAATCCTTCATGACACTTTCTATACCACTGAGTCTACTTCTGTACAGAGTCTAGCCTGGCCTCCCCTAATTGTGTCTTCATGTTCTACTTTTGTATCTGAAGCTAGTGTCAGATAATGAAGTGCTCTAAACACAGTCAAATGAACTACTACACTGATGCAGTCTCACAATTTAAATAGTTTTGTCTTTATGTCTTATGCTAGACCTCTAGACTTTGATCTCATCTTCTTGATAATTGTGCCATTTTCTTCTAACAGATCTAAAATACTAAAAGCAATAATTTCTATTTATGGAGTACCTATGATGAGCCTGGCACTTCTTATTATTAGCTCTAATCCTCAAACCTATCCTAAAGGTTAAGTATTAACATTTCCATTTTACTGATGAGACACAAAAGACCATAAAGAGGCCATAATGGAACTGATATCAGAACAAAGGTCGGAGAGTAAAGCCCAGACTTTACTCATTGGACATGTGTTTTCTAATTGTGGTCATTCTCATGTCACTATCATAACTTTTACCATATCTACATACTATCTGTACTATTATCTATTGAACATTTTTCCTTAAATAGCCTGAAATTTTTACCTTAACGTTGTCTTAAGCAGTATGCAACTGCTATACTTTTATATAGCTCAGTGAGACAACTATACTTTAAAAATAGGTATTAAAATGAATATAACCTTACAACACATTTCACAAGAATATATACTAAAATAAATAAGCACACAAGTCTAGAATAAAATATGATCATCCATGTACCACCTAAAATTATCTGTGTTACCAATAGTATGGGTATCATAGTTTGTGAAATACTGCACTACAAACTGATACCACTTATGAACAAAATAACCCAGGGCATAGCCCAGTGCAAGCCTTGATGTTTTTCCAGAAGCTACTATATACATGTTTTAAGCAAGTTCTGCAGCCACCTGGCAGTAGCTTCAAATCCAGAGCTCTGACTGATGGGTATTGCAGGCTACAATATTTTTGAAGTAATGTGCTCCATTCTCCTGTTTTCTCCTGCTGATTCGTCAGCTGCTCAGTACCTCTTAATATTAATATGGGAAATAGAAAACCAACCCAGGGCCAGAGGCAGCACAGCTGCCTAGATGTAGGAGGGCTGGCCTCGCAAGGCTAACAGAGTGCACACAGTTCTCGCAGAGGTCAGCCTCCTGACAGGGACAGTGAAGAGATGTCAGGAATGGAGAGCAGCTGGTCCACCTGATGGATCTTGTGCCTGTTTCCAAAAATATCTCCCTCCCTGCCTGCCTCTGGAGTCTGAAGTTCTGCTGCAATAAGTACATTGCTATGACATTTTTTTCAAATTTCAAGACTCATCTATTAGGCTATAAATGACCTATAGGAGAAATAACACTGTAAGTTACTATTAACTAGTGTTATGCTACTAGCTTCTGGGTGGCAGTTAGGGACATGTGAACAGAAGGGTTGGTTGGGAGATGAGGGACAGGTATGTTAAAGGCTACTGGTAACAAAGTAGGACTGTGTCAAAGAAAACTGTCTCCTTCCCTCCTCCAGGCTCCTTGACAGAATCCCTCCCTCCCCCCACTTCCTCTGATCTGGGGTTCTCCTTTGTTTTCAGGCACCCTCTTACCTGGACCAGGAGCTTCTGCAGCAGGGTACATGCCTCCTGCTTGCAAGGGTAGCAGATATGTTTTGCACAAACAAGTCTGTGTGGTCTGGCTATTTTTTAAAAATTTAATAAAATCTTAGACCACATTAACACAAAAGTAGTTTCCAGATTGAGGGAGCTAACATTCTCCCGTGTTGGACTCTAGTCAGAGCGAATGTTTCATGCTCAGTTCTGGCATCATAGTTTAAGTATATCGTCTGTGATAGTTACTTATATGGCAGCTTGGTTAGATGACAGTGCCCAGTTATTTCATCAGACACTACTTTAGGCATTGCTGTGAAGGTATTTTATAGATGTGGTTAACTTTAAGCAGCTCACTGTTGATAATGTAGGTGGGTGGGCCTCATCTAATCAAGTGAAGGCCTTCAGAGCAAAAACTGAGGTTTCCCAGGAAAAAGAGATTCTGCCTCCAGACTGCAGCATCAGCTCCTGCCTGAGCTTCCACAGCCTGCTGGGGCCTGCTCTACACAGATTCTGGACTTGCCAGCACTGGCAAATGCATGGGCCAATTCCTTAAAATAAATACATACTGGTTCTGCTTCTCTGAAGAACCCTAATCACCACCCAAACGGAGCATGTGTGGGGAGGGAGGCAGCCAAGACTTCAAGGGATCTGGAAACCAGGAAGGTCTGGAAATGACAGTATGTGAGGAGAGGCTGAAGGCACTACAGATATTCAGTCTGGAAGAAGAAGGTCTAAGTGGGATCTGACAGCTGCCTTCACATATTTGAAGGTCCAAAATGCAGAAGAGAGATCAGCCGTGTTCTGTGTTGCCCCAGAATACAAAACTGGATCCTAAGGTTAGAAGTTACAGTGGGCAGACGGGCAATCAATAAACACAAGAACTGAACCATTTGAACTGGATCAGCTCCCAGGAACCAGCTTTCTAAAAGGACTGTGATACATGGCAGGAGATGAAAAAAGATTCTTCTTGATTAGGTGAGAGGAGAGAGTATGACCTGGAGGCTCCTATCCAGCTTGACAGTTCCCTGATCAAAGCCACCATTTACTGAGTCCACCCTGCGTGCCAGACACTGTGCTCAGCACTTAGATATCTGATTTCACAACGTCATCCTCCCAACTTCTAAGGTGGGCTTAGTGCCCTCACTTTAAAGACAGGAAAAATAAGCCTCTTGGAAGCTCAGCAACTGGTCCAAAATCATCCAGTAAGTAGATTTCAAAGCTAGGTTTCAAACCCAGGCCCACCTGACTCCCCAGACTCCCCTGGGAAGCCACTGTGTAAAGGGCAACTCTCTGTGGAAGCACTCTCCTTGCCCTGTGATAGAAGGACTCAAAATCTCATGCATGAGCCACAAGTCATTGTCTGTTCAATCCTTAGTACATGCACCCTAATTATATGTTTATCTGCCTTGAGTCCAATGTGGTGAATTAATCTGTGATCGGGCCATGCTTTATTTTTCAGAGCATTAAAAGTGAAAGAGTTGTATTCTTTCATTAAACAAATGCTGGTTGATCACAGGTATTGGTCATCCAGGAATACAGCAACAAACAAGATAGACACGATCCCAGCCCCATCAGATACATACATCTACAGAGAAGGTAAATATTAAATTAAAATGTATTTATGGACCTCCCTGGTGGTACAGTGGTTAAGAATCCACCTGCCAACGCAGGGGACATGGGCTCGAGCCCTGGTCTGGGAAGATCCCACATGCCACGGACCAACTAAGCCCGTGCGCTACAACTACCGAGCCTGCGCTCTAGAGCCCACAAGCCACAACTACTGAAGCCCGTGAGCCTTCAGCCCGTGCTCCACAACAACAGAGGCCACCGCAGTAAGAAGCTCACGCACTGCAATGAAGAGCAGCCCCTGCTCGCTGCAACTAGCAAAAGCCCCAGTACAGCAACAAAGACCCAATGCAGCCAAAACTAAATAAACAAATTAATTAATTTAAAAAAAAAACCTTACCATTTAAAAAAATGTATTGATAAGTATTTAATTACAATTGTCATCAATGCTGAGAAGGAGAACAGAGTGCTCAAAGAGTAACAAGTGGGTCCTTATTTCATCTGGAGGGTCAGGGAAGACATCCCTCAATAAGTAACGGCCAGGGTAAGAGCTGAAGGGTGTACAGTGCTCAGCCAGGTGCAGTGTACAGCAAGGCCCTGAAATAGAAAACCACTTGGAGCACTGAAGAACTGAAAGAAAGCCAGGGTGCCTGACTTCTCATTAATAAGGAGGGCAGTGGCATCAGATGTAGCTAGAGAGGTGGACAGAAGCCACTTCATGCAAGGCCATGTAGAATATGTAATTTTCTAAATGAACAATTGAATGCATAAGGACAGAAATAACTTGGTGGCTTGGGACATCCCAATCACATAGTCCTCAATGCAGTTGCACATGGAGGTTGGGTGGTATATACAAACAGCACAGCAGACCTGAGACTGCTATGCCCAAAAGTCCTATTTGCAAGGTTGGCCCTTGGCTGGCAACAGGACACCTGGATATTGAGAAGATTCCCACCCTTCCCAGAACTGATGAGAGTGGCTCACTGTGTCTAAACTGTACAAACAATATGGTTTTTGCTGAACACCTGCTTTCTTCCTGGGAGTCTGGAATTCTGGTATGTGCTAGGCAGAGGCTGCCTATATGACTAGTCTGCAGTAAAAACCCCGGGCACTGAGAGTCTAATAAGCTTACATGGTAAACAGTATTTCACAAACATTTTCACAACTACTGCTGGGGGGATTAAGCATGTCCTGTGTGACTCTACTGGGAGAAGGCACAGAAGCTTGTATTTAGTTTTCTTTAGACTTTACCCCATGCATCTCATCCTGTTGTTGATTTTGCTTTCTGTCCTTTCCCTGTAACACATCTTAGCCATGAGGATGACTGTATAAGTCTTTTGAGTGTTCCTAGTGAATCACCAAACCTAGTGGGGCAGGGGAGGGTGGTCTTGGGGACCCATGATACAGGGCTAGTGACCTTGCTGACCCCAAAGCCTATAGTGACGATGTAATCAAAGCTTCCCCTCCAACCACTGAAGGGCTTACAAAGGTGGGTTAGAATGGGCAACTCTCACCTCTGCAGTTGCTTCACGATTCTAAGGTCTGGAAATGTCTACAGTGAGCCACAGCTGGGTAATGAAAATTTAAAGACATATACTAACTTCCAACAAAGATTAATAATAAATATTAAACAACCACCTGCAATCCCCAGTGCCACTGTTCTGCATTTGCCCAGGAACATGGCATCTTACCTTCAGGAGTTCAGAAAACCAATTTCATAATGCTCTATATCTTTAATTTATCTGCCTTTATTAAAATGCAGGTTGTGCCAATGAGTGTAATAAGGTCATTTTCATTTTATATCTTTACATTAAGCCAGTCAACGTTACGGTCTGAATGGCCTCTTTCTCTTATACTTTCTATTTATTATTCAAAACCTAGGAAACGTAGTCATTTCTTTGTACTTTATATTCTGTTAATTGCAAGAACTATCAATACAAACATACTAGAAAACCACAAAGGCAAATTTTACAAAATATATGCCAACTTCACTATCTCCAGTAGAGCAATGCTTAAAACTGGATATTGCTTACTAAATACTTTTGTTTCTTTGAGTAAATGAAAATCCAATATACTTACTCTTCCATTCTCAGGAGAGGAAAACAGCAAATAAAATATTGATGAGATAAGAACTGGCATGGAAGACAAATCTTGCTTTCTAAAGTAAACAACCAAACAACACTACTGGTCTTCTTTCTCTGGAATCCAGCCATCTTGCTCACATTATCAAAGCAAGTATAAATTCCTATCACAGCACTTACTCTCCTCCCATGAACTTCCACTTGAAAGAGTCAGAAAGCTCTCAAACTTCACATCTCTGAGGAGCCTGGCATGCTATTCCTATGGAGATTCTCACTGATATAGATCTATAGAATGCCTTCACCTTTGCTGAGTACAGTTAGAATCCTTTTATGAAATCAATAAATTTTTACTGGGTACCTACTTCATGCAAAACATGTGCTGTGTCCTGAAAGTGACATAGTCCTTGATATCTAGAAACCATCAGCCTTAGGTGTGTAATCACACATTGCAATACAATGAAACAATAGAAAGGCTATGTTGTTAAGTAAGAAATGCAGATTACTATTACGAGTTCAGAAAGGAAAGAACCCTCTGAGGATGTAAACATCTTTACAGGAAGGATCTACACTGAAATATGAAGTCTGGTGGTATACAATGCTCCAAGGGGGGGGATCATTTCCAATGGAGTTGATAACATGCATAGATGCACATTCAGGAGACAATGAGTAGACTAAGGTGGCTGAGGGGAGACTGTGTTTAAGGGAATAATGCACAATAAGGCTGGGTAGGCAGCTGAAGCCAGGCTGAGGACAGCCTAGAATGCAGTCTAAGAAGGCTGGCATTCCTCTTGCTGGTGAGGGAAGACCACCAAAGGTGTCTGTAGAGCAGAGGACTTTTGCTTTCAATGTGGCATTTGCGGATGCTTCGTCTGGACGTGTGGTATAAGAAAGACAAAACTGAAGAGAGGTATGAAAGAGGTTGTAAATCATTGAAACAGAAATCTGGAAAAGGCCTGGAATGGAAGGGCAGCATAGCATGCCTACTGAAATAAGAAGAGGTCGAATTAGTTTGCAAACATGGGAAATAGAAAAAAAGAAATGGATATGAGAGACTAAATGACAGCACAGCCAATAAGCACTGGAGACACTTCATGATATGGAGGTCCCATAAACGAAGTTTTAAAAAGTTGGTTTTAATACTACAATCATATAATGTGCTAAAATTCTAATTCATAGCCTTCATTATAATTGTAACAAAATAATTATTAGTGTAATTTGATTTACTGTTATTCTTTTATAGCCCATAAATTTCTGCAGGCTGGGATTGTGTCTTAAGTACCTGGGGTAGGGCATGGCATACTGCAGGTGTTCAAAAACTGGAATTAATATATAGGCATATTAGGATGAGGGGATAACTTGAAAAAAATATATGATAAATCAAATTTTAAACAAGGTGAATTAGAGGTGAAATGTCTAGCAGGAGTAGCTTATTTATAACACATTCAACTACACTTAGGTGGTAAGGCTTGTAAGCAATTGATAGATCAGATCTTACATGATATTTTGCAGGTGACATTTGTATAAATCTCTGTAATAATGAACTGTACCATATGAATGAGTTTTATTGTCAAAGGTAATAGTTGTTGGGGCTTCCCTGGTGGCGCAGTGGTTGGGGGTCCGCCTGCCGATGCAGGGGACGTGGGTTCGTGCCCCGGTCCAGGAGGGTCCCACGTGCCGTGGAGCGGCTGGGCCCGTGGGCCATGGCCGCTGGGCCTGCGCGTCCGGAGCCTGTGCTCCGCAACGGGAGAGGCCACGGCGGTGAGAGGCCCGCGTACCGCAAAAAAAAAAAAAAAAAAAAAAAAAAAGGTAATAGTTGTTGAAGAATCTCAAAGCTAATGGATGAAGAAAACACGTTCAAGTAGGAATGTCAATAAGGGTGACTTTTCATGATAAATTACTGAAATTGCTTCTAACTGGCTTCAACTGCTTTCAACATTATGTCTTTGAAGCCCGTTCCCTCTTAAGTCTCCACAGCTTTGAAATCATTCTACACGCAAGTATAAAATTAATCCTTCTTAAACTACCACTTTGATGAATAAATGAGTGAATGAATGAATGAGAGCTCTGACCCCTGGGAGATTTAGGAGACCATCAGTGCTGCTACTGATGGGCTGCTGCTGACTGGCTAAGTCTTAGGTCCCAAATCACCAACACAGAATTCTGTGACTCCATCGCTCACTCCACCTTTCCAAACAATGGGACCACTAACCTCTTCTATATACTTTGAGAGCATATGATTAAGTGAATTCATTGAAAAAAACATTAAAATATCTATTGCTGCTCATAGCAAAATATCACTTATCTAAAAAACATTTGTCTAATCACCTCAATTACCTGAAGCAATCCTGGAACCGAGGAGATTAAGGAAAGTCATCAAAATTCATACAACATGTCTGTGACTGGCACACTGGTAAGAGGAAGAAATGATATCTGGAAGTGGGATGGATAGTAAGCAAAGAGATTGCAAATTCAAACGCAGACACACAAACTGACCCAGGAAGGCAGTCTGGGACTTACATGCAAGAGGAAACTGCTACATATGCACCAATACTTTCTGAGAATTATCAATTGCATGTACAGTGGTGAACCCCTAGCCACCCAGAGTATAGTGCTTTGTTTCAAAAGGGACAGAAATGTATCACATATTTGAGAAATGTTCCTCCCATGTGTTTAGAGAAAACAGCCTTAACACCTTGAAGTTATGAAACTCAGTCTTCTGAAAAAACTTACCGAACTGAAATATTTTATATCCTGATGACAATAATATCTAAGCAAACCTTGACTCTGTGAACTTTATTACTAAAATATTGGCAACCTTGCTTATCGTGCAGCTTGACACTTGAGAAATGTTAAGTTTCCTGCAAGACTAAGGTACGGTCTGATTCTCATACCAACAGATACAGTTTAAAGAAATGAATTCCGTGTAGGTTTTCCAAGGAATTATCCATTAACTTGAGACTTGAAACTGAAACAAACTCCATGACACAGACCTTCCCAGCCATAAATCTATTCTAAAAATGTTTTGTAAATGGGGTGTTGGCAGATAGGGTGCCACCTTTAAGCTGTGCTGACACTCTTTAGTGACAGCAAGGAACAGAGAGGGTCCCTGATGGCCTTATATGCAGAGCAGGCCATATTTCATGCTGCTCTATCTATAATTAACCACTCTGAGTTTTGGCATAACAGACACACACTGATAGATCATTCCTGAATAGCACTGAAGGCTGTTGCATATTAAATTACTTTTTTTTTTTTTTAAAGGTGTGGAAATCAGGGCTGAACACCATTTATTCTTCTGACCACCTTTTCCTATGTGGCTTATCCTAAAGCTTTCCCCCCTGCCAGTCTCTCCTGGTCCCTGTCCCCCTTTTCATCTAAATCTCACCATCATGTCCAGTCTTTGTTTCCCTCTCTGTACTCAAAAGTTAACTCCTACAATTCATCCATTCTTAGTGTTCTTTATGCAGTGATTATGAAACTCAAATGAGCTAATATGTAAAGTACTTAGAACAGTGGCTAGCACAAAGTAAGCCGTCAATTAGCATTTTCTATTACAAAGACTGCAAGTCCTGGCAATGGCATGTTCCTTGCCAAGGGCTCTTACTAAGCCACCTTCATATGCTATTTTCAAAGTCTTGGAGATATCAATACCAGATATGAAGATTCCCATATTCTGGCCCCATCCCTGTCACAAATAATTATGTGACCTTGGAAAGTCATTGCAATTCTTTGCATCATTGTTTCATCATTGGTAAAATGAAGGTGCTAGGCTATATGGGTGGTCCTTAATCATTTTGAGAAGATCAGAAACTCCTTTGACACAGTACTTTATGATTTTGTGGGGTTTACTGACCTCTGGAAGTTAAAGGGTCCATTCTAGAGGCTCCATGTTAAGAATCCTCATGTTACATGACCTCTCATGTTCTTCAAGCTCTGGCATTTTGTGGTGGTCAGTCCTACAGAAATGGTCTCATTCTTATAATTCCTGACCTGACTATGGTGGAAACAAGAAAGAAGTGAAAGGTAAGTTCAGGAAACAGTTCTTCCTCACCGAAGATGTCTCTGTTTTCTGTCTCACTGGAGATTCTAAGAGTTTCCTAATTAAATTCTTTGCACATACTTTCAATTCCTGGTGCACTCAGGATTTGGGACTCCAACAGCACCTATTTATATGCTAATTTGCTACAGAGAACTAAAGTCTTCCTCAATCCCAAAGGCACAACAGATATTCAGCCTCATGCTTTGTGGCACCCACTGGCACCTAAGGCAGCCTGTACAGCCAGGGTGCAAAGTGAGCTGGAGAACAAAGCCCAGCCCAAAGCACCACAGGGAACCAGGTCGCAATGGGATCAGGGAATGCTTCTGACTACCAAGCACGATGCGTACACAAATACTATACACACCCAGGGACTATCTACAGCTGTGTGTTAGAGTGTGGCTCAGGGATCACTGCCGCAAACCATCTGGAGTATATGTTCAAATGAGTACTGCCGACCAGAAACTCTATGTTCCACTTTATGTGAATAGCCATGATGGAGTTGGGCTACCTGGGAGAGCTGTGTTCCAGCAACTCACCCCAGACATGCTCATGAGAATTTATGAGAGTGCCGCCCAGGAGTCTGCATTCTCAAAGGCGGCAAATGATTCTCTTGTACTCTGAAGTTGAGAACCTCTGGCATAGGAAAACGTACTTGTGAGCATGTGAAGGAAGGAGATTTTCTTAAGAATAGCCAATATTTAAGAACTGATACTATTGCTTGCACCATGGTGATGTAATATGATTCCACCTACCAAACCCTGGAAGATAGAGATCACCGTGGAAGCACTGTAGAAGCTCCTAGAGCCTTGGTTTTCTCTGAAAATCCAGATTAACAATGCCTACTTTAGAGCTGAGGATTTAACTAAACAGTGCTCCTCAGACTGGTAAATAAACTCTGACAGATCCACAAAAAAGAAACGATGCAACTCTATGAAAGAATGACGAAGCTGTCTATGTACTCATATCAAAAGCTCTCTAGGGCTTCCCTGGTGGTGCAGTGGTTGAGAGTCCGCCTGCCGATGCAGGGGACACAGGTTTGTGTCCCGGTCCGGGAAGATCCCACATGCCGCGGAGCGGCTGGGCCCGTGAGCCTTGGCCGCTGAGCCTGCGCGTCCCTGAAAAAAAAAAAAAAAAAAAAAAAAAAAAAAAAAAGCTCTCTAAGATGTCTTTTGTAAGAAAAATAAAGTACACCACAGTATACATAGTACGGTATATATTAGGTTGGCCTAAAGGTTCGTTCGGGTTTATGAACCTTTTAGCCAACCCAATATATATCTTTTATGTAAGAATGGCAGGGGAATATGTATTTGCATTTATGTGTAAATGCATAAAGACAGTAATAAGAATGGTTACTATAGGGCCTCACATGGTGGGGAGAGACAGGTAGGTAGGAACAAAATTTACCAAATTTTTTTACCAAAATTAATTTTTTTAAAAAGGCATGCCTCTTAGTCTCTTCCCCTAACATAAATTTATTCTAAGCAAAGAAAAGTGGATTTAAAGTCACCAGTCTAGTAACTTAATATGCTGAGTTATCATTTTTGTTTAATTTAGATTGTAATGAGTGTTGACCATACAATGATTGTATTTCACTCTAACAGTTGCCAAAACTCTCATCACCCAAATCAACTTCCAAATTAAGAGGAAACATATCGGGATGAAGTGTTATGATTAAAATGTATCAGTAATTTGCTCCTGAAATGGGAGGGGGTAATGTCCTAGATCAGCAGAAAACAAAATGGAGATGTCTGTAACCTATTGGTGAACTTATTCATGCAGTGGATTTCTGCACTGATTGTTATGCACTCTGTCGACTCCATCAGGTCATGAATGATGCATGGTGCTACAAGAAGTTCAGCCATACAGCTCTGCACTCAGAATGAAACAGAGAAGACTGTTAGAAAGCAGAGAAATATGCTTCACTTTGCTTTTAGCTTTGCACCAGTTTGTGGAACAAATCCATTGCAATTTCTGTAAGCTTTGTTCTCTAAACTCTCTTGGGCCAGATTTCTTATCAGATGTATTTTCTTTAAAAAAAAAGAAAAGCAAAGCAAAACAAAACCACAGCAAGATATTTCAGAAGGACAACGTTTGCAAAACTCTGAGTTGCCAGATACACACTGTCAACTGATACCCATGCAAATAACAACATATTCACCTTTTTTTTTTTAATAATGAGGTTTGGAGAGGGAGAGAAGAAGAGATATCCAATTCTGAAATTATCTTTGCAGTGTAGTTATTGCCTTTTTATGATACAAATAAATCTTCGTGTCTAGTTAATATGAACACAAATCTCATTTTTCCCGTCTCACATGCAGCACTCTTCATCCTGGGGAGGGGCTGGACATTTTTCCAACTCAGCTGATGAGCCTGGGATATACAGACTTTTACATATGTCAAAACCATAACTGTTGCTTTAAAAGATTTCTTTTCGGCTCTAAAGCTGACATAACCCTATGTTGGCAAGGCTCCAGGGGAAAAAACTGAATGGGTAAGGTGAGACGTCATCACAGAGGGCACTGGAATCTAGGTCAGCTTCAATTACAGAGACAGTGAGGAGTCTCAGAGGTTCTTTAGTCGGGGGTGATGAGTCAGAGACCACTGACTGTGCCCCAGTATATATTTTCTTTTCTTTCTTTTAGCATAGAACATCTATCCCCACAGTCACTTGGTTAGAGGGTTCTCTAGTTTTGTAGCTAGCTTTGTTGTATTAATTAGTCTGAGCCAATAAGATGTGAGTGGCAGTAACATGTGCCATTTCTGGGCTATCTCCTTGCCTTGGCCTACCTCTTTCCCACTTTCTTGGAAAGAGGCAACATTCAAAGCAATGTTTTGAGGATGGCAGAGCTGCTTGCTAGCCCTGGATTGCTACATGAGACAGAAATAAACTCTTTTGCTTGAGGCACTATGGTTTTGGGTCTTTGGGTTACAAAAGCATAGCCTGACCTCATATAGGAGAGTACTTTAGGAAATTAGCTCAGCTAATGAGTAATCAAGAATGGGTAGGGTCACAAAGAAAAAAGGATGAGAGGTTGTTAGAAGATTGTAGCCACAGGACTTCAATCATGACAATGAAATGAGAGATATTAAACTACCCAGGAAAACCTCTCTTCAAAAATTTACAACACGAGGGACTTCCCTGGTGGCGCAGTGGATAAGACTCCACGCTCCCATAGCAGGGGGCCCAGGTTCGACCCCTGGTAAGGAAACTAGATCCCACATGCATGCCGCAACTAAGAGTTCACATGCCACAACTAAGGAGCCCGTGTGCCACAACTAAGGAGACGGCGCAGCACGACTAAGGAGCCCTGGAGCTGCAACTAAGGAGCCCGCCTGCTGCAACTAAGACCCAGCGCAACCAAATAAATAAATACATAAATATTTTTTTAAAAAATGTTTAAAAATTTACAACACGAATTGTAACCCAGACTGTACAACCACTGCAACTGATTCCTAATTAAGCAAGACTGAATTAACGCATTATAGCTATATCTTTATCCACAGACTCTGCGGTAGGGTGATTAGATATATAGAATGGGCTGTATCCATAAGAGAATGGGCTTTAGCATCATACAGACCAGGGTTTGAATCCAACTCTGTCGCTCACTAAATGTAAGATGTTGGGACATACACTTAAGTCCTCTGAACCTGCAATGTAAGCACGGATATTAATACCTGCTTGCAGCATGAGTATGCAGGCTAGAGCTTCTAGTAGATAACCTGGTTCATGCAGAGGGAATCAACAAACATCAGGTGTATTTATCTTTCTTCTACTCCTTCAAAGGACATCACAGAAATCTCAGCACCAGGAAAGCAAGAATGAAGAAGGCGGGCTTCCCTGGTGGCGCAGTGGTTGCAAGTCCGCCTGCCCATGCAGGGGACACGGGTTCGTGCCCCAGTCCGGGAAGATCCCACGTGCCGCAGAGCGGCTGGGCCCGCGAGCCATGGCCGCTGAGCCTGCGCGTCCAGAGCCTGTGCTCCGCAACGGGAGAGGCCACAACAGTGAGAGGCCCGCGTACCGCAAAAAAAAAAGAATGAAAGAGGCAAGAAGAAAGAGTAGAAAGTGGGATTCCAATTTTTTTTTTTTTGGCATTTGATCTCTTGATTAGGTACGATTAATCTCTTAATAATGTAGTAATCTTAGGATTTTTGGGCCCAGAATTATAAGACATAACTTCAGAGAGGAACTAATTGACACTAATGTCACAAAACATATCCCCGTCTGACTTGGGAGACCCAAACATTTCAGATCTAGTTTCCAGTAGTTTATGGAATGCCTTCATTGATGACAATGTCTACATTGTTTGAGATTTCTCTATTTGCTGTTACAGTTGGTGAGTATCAGGGTCACATTTTGTTTTCAGGGTCACCTTCAGTTAATTTTCTGTTAAGTTCAGGCAGTTAAACCTATCATCATTTCTACAAAGCATTTTATCTTATATTTGCCTATTTCTCTTCCACCTAGAGCATGTCTGTCCATCCGTCGCTTCAACAGCTAATACTTACTGAAAAGTTACCATGTGCCAGACTTCCTTCTAAAGCACTGAACATATATTAACCCATTTAATGCTTACAGTAACCCTAGGAGTCGGGTATCATAATTACCCAATTCTACAGATGAGAAAAACAAATGACAGATGAATTCAGTTGTTTG
Organism: Physeter macrocephalus; assembly: GCF_002837175.3. NCBI lineage: Eukaryota > Metazoa > Chordata > Mammalia > Artiodactyla > Physeteridae > Physeter > Physeter macrocephalus. Next base: position 40,764,221 of record NC_041222.1, on the reverse strand, counting down.
CCTGAGATCGCACAGCTCTTGAGTGGCCGAGTCAAGATATGGTCCCAGGCAGTCCTACTCCAGGGCTCATAAAGTTACACTGTCTCTTCAAGGATTCAGAATAACTTGCAAAAACTAAAACAAAACATAGTATAATGCATAGAAACGAGAAAAAAGTAAAACTATGAACTGAAGACTAAAAAGGGAAATCGAAATAATAAGGATGAGAATGAAGGAGTGGAGGGAAGGTGAGGCTTAACAGTCAAAAATGTAGGCTTAATGCAAGACCCTGTATTTGAGCCAAACTTGTGCCTCTGAACTTCTTGTAGATCGAGACAAAAAGGAAGATTAAATATATGACATGGTTCTCACTATATGGTAAAAGGAAGACTACAGTTTTCAAAAAGAAACATGCTGTATCTTACTATATCCTCAGCTCTGCATTTAATTTCCCGGTTCCGAGCTTGACAAAGTACAGAGGTCTCATCAGTAATTAGCCTCTGACACTATCTAACTGCTTTAATTTTGCTGGCCAGAAATGCAGCTTCAACTAATGCCCATGTTCTAATATACCCATTTGTATTTTCTTGAATTCGATTTTAAAGTAAAATGTAATGGGTTTCCCTATTCCACTCCACCAATCATCAATGTACAATAAACCAATTTATTTGGAAATTCTTATTTCTTGTATCACATAATATTAAAGCAGAGAGCTTTGCTTTTCAAGCTGGCAGCTTACACATGGCAGGGACTCCACGATGCACAAATTTAATATATTTAATATTTCAAAACCCATAAAAAATACTGCTGAGATAATATTGAAAAAGGAATGCTGAATTTTATAGTGACACAAAGGCATTTATCATTATCTTGATTTCACTTCCCTAAGAAGCTGTTAAAAAGTTGGAAAGTCACTAACCTAAGGAGAAAAATACGCTTCCAGCGTACAAATCTACTCTAATTTAAACTTTCGTTGCTGTACCATTTTTCTTCTATGTAAAGAATACATCTTTTGAGTCTATCAATTTGGAGCTTTCAAATAATAATAAATAACTTTAAGAACTACAACATGCTTTTTTCTTCACCTAACAGGCGAGCAGCACCATGATTACTGTTAACAATATAATTCAATAGCCTGCAATTAATTCTATTTTAGTAACTACCAGAACAGGCAAGGTATATATAATTAGCTCTTATTTAAGTTACTGTCCAAATATTATACAATATTTTTCTGCTTATGGGGCAAGCAGTCTGTGCAGCTGTTTCTTGCAGCATTTTAAACTCTGATTAACATGTGAATAAGACAGTTATTAGGGAGAGGATTTCCCGGTATTGATATTTATTAACTCCTGTTAATATCTTATGTTTTAAAGTAGATAAGAATATGACTTTTGGTCACTTCACCATTAGAATTTGAGGAGTTAAGCATTTTAATATTTCTTGGCCGTTATGTCACTGGTAAACACTGGCAGCAGGCTCTGGTATCAGATTACCTGTGTCTGCTTCCCCTCCTTAGAAAGTTACTTTCCAGCCTCTCAATTCAGTTACTTCATATCTAAAATGCTGTTAATGTTTCTACCTCACAGGGTTCTTGTAAGGATTAAAAGAGATGACACTTGTGAAGTACTTAGAATAGCACACAGGCATAGAATAGTACACAGCATATTCTCAATAATTATTATTGTTGTCCTTATTACTAAAAAAGTAGGGACCTGGCAAGTTCTGGATTGAATTCAGGAGTACATCATTATGGTTATTTAAGGATTACCATTACCTGGAAAAGGCTGACTTGAAATGACCCTAATTAAAGCAGGAAAAAACATTTCATTATAAATAATGAGGGTGAAGTTTGAACGGAACCTTACCCAGGAAAAAATGACAATAAAATTTTGGCAAATTTTGATAAATTCACAAAAATTATTAAAATAGCATATGTTATACGTCAAAAAACTGAATTATAATTGCACCCACTGTGTACTGTTGTACACAGTGAATTAGGCTATTGTTTCTAAGAACAAGTGGCTCTACTGTAATTGTTCTTGTTTTCTGGGGTTTTTTTTTGTTTCTGGTGGATGGGAAGGTAGCTAACTTTCCTAACAAAATTATATGATACTTTGTAGCACCATAATTAAGAGAGCCATTTTGGCAAAAATGTCTATCAATTTTTGCAGAGGTCTCTCTCAATATTTTGATGTTGAATAATTCACTTCTGAAAAACCTATCCTGTCTTCATCTTCAGATTTCTTTTCTACTTCACCTCTTGATTCAGATGACTCAATCAGATCACCATATGTTTACGGCTCTGCACAAGATTCAAGCCATTCACAAGCCAACACTGCCTTCAAAGAAATTCCTCATATTAAAGGATTTCCAATGCAGTTTGAAGCCAGTTTGCATTGCATTTTGTTCAGTGTTTAAATAGATAAGATGTCAAGTGGAGAGAGGGTGGTTTGAATGGGGACTAATTTTATAAGTGGTCAGTTCATTTGTGAATATTTCTATGATATGTTCAACTTTGCTCCCCTATGCAACCTTAATTCCCTTAGAGATTTGGATAATAAATGCTCAAAAAGCAACCACTGGCTCTCCCATACTACCTGATAGACTTAATTTAAATATACATCTGTTTTATTTTTTAAAATCTGTAAAACTTCCACATTGTAAGTCAACCTCATAAAGCCATCTAATGAGTGTCTTGTGGGTCATAAATAAACCATAAATAATATCTAGTCATTTATTTAAATTTTGAAAAGAAGCAAATATTAAAACAAATTTTTTTTCTGCTTTAAGGAAAACTAGCTCTTTTGGCATAAGCTTTATAACAAGATGTCTCAGAACAGAAATATTGTACACTATTTTTAATTGTGATGTTCATGTCAATGAAGAGTCTTCAGAGGTCATAGTAACTAGCAAGAAGATAAGTTGTCCCTATAAATGAAAAAAAACAGGGCAGAGATGTAAATCACCGGCACAACTTTAGCCTCAATACTTCATTTGGTTTTTGTTTTATTGTTTAATTGATATACCACTTATATACCACAAAGTGCCAACTGTACATTTATGTGAAAGAAACTATCAAAAATTAAAAATGACTGGAATGCAGAGGGGTGGAGGAAAGATACATCTAGTGGTGTGCTGGCTTCTAAATGCTCAGGATTGCTACTTGTTCCGCTTTCAGGAACCTTGCAAGTGAGGTGTTTAACTGCTGTCAGCTTGAAATCAGCCATGGAAGAGTATTTACACCATGAAATCAGCACACACTACCAGTCCCGGATTCTGTTTTCTTTCCAGAGCCAGTTGTTAAACATTCACTAGCACATCACAAAATATTACAATAAAAACGATGGACTAATTTGCTACTGGGTCAAACAGCCATTCTTAGGAAGAGGAGAAAAGCTTTTATCTGCTCTCAGATGCTTGGACTGGGCGGGGAGTTCCCTGCTTCAACCATCAGCTGGAAAAGGGACAGTTGCTCCACACACGGGAAAATCCTCTGGGAATCACTGAAGATCATAGCTCTGCTGCTCTCAGAGTTCTCCATCTCTTAGTACGATGAACAAAACACTCTCTCTCCTCATCTCAAAAATTTTTGACAGTACTATCATCTTTTCTTACACCAGAAATCCAGGAGGAGAGGGGAGCTAAGTTGGGAGAGGAGAAACACTGGAGAGAGGTTACTGTTCCCTCTTCAACCTCATGCAAATTTAGACAAGATTCTTAACACTTTCACTGTTGAGAATCGCCTGGAGACCTTTAAAAGATATCAATGCTTGAGTCCCATCCTGAAACCAGGGGATCACATCCAAGAATGGACCAGGCATTAGGTGCAGTGTGATTGAGAATCACTTACCAGAATAACTGAATAGAGTAAAAACCAGAATATGAACTCAAAGACAGCAGGGACCTATCTTGTTTACCATCCTGTCCCCAGGAACAGAGGATTCGTACCTTCCACTGCTCCAAAAAGAGGAGACTGCCCTTTTCTGAAATATAAATAAGCATTCCATACATTACAATCACTTGGCTTAAAGAAGTGTTTTTTACACCATCAACAGGTTACATATAGTCTTTCTCCCCTTTCACCCAAGGCTATGAAGTCCAACCCTGTAGTGGTTCTCGGCCCTGGCTAAATATCAGAAACACCCAGATACATTATGCACTTGGACAGGAAAACAGAAATTTCTTATCAAATCTCTGGTATTAAAGCCAGGAATGTGCATTTCTAAAATTTCCAAATGACTGTGAAGAACTTCCAGGTTTGAGAACCACTGGTTTAAAGGAAGCACTACCAAGCCCACCTACCCTCTCAAAGACCAGCCAAGGCATTTGGGACAAACATCATAACCTCCTGGGCAGACTGTAGAATTGTGTGACTCCAAGCTTCATCACTCAACTATTCAGACACTCCTCAATTCCATTTCAGGACACCTCTTTCTCATGGAGATATACACACCCTACTTGAATTCATTTTTCTTTCTACTCTTTCTTCCAACTCTTTCCTTTTTTACCTCAGGAAAACCTTTCCCTCTGATTCATTTCCATGAATTACAAAACAAAGGGAGTGCAAAGGACAAAAAAGTAGAAATTAGGATGGATTGGCTAGCTCCGAAAACCCCTGAAAGTTTCCAGAGAAACAGCCGGTACCTTTCAGAATCTCCACAGACCTTTTCATCTTCCTCTAACCAAACCTAGTAGTCTTCAAGTGCAGGCATTGATGGTAAGCTACTCATTTAAATTGAATTGTTTTGTCTTTTGCTTAATTACCTGATCTTACCAGAATATTACTGCCTTCTTTAACCACATACGCACAATTTTTCTGCTACATTGTGGGTGAGATTGCTTTTATATTATATGGTTTAGGAATTGAAACAATTTATGGCAATGTTTCTGCGAGGAAAGGTCCTCTAAGCTCTAAATGGACTTAAAACCAACTTTTGGAATTCAACCCATGGTTAAACAGGGAGCAGCCCGTAAATCAGTTCTCCCTGAATTGTACATAAATGCTATAGGCTAAAGCAGAAAGATATTTGAGGTACAAAAAAGTACTATAAACATGAGCCCTCTCCCCACCAACCCCACACCTATCTTAAACCTTCTCACCTGTGCTTCTCTAACACCTGTGTTTTCACCCACAACTGCCTACACTAGTGGACTGGGACCCCGTCAAGGTAAGACAAGCATGCAGCCTTATTCACCTTTGTACACCTTCCTCCCCGTGACCTCCAGCTCCTTCTCATCCATCTGACACTGCTCAGTACACAATAGGCACAAGTGTTGGATAAACTGAACTAAACTACTTATTGTTTTTAGATTCCATTTAAATTACTATTTCCTTTATGCTTTTAGTAGAATATATTAATTCAATTCATAGTCATCTACTTTGGTTTTATATCTGTATTTTTCTATTCAATCATGGTTTTTCAAATGCTAACCAGTCACACAAACTTCTTAGAGTGTTTGGAAACCCTTATCACAATTTGTAAGTGCATGTATCTTTCAAGCCAGCAACTCTACCTCTAGAAAATCACCTTATACATGTATGTACATATGTGGGCAAAAACATAGTCATGAGGTTTTTTACAGTGTTGTTTGTAATTGCAAATATCTAGAAAGCATCCTCTTTAGATGATTTGTTACATAAATTAAAAAACATCTTTGAAATGGAAATATATGTAGATGTTAAAAAATGAGATCTATTTGTGCTGATAGGTAACTATCTCCTAGATATAATTTTACATGGAAAGAAAAGCAAGATGCAGAATAATATGTTAAGTATCTTCTCAAGTGTATAAACACACACTTTTGTTTATATATAGCAAATTTCTAGAAAGATACAGAAGGAATTCTTAACAGTAATTGCCTCTTGGGATGGAGAATTTGGAATTAATTATTGGTGATGAGATGTCATAATATTTTTCATTGCATGCTTTCTTGTACTCTTTAAAATTTTTGCCATAAGGTATATTACTTCTTCAATTAATAATTTTTAAAAACAGAAATCACCGTAACTAAAAAGAGTTTTAAAGTATTTAGATTTACATGCATATATGTAGATATAACATTTTGTTAAATAAAAGTTTGCAATGTTAAGATTACCAATAGGCTCTTCCCCTAATCATCTTGCCTCTTTAAATATATGCTGAGAGGATTTCTGCTGGCAGGGCCTAATGGAGGAGCCCGTTATGAAAGTTCATCAATGAGCCTAGAATTTCAGCTAAAATATTTTCCAATAGCACATCAAATTATAGCATAATAAATATAGGAAGAAATCCAGAATAAGCACGGAAGCTAATACAAACCAAACAGGTGGCAGAACTACCACCCTTTTTGCCCTGGCACCCGGGAAGCCACTACCAAAGGCCAAGGTACACTTTCCCACTGAGCCCCTGGGTCAACTTCAGAATCCTCAAGGTACTCACTGCCAGTTGAGTAGAATGAAAACCAGTTTTTCCCCATCAGACCTCAACAGTGTACCCTCACATCCACCTTGAACTCTTGGGGAGGCAGAGAGGAGAAGCCTCTGTGCTGGCCTGGCTAGGGTTCTGTCTGTATAACCCAAATATCTCAAAGAAGAAGAAAGATTTTACTGTGTCCATCAGAGTTGGTGATGGGTTTGTGGGTGTTGTGTAGTGGTTTGATACTGTAGACAAAAGAATGTTGCCTGCCATTCCGGTAAACAATCAATGTTACCTGTCATCAGTGGCCCACTATGGTGTGCCCTGAGGGTAATTCAGGATGGAGCGAACAGGATACCAGACCTAGATAGTTAAGATGCAAATCAAAGTAGTAATTTCAATGAGCCCAGACTCTTGCACCTTCCCATATATAGAAAAGCAATAAAATCATTAACTTGAAATGTCTGGGGGTTTTTGTGTGTAAATTAGCAGTTATCTTTTGATATTCAACTATGTGTTCTTTTTTCCAACAAAAATGCCTATGTATCCTGTCTCATACCTTACCTCTTTGGAACAGTCCCTCAGAGCTATCCGAAAGGCTGATTCTCTGGGCTATAGCCCTCAGCAAAGTACCCAAATAAAACATAACTCTCAACTTCTAAGTTGTGCATTTTTTTCAGTCGACAGGATTTCAAATCCACTTGTTTTTTATGACAAAAAACTCTAGGCTCATTTTAAAAATGAAGTTGTTTTTAAGAGTAAAGTTGTTTTGGTCTAAAAATGAAGTTGTTTTTATAAGTTGTTTTGATATAAAAGTGAAGTTGCATGTGGGGATGTTGTCATCCACATGTGTGGTTGATGACGAGCACTCAGTAGCTCAGCTGCTGGGGGCACCACTGTGGCTTATTAATAAGAACATACATAGAGGAAAGTATGGTGATGGGACACTTAGACTACAAATACTCAGAGTTTCTAAGGACCATCTGAGAGTGTTCCATCTGGGCAAGGCGCCTCTTTGCTGTTGCTGATCTAATAGCTCTGGGAAGACCTTGGGGCATTAGCTCCTGCCTTGGTAAAGTCCACTCTTTTACCGGCAGTGGTGAAAGCTGTGCAGTGGCCCCGTGAAGGAGATCATCTCCTCCAAACCAGCACGATCACTCCCTAGCAACGTGCTCCAACAACAGAGGACTTTCGTTTTTGCCAGCAGCTGGACATCAGCTGATGATTGACTAAGCTGCCTCCCCAGAGTACTAACTCATAAAAAGGTACACCTCAACTAAATTTGGACTTTATTTCTGTCATCTCCCCTTGACTAGAAGAATAGTTTAATTATCATCGAAGAATAGTTTAATTATCATCGTTTTAGAGTATGTTACTTCTTTATTGGCTTGTTAAGAGACATTTTCCTGTATGCTATTGGCTTGTGAAATTATAATTTGTACACTGAATCTTTGTTAAATAAAATACTGGCAATACAATCTCAGTCTCTGAGTATAATTTGCCCTGAAACAAAACATTGGATAGAACACCTGAAAAATGCACAAGGTGAAAAAAGAATGTGCTCTCTGGGGAAGGAAAAGTTTATCATCTGTGGACACTGACAAGCTGGGGTTTGGAGTGAAGGAATGATTGAGAGGGTAGCACTCTGGACTGTTCCCTCAGGTTGGCTTCTGTCTCCAAAAACTTGTGCCAGATTTCGAGGGAAAGGTGAGCTGTGTTAAAGACCAGGCCAAATGAAAACTGTATCTCTGGAGGACTGTGACCTTAGGTAAGTCAAGGCACCTCCCCAGGCCTCACTCTTCTCTTTGGTAAAGTGCCTGGCTGGGAAGGGATGATTTCGAAAGTCCCATTCAGTCTGCACATTCAGGACTGTACCATTTGGAGATAAGCTGGGAAGTAAATGGCTCTTTATTAAAAATGCATGAGAGTCTTCCCAATGGAGTGTAACGCTTGCTTAGTAGTCAACAATGTTTCTCAGTGAGTCCAGTGGACGTGAAGACTCTCTGCCATCATAAAGTGGTACAAGTCATCTTTCTGTTGGGTTGCACAGGCTTGTCTATCCTCAAATGGACTTTCCATAGTGCCCTCATTACCCCCAGTGGTCCTCTGGTCACCTTGTGAGAGTTCATAAAGACACAAAGGAGATGCTTTGCCCTCGAAGATTTGCAATCTAGTCATTGGGATGAGACAACAATACCTCAAAAGATGCTATCACCCTAACAGTGGAAGGAGCAAAAGACAGCTTAGAAGGGCTTCAGCCATATTCTTCATCAGCTCTGACCCCTAAGTCAAACCAAATTAATATGTATAAAGAGCCAGCTTCATGGGTCTGGTCTGCAACCAGTGCTCTAAAGGGGGGCCGGGCCTACCCTTGGGGGTTAACTCTGCAGCTACCATCTTGAAATTCTTAGTACTTTTATTTTGAATTTGTGTTCTGTGAGGTCTGTCTGATGAGACAATGAAGGATGTGCTGGGCCTTCAGAGCCTAGGCTCAACCATAGTCTCATCTCCCACTGCCTCCTTGGAGTGGACTCTTGGTCATTCCCAGCCACAACCCCACTCAGCCACTGCCCTCTCCCCATCTCCCTCCTGCAGGGGCCCTAGGTGCATTCACTTAGTGAGTTCCCCATGCCTGAGGGAGCACAACATTAAATAGGAAATAAAAACCACCATGACAGGTTGAGAGAGAGACCACAGAAGAAAGGAATAAACTTTTTCCTGCTTTTTGAGTAAAAGGTCACACATTTTTATTCTGCACTAGACCTAGCAAGTTATGTAGCTGGCCTTGTGTTTACACAGTAGTCATGGAAGTCCCTAAAGTCCCTTCTCTCACAGGGTGGCTAAACCCCTTGTATATACACATTCTGGAGTCAACCCTGCACCTGCAAAGGATAAAACCAAGGACCAGGAGCAAGTGAGGGAAGAGACTAGAAATGCCAGGTGGTTGGAGGCAAGACTGCCCCTTCCAGCTTGGCCCTCAGAAAGTCCAGGACACTTCCTCTACTCTTACCCTTCTGGGCATGAAGCTAAACTGGTCTTTACCAAACAAAATCTACTCTGCCTTTAAGAGTATAAAGAGGAACAGTGCCTATAAACCATGAACAAACTACCTGGAAAGATAGGCTATAATGTCCCAGAGAATGGTAATTAATAGTGAACAAGTAAGGCAATCTACAGAAGTAATTAGGAAGGCTGTGCCTGGATTCCACTCCTGCCTCATCTTTCACAGGTTGTGTGACCGGACAAGCTGACCTCTGTATTTCAGTGTTTTCATCTTTAAACATAGGATAATTAGAATAACTTCTCTAGTAACTGTTGGAAGGATTAAACGCTTAGAACAGTACTCAACACATAAAACTGCTTCACCAGTGTTAAATATAAGGGTTCAAACAAGGGAAGTTTTTGAGGGACTCAGAATAATTGGGGAAAGATTTGTAAGGTGCCGAGACAAAAGTCCTTTATTGAAAATTTGTATGGCATTGCTAAGAAAGAACTGTGAGCTTAACATAAGAACTTTTGTTAAAAAAAAAAAAAAAAAAGAACTTTTGTTAAGAAGGATCTTTGGTAGAATATCTAGATGCAAATGCCTTACGTCATTGTTATTTGAAAACACACACACACACACAAAAACATACACACACACACACACAGGAGCACTTAGAAATAAGAGACTTAGTTTAACTACATGCTTTGTAAGCTATTTCTGAAATGATTACCAATGGTTTTTCCAAACTCAGAGTCTTGATTTGGTAACAAGCAGTTCTAATAAAAGTGTAAACATCTGTCTTACATTCTGGCTCTTCGTTTAGCTGTACTACCACACTAACTTATTGGAGTTATAATTTCAGATGATTCTGAGTAAGATAACAGCCACATCTGCCTACCCACCAATCTTTTAGTTTTTCTCCTAGCAGAACCTTATATCTGCACAGATGTAACAACATCAACAGATGTTTCAAAATAAATCCTATTGGAAAGAATGAAGAAAAAGTGCATCTATCGGGCTATGAATGTTTTACATGTAATAGACAGTGTTCCTGAAATACCAATATAGTTAACTGTGTGTTAATAGTTGTATACTCTCAACTAATCCCAGCGCCAATCTCAAGGATCACGGAAATATATCGAATATGCTAAGGGAAATTCCCTTGGTGTTTACTGATGATCATTTGGTTGCTTTGGATTTATGAGTGCTCGCTCCTAATAGTATATGTACAGACTGCCAAATAGTTGATGTCGAAAATAGAAGTTAGGAAACCATTCAAATGATGCCAATTTTCCTGACATCGATGGAATGTTACCTTATTAACAAGGCTGCATAATTTTACTGTTCTATCGTGTCTTCTCATGTAATACCTACCAAGACAAGGAACAAAGAGAGGATGACCATAAGGTATGTTAGAGCCATGTTCTAATTTCATTCCAGGTAATTAAAGAGAATCTTTGTTTGGTTTCAAGACATAAATCTCAGACATTGAATGATAGTTCACAAGGTGCCTTAACTCCTCAGAACTTCCCTTTTATCCTGTATATAAAGAACAAAGTGAACTAGATACTCTATAAAATGCCTTCCAGCTCTAATGGTCTATGATTCTTAGTGGATTACGTGATCTTACATGGCCTGATACCCTGTCAAATCAAGGAAGAAAGAACAGGTTGTTACTGGAATTAAAATCATCTGTGTCAGGGAGAAGAAGTCAAAGGTTAATAATGTAACCATTCAGAGTGGGTTTAACAAGAAGAGTACCTCTGCGGTAGTAAAGGCAAGAAGAGTCATAAAAACACAGTAAGGTACTAAATTTTACTTCTGTTGTACGAGATTTGGGGATAGCAGGAAGGAATTGAAAAGGCAGGAACAGGACAGATAACATCTTAGAAGACAATCTGAAAAAATTCTTTACATGGAGATTTCATATGGAGATGTCTAGCTTGTCCTGAATAGGGAAATCTTTCAATTATCTCTATGTATGTGTTCCAAAGAACAGCCTTCATTTGGATATGACAGGTACTGCATTTCATAGAATCCACTGAACACATAAAGGAGGTATGAGTCTGAATTCCAAGTAAATCCCTTAGAATATACATGGATTGAAGTGGCTGAGTGATTGTGTGAGACAGAAATAATTTCCTAAAACTGTAATCAATGTCATTTATTGTTACCACTTATTGAGTGCCAACCATGGATCAGAAACTACACTGGATGATTTATATATATCATCTCATCTAATACTTACAGAATTGCGGGGAGGCAATTTAATATCTTAAACAAATATTCAGAATGGTAAGCCACCTGCTCAAGGTCACAGGGCTGGTAGATAGGAGATTTAAACCCAAGCCTTACTGATTTAAAGCCCATGCTCTTTCCCATTCTGCATCCTGCATCTCTCTGAATCTTACTGGGTGAGCCAATCTTAAGAGCTACGTATTCTGAAGTTGTAAACATCACAATGCTCTGCACACTGCACTTTTTTTTGATGGATGGGAACGTATATTAAGAAAGTTAATGTAGCCCTGTTTTTAATGACTATGACTTTACATACTATGTGTTGTTTTTGGACTCAGTAGACTTGTACATTGAAGGGCACGCATGTGTATGTGTATATATGTGTGTGTGTGTGTGTGTGTGTGTGTATATATATATATATATCTTTTTAACCTACTTTCCTTCTAAGTGGTGGGGTACAATATATTAAACCAATCAATTAATTACCGGGCATAGGATATTCAAATAATACTTTAGAAAAATTATCTTAGTAGTGGAATCTTGAAGTTGAGTGATGTGGGCCCAGTCTGTGGGGGAGAGAGTGATTCTACAGAGGAAGGAGATTTTTGAGAGAGGGGAAGAAAATGAGACAGTATTTGACTGAGGACCTACAACGTGCCAATGTTGTGCTAGGTGCTTCCTGAATATCTCCTTTGTTTCTCATGGGTGAGAAACAGGCTGACTGACTGTAGAATGGATAGTCATATGTCGTGTACACTAATTTTAACAATGGACCACACAGTATATTTATAAAATGAAAACTGCTCTAAGAATCTATGATTGTACAAGGCATCACACAGGCAATCAATAATGAACAAGCAGTAACATGAAGGGATCCTGGCCACAAATGAGCAAATGTTCTGTGTCACCTACTGCTTGGTTTTAAAAAAGAAGAGATTCATTCTAATTTTTTCCTCCTCTTCTCAGCAACCTTAAAAATGGGCAGAAAGTCTGGATTATCATAATGGACCACTGACACAAATTCATGGCTCAGAGTTTGGTGCTCCTCACCATTCAGTCGATGTCCTTTTCTCCACCTCAGACTGAGAATCTAAATTAAAGAGGTCAAAATGAAAAGAGCTGGGAGTCATTATGCATATCCTGTCAGGATAAATGGGAGCTTCAGGCTCATGGAGGTAAGACCTTCTTCTTCTAATTGGCCTGGTTCAGTGTAATATCTCATTGCAGTGCAACTTTTCTATGTGAATTAGCCTTCCTCTCCCCTTACAGAAACTGAAAATGGTGGCCCAAGGAAAGAATCCAGTAGACCACTTAGACAGTACTCATAGGAAGCGAGTTCTCATAGGAAATGTCACGAGTATCTTTTACAGTAATGCCAATTTAATATTGCAGGCAGTGTCAGAACTAGATTAGGGTGAGAGAGGTACAATTTCATGTACTTTCACGGCCCTAAGAATGAGTGCCTCCTATAAATTTACACCCTACTCACCTCACATGCTTTGCCCTGGTACCAGCACTTATTTGAGAAAAGGACAGTAATGTCTCGGCATTTTATTTCCTTATGAAGATTATCAAGTTTCCTCCTACTTATAAATTCTCTGGCCACTGGCTCTGATGCCTCTGATTCTTGAAAACTTTTAAACATCACAGCTTGTCTCTTCTTTTCTTTGCCTTAAAAACTTTCATTTTCTCCCTGCTGCCTGGGAAATTAAAGCAAGATCCTCACCTCCACCTCTTACCAAGAACTTTTGACCCAAATGTGACTTTCCAGTCTTATCTGATACCCCATCTCCACTCCTATATCCCATCTGTGCCAAAGAAGAGCTTTTAACCTTGCTGCTTCCAGCCTTTTGACCAAGACATTTCTTCCTCTTGGAAGAAATGCTTCAGACTGCTTATACTGTACAATGTTTATATCATGAACTTCAAAGATTGATTCAAATGGCCTTTCCTCTGAAAGGCCTTTTCAGATCCCACCCATAGCTTTGTCCTTCCTTGTTCTACCCCTCTTTCTGTTCACAACATTGAGAGAGCGTGTATCTCAGGGATCCTTTATAAAAAACATTATTTACAGTTATATCTGTTCTGTGAATACCGTTTAGACTCCTGAAGGGAAGTGTCCATTTTATTTGTCTCTGTACTCCCAAAGAATCCAGCACATGGTGGGCACTCAATATTTATTTGCACTTCACTGCATGACTGGGTACATTCTTTAGTAAAATAAGTGTACATGGATTAATAAGCTTTGGGGGAGAGCAAGCAAGCAAGTACAAGCTCATTTCCTTCTTTTAATCAGCAAAGTAGATTTTAAACATAGGCTGTTGCATGTTTAGGCCAATTCTACTGGGTATAAAGACTAGGAAAACACTTATAACTAATAAATGACTTCAGGGTGAGTACATGGAGTAATTGTATTTCAGAAATTACAAACTGCATAAATACAAAGCAAATAAGTATTGGAAGCTCAAATATTTGAAAAGCTCAAAAAAATGTAGACATGCTGTTCCCTTTTTTTTAAATCGAGGTAACATTGGTTTCTAAGATTATATAAGTTCCATGTGTACAACATTATATTTCAACTTCTGTATACACTACAGCATGTTCACCATTGAAGGTTTAGTTTTCATCCATCACCATAGGGTTGACTCCCTTTACCCATTTCACCTTTCCCCCACCTTGCTTCCCTGCTGGTAACCACTACTCTATTCTCTGTATCTATGTGTTTGTTTTTGTTTTATTTGTTTATTATATTTATGTTTATTATATTCTACATGTGAGTGAAATCATATGGTATTTGTCTTTCTCCACTTACTTCACTTAGCTTAATACCCTCAAGGTCTATCCAAGTTGCCACAAATGGCAAGATTTCATCTTTTTTTTCCATTATGTATATATATGCATGTATATCACATTTTCTTTAGGACATGATGTTCTTTGGATTTAAATGTTGCCAGAAAGCAATTGAATCTATGGCAGTAGATCTGCCTTAACCCTTATACTGTTATTCATTCTTTAATCAAGAGGTTACTATGTGTCTCCATTATGCTTGAGATCGGACTAGTTGTTAGAAATAAAATAAGACCAAAACATGTTCTTCAGTAAGCTCCTGTCAACAATGAGATACAGTTATACCTATCAGGTTACAGTGACTCCATAGTCAATTGTGGAAGAAAAGTAGCTTGAGACAAGTGTTGGTAGAGAGAAGCATTTATGAACCCATATTATACAGAAGATAGAACATTTGGTTATAGCTGAAAAGAGAAAATGGATTTCAGGATAGAAGCTGTTCAAACAGATTCTGAGTGGGACCTTTAGAAAGCAAGGGAGGAACTTCACCCTACGAAGTAAGAACAGAAATTATGGAGTTCTGAATGGGTTTCATATACCCCAAAATCGATTACATCATATTTTAAAGACTGATATAAAATATCTTTGGAAGGCAACATAATATATAGATATAATCTAATTATAGCTTATTATACAAACTAAACTGTATATATATGGTTATCAAAATGTTTCCAAATATATCAACAATGTTTTTCTCTTGTTCTAGACTCAAGCTAACTACCATTACTTAATTTCAGAAAGTCCAAAATTTTCTGTGCTAACCAGAAAGCCAAGTGACACTTCTAGGTATAAGCAGCAGAATTTCCAAGGAATAATGAGGTTTCCTCATTTTCACCTAGCCCAAGGTAACATAATTGGTATGTGGTTGTTGGCAAGGCACTAAATATCCACAACACCACTTCACACAATTTTCCTCTCTTTGAAAGATTCTTTATGCTCTTTTGATTTTGGAACTCACTCCATTCAAACTTGTTATTTGCACTAGTACACTGAGACCAGATGATAAGATTTGTAAGTAGAGAGGTGGAAAGAAAGTGGGAAGAAGGTGTAATGGAAACTTGAGGGGGAAGGAGACAGCTGCAGATACACTGTTCTCTTCTTTCTCTAGTTCATCCTTTCTGAAAAATAATCCTGGCACTATTTCAGCTGCCTTCCAGGGTAAAAGGCAACCTCAAATATCAAGGCAAGTTTATACATCACTGTAAGTGTGTATATGTGTGTGGATAATATACAAATGCATTGTATATATACATGTATACATATATATGTATGTATGGTTATATATATATGTTATATATACAAAGAGTTGCTTATAGGTATATATAGTTTCTATATAACTATAAAATGAAATGATTTTTGCAGAAGGGTTTTACAACTCTAAACATGCTATACAAGGATATAGCTTACATGCAAGAATACATAAATACAATACATACTTAATATAGCATTTATAGCTCCATATAACTTGTATAGATCTACTTAGGGATAGATAAAAGTAACAGACTATAGCTATGTTATCTGTATCTTCCTTTATATTGATATGACCTGAAAATATTTCTGTCTAGCTAGAGACATCTAGATACTTAAGAGCCAGAAATTCATTTAGGATTTTTTTTTTTTTTGGTCAGATGCATAAAGTCATGTTTCAACAATGATGTGAAAAAAATAAAAAATAAGTGTAAAATTGTGCCATAAATATCATAGAATATTAGAATAAATGAGGTCTTGGAAGTCGTTTCATGTGCCTTCCACTTAATGCAGGAATTTATCCCCATAATCACTGTCTTCAGCACTCTGTTGAAGATGATTAGGAACAGGAGCTCCCATCTCACCAGCCAGGCCATTTCAGGAGGTGTCCTGAGCATCTGCTGTATGCAAGGCCAAATGGGGCACTCTAGAAAGGTTCATGGATGAAGCTGGCAAAGAACTCATCCTCAAAGAACTTAAGGCTAAAGTCAGAGATAAGATCTCTACATTAATAAAGCACAGCACAAGGTCCTAAGGCAAGTGTCTTAGTGCTCTGGGAGTTACTGGAAGGAGATACCTCACTTGATGGCAGTGGTAAAGGCAATCAAGCAAGGTCTTGTGGAATAAATGGCATTTTAAGCTTTCAAGGATGGGTTGTATTTAGACATGTAAAGAGAATGGAGAAGCACTGTAGACAGAAGTAACAGAATATGCCAATGGGTAACTGCTAAGAAGTATTACCTTATCTGCAAACTGTCTTTCTGAAACATCCAACAACCATTCTATGCAGGGTAAGTATAATTCCATATCTGCGAGCCAGTTCTCACAAGTAGTATGGTACAAACTGAATGTGTATCCCCAAAATTCATATGTTAAAACCCTAAACCCAACGTGACAGTATTTGGAGATGGCATCTTTGGGAGGTTATTAGGTCATGAGAGTGAAGCCGTCACGATGGGATCAGTGCCCTTATATGAAGAGACATGAGAGACCTTGCTTCCTCTCTCTCTGCTCTCTACCATGTGAGGACACAGAGAAAGGACAGCCATCCGGGAACCAGGAAGAGGATCCTCACCAGAACTCTGCTGGCACCCTGACCTCAAACCTCTAGCCTTTAGAATTGTGAGAAATAAACATTTGTTATTTAGGTCTCCTAGTCTATGGTAATTTGTTATAACAGCCTGAACTAAGACAGAGGCAAAGTCATCATGTCCTTTTTCCTCGGTATGAACCTTCTCATCTGCCAATTTCCAGAATCATCACCATCTTGGCCATCTTCTATACCATGCCTTCATGTTTAGGAAGGTCTCCTCTAAAATACGCTTCCCAGGCTGTTACACTGCTCTTCCTGTTTGCCCCAAGTAGTACAAAAAGCAGGCTTTTCTTGCTATGGGTTGGTTCTGTTAGAAGGGGTTGAAGGCACAGGTTAAGTTATTATCTCTCAAACTGCACCAAATTTTAGGGCTGGCTTCACTACACTCACTCTGTGATCTTAGACAAGTTATTTAACTTCTCCAAGCCTGAGCATCTTCATTTGTAAAATGAGGATACCTACCTACTTCATGGGATTCCTGAGAAGATTAAGTGAGGATTAAAAGTATTTAGCATAATGTCAGGCATGTAGTAAGTACCAAATACACGTTAGGTACTGTCAGTATTACAGTACCTAACTGTGCAATGATTTTAAAAGCTCCAGTAAAACTTTCAAATTCTTGATTTATATCTATAGTAGGAATTTTTTAACACCCCCTCATCCCTTTCTTTTAACAAGTCATAAAAATTTACTGTCACTTTTTACTTTCTAAATTAATTTTTGCTTCATGGCTGTTGACCCTACCTTTTGACTCTGGCTTGATAAGAAACACCTTGAAATATCAAAACTTAAAAATGCTATGCTTGGGGCTTCCCTGGTGGCGCAGTGGTTGCGCGTCCGCCTGCCGATGCAGGGGAACCGGGTTCGCGCCCCGGTCTGGGAGGATCCCACATGCCGCGGAGCGGCTGGGCCCGTGAGCCATGGCCGCTGAGCCTGCGCGTCCGGAGCCTGTGCTCCGCAACGGGAGAGGCCACAACAGAGGGAGGCCCGCATACCACAAAAAAAAAAAAAAAAATGCTATGCTTGCCATTCCCTTGCAGACAGGACACCTCATTCTTTAGTATACTAGCAGCTTTTATTACAAAACTTGTGTTGATTGTGGTCAAGGATAGATAAAGAAGGTCGATTTTCTCTTTGTGGGCTGTGTGACTGACATCTATTGTTCCAGAATTCCTTTCACCCCACTTCTGGTAATTGAAACTCAAACTTCTGAAGAACCACCCCTCTCTCTGAGTCTCAGTCACTAGTCTTCAGCTGGAGAATCCATCCCAGTTCAGGGTTGGAGCATGTAATGTAGGTCTAAGCTGGTCAGAGCATCACACTCCCCTTGCAACAATGGTTGGTTTGGATTTGCCATAGGATCTGATCAGAGCCTTTGAAACATGATCACATTAAGCCCAGAATTGTTGCCGCCATCTTGGGCCACAAGAGAATGGAAACAACCCAGAGTAAGTGTAATAAAAGATGGAACAAGGGAAACCAAATACTACCAACACTGTCTACTTGAAGCCAAATAGCTCCTTGGATTTTCAGTTACAAGACTCAAAAAATTTACTTTGTGCTTTAAACTGGTTGGCATTGCATTTTCTGTGATTTTCAGCACACAAAGAGCCACAGCTGATACAAATGAAATCACTCGTTACATGTACTGCTGAAGAAAATCAAGGATATAAACCCTAGAAAAAGGCCAGTTTCCAAGCATTTTCTAGTACTAGAAAGCCCCTGGGAAGAGGGAGTTTTGGCTATTGTGAACGGCAAGGGTGTATCTGAGGGATAAAGAATTTTGTATGGATGACCCAATTTTAAAATATCATAATAACCTTGATTTGTAGCTATCCAAGCATAAGCATGTATTATATATATCTCTATACATCTATACCTCTATATCTGTACCACTTAACCATCAATCACGTCTATCTGTAGATAAAGATACTATCACATCAGTTTAGTATTTTTCATTCTGACAGACGGTAAATCTCTTTTAGAGATCATGTCCTAATTATCTGCAAGGTTCTAGCCCAAAATTTGAGACAGGTATTCAATAAATGCTAAAATAAATTATCACATCACAAAAATATGAAAAAAATCCCTGGATAAATTGTTTTGGCAAATAGGAATCTATTTAGGTTAGGCCTAAATCATCTATATGGACAGAAGGAATGGCAGGGCTACCAATGGCTGCAAAACTACAGCACCCCTTTAGCCCAGAGCACCATTCACATAGATTCACTGCACTGGGAATGGTGCCCTCTGGAGTTGTGCAGTGAAGCAACCTGAGCAAGCTTTTTAAATTATAGAAAATAAAATAACAATGATTATCTATCTTCATGATAAACATAAGGAGATAATGGATTTATTTAAATTTCAGTGTGATTTCTCACAAATTTGTTCCCCTAATGGAAATAAGACTAACTTCTTCACTTCCCAAGTATAGACTTTTCTGCTTTCCCTTAACATTTTATAAATTATAAAATAGACTCAATTTGAAATTTCAGGATCTGATTAGGAAGTTATCCACAAATAATGTCAGTATATTTCTTAAGACTGTAATACTGACTTAAGAATAACAAGGGCAAAATAAGTTTTCTACTTCTTTCTGCCCTGATTCTAAATTTCTGAATCTTTAAGACCAATACAGAAGCATTTATTTGAATTGATAAAATCAATGTCCTCGGCTCCTTGAACGTTATTATAATGTCTCTTTTACATTAAACATTGTGATAAATTTAATATAAACATTAATTTATTTAAAAATATTTGGTTGCCTCCATTTGCCAAGCACTGTATTAGGTGCTAGGGATGCAAGAACAAAAAAAAAAATTGACAAGGTTCTTATTGTTGTATAAACCATCTCTGACAGACATTTAAGACTGGAAAATTGCATCTTCTTCCAGGCCTGCACATTCTCATTTTATTAGCATGACTGCTTCTCTTCCATTTCTAAGTATTATGCTTTATTTTTTTTTTTTAGAGAATCCATAGTATTTCATGGAAGAGACAGAAGAACAAAACAAGAGGAATATAATAGGAGGAAATCAGTTAGTAGTTAACAGCACAGACCAGGTTCAAACCTCAGCTACCATTTCCTACCATTTCCTAGCAGCATAATATCTAATGCTCTAAGCTGTATGTAGAAAGAATGATCTTTTGTCACAGGTCTGTTGGGAAAATGAGAGAGATAAATGTATGAAAGGTGGTAAGCACCATGCCTGTCATACAGTAATTGTTCTGTGATACAACAGATGTTGCTATCAAGGCACATTCTAAAAATCAAACTTTGCTTCTGGTTTAATTATATATATTGTTAAAGAAAAAAAATCCATCCTCATAAAGAAGATGTGATATACATATACAATGGAATACTACTCAGCCATAAAAAGAAATGAAATAATGCCATTTGCAGCAACATAGATGAACCTAGAGATTATCACACTAAGTGAAGGAAGGTAGAAAGAGAAAGACAAACACCATATATCACTTATATGTGGAAACTAAAATATGACACAAATGAACTCATCTATGAAACAGAAACACACTCACAGGCGTAGAGAACAGACATGTTTCCAAGGGGGAAGGGAGGTGGGGAAGGGATGGAGTGGGAGGCTGGGGTTAGGAGATGCAAACTATTATATGTAGAATGGATAAACAACAAGGTCTTTCTGTATGGCACAGGGAACTATATTCGGTATCTGGTGATAAACCATAATGGAAAAGAATATAAAAAAGAATGTGTGTGTGTGTGTGTGTGTGTATAACTGAATCACTTTGGTGTGCACCCGAAATTAACACAACACTGTAAATCAACTATACTTCAAAAAAAAAAGAGAGAAAAATCCATCCTCAGAATAGAACATAGACTTGCAACTCAGTAATGTAACATTGATCTCAATGGATATAGTCAGGGTTTACAGGGAGGACCAGGAAAAGGACAGCCATAAAACTCTCAAGTTTCGGAAGTACACACAGCTCCAGCCAGGAAGGTCTTAAGTCCTCTTAGTATACTCCATCTAAAACAACTATTTCGTATTCAAAAGAGGAACTATATCATCCCTACAGATGAGTATCTACAAAATGGACTGTAATCCAAGCCCTGGGAAATGCCTTGGCTTTTATCTAGAGTAGGGCTCAAAGGACATATTACTTTTTCCTTTTTTGCTTCTTGGACTGAGTTTCTGATTACATTTGGCTGTTAAAATTCATGTGAACAAAAACTCTCCTATTTTCACTAACAAAAGATTTGCTTATTAAATGAGTACAGAAGGGGTCAAACTGACTCCATCATCGTGTATAAGAGATAGAACCATTTTCCATATTCCCTTCTTTTTCTTCTCTCATAAGAGAACATGGAATTGGAGGGAGGTGTGATGTGGGGCACGAAGGGAGAACACTTTATTTATGCTCTTGGACTGTTTCTTATAAGTTCTTAACCACAAATTACAACAAGCAGAAGACAAAAGTAACTCTCCCAATGCAGGAGAATGAGAATTTTCCATGTAAGTTTATTCTCTTCTAATAGTTATGAGGATATTTCCACTGCTCACTTAGATAGCTGCCAGAGATATGGAATGGACACCTGAAATTTTCATTAGCATAACTTCTCAAGGAATTACAATTCTCCTCTTCCATTTTCAGATAGATCAGTCATAAAAATTAAAGTGGGCCTGTGTTTTTCTTTTCTGGAGACCACCATGGCTTTATCCAGTTAAGAGTTTTTAAAAAGGTAGTTATCCCAGCAGGGTAACTTTCCAAGATTAGCTTTCTTGATTCTGGAGGACCAAATCTGATTTTAAGTCAAGTTAATGTTTCAAAAATAAGTTCATTTGCTCCAATCTAAAAACAGATCAGTGGTTTGGAAAAAAATGTAAATTCCAAATAATGTTATAAATGCTATGCTTCTATCAGAATCAAAACATCAGAGTGTGGTAAACTCTTATTGCAACTGCAATTTAGATATAGTTGCTTTTCTCTTTCTTTACTAAAAATTGATGGAACTACCCTGCTAGGATCTTAAGGAAGACAACAGTCATATCCATGGTCAAATTTCTAACTGAAAATCATTAGCATAACCTCAGTCAGGAAACCTGTGAGAAAGCAAAGACTACATACTACATTACCTTTGGGCTCTATGGAACTCTTCCAGAGGTTAAGAGTGAAAACGGGACCCAGTAGATGAGAAGCTTGCAGGATCTCCCACTGATTGTTGGAACCCCCATCCCCTGTGTTCACACACACACCCGATTAAATAAAATGGAGAAGGAGTACAGGAACCCACAATGGCAGTGGCAGATTTTATTTATCTGGAGTGCTACAATCATTATCTGTAAAAAAAACAGTCCTTCATAACTAAATGCTAAATTTCGAATCAGCTGGTGGTCAACTTAATTTGTTTCTGGAGTTTCTGTGAGTGAACTCTCTGGAACTATTTGAGAGGAAATACAAATTTAGAATTCAAACATAATCAGACTTTGTCTCTAGAAGAGAGGCTGGAGTAATCTGTTTGATTATACCATCTCAGTCACCTCACTGACCACATATATCGTTTTGTCTCAAAACAGCTGGGACCTCAAAGAAGGAGATGGGAGTGGGGATGGGGGGGTGGGGACCAACTCCTGTGACCTATTTGGCCAGAGCCCAGGGAACATTTGCAATTTCTATGTCCTTCCTGACTCTGGCAGCTTTTGTGGTGTGCTGTCAAAAAGACTCCAAGTATGCATTTGCTTTACAACGTTTGGTTGTTCCTTTTTATAAAAGGCCTCCAAACTCATTAAAAAATTTGAAAAACCCAGAAAATATATAAGAAAATATAAATTTTCTGTAATTCTGTCATATAGTAATATTATGAACACTTTCAGATATACATACATATACAACTGGCCAACACTTTTTTTTTTTTTTTTTTT
>NC_041222.1:40684848-40738733 GCF_002837175.3 Physeter macrocephalus | reverse complement strand
CGGTTGCGGAGCACAGGCTCTGGACGCGCAGGCTCAGCGGCCATGGCTCACGGGCCCAGCCGCTCCGCGGCATGTGGGATCTTCCCGGACCGGGGCACGAACCTATGTCCCCTGCATCGGCAGGCGGACTCTCAACCACTGCGCCACCAGGGAAACCCCAAGATATCTTGTTTTTAAATGCAGGCTATTCAGACTCCACAAGAATCTGATGAACAAGTATTAAATTATTTTTCGTAGGCTTTTTCTTTAAAAGGGTCACATCACACATAGCAAGCCATCATTTTGTTTGCACTCTTTCTCCCCTCCTTACTTTCCACCCCAACTTCCCGAATTTCCTCTGAAGCTCCTAATTCTTTTCTTTCAATTATACAGAGTGATTTCTATCTTTCTACAAAGTTTTGTCACCACCCAATGCCAAGGCCCATAAATTTTAGCTTATGCTCCATGTGGGCTTATCAAAGCATTTTTCCCAACAAAAACAACTCTTCCCATAAGAGGAATTCTTATACTAGCTGCTACGAAAACTAAAAACAAACAAACAACCCCCAAACCAAACTCTATCTTATTGTTGATGTGACAAAACTTTGGCATCAGCAAGAAATAGCAAATAACTTTACATTTAATTTACGATCATCTCCATCCACTAAAAGAAATCATTACACTTTTTTTTTTTTTTTTTTGCGGTACGCGGGCCTCTCACTGTTGTGGCCTCTCCTGTTGCGGAGCACAGGCTCCGGACGCGCAGGCTCAGCGGCCATGGCCCACGGGCCCAGCCGCCCCATGGCACGTGGGATCCTCCCGGACCGGGGCACGAACCCGTATCCCCTGCATCGGCAGGCGGACTCTCAACCACTGTGCCACCAGGGAAGCCCTGGCCAACACTTTTTGTACACAGAGCCACATACATATACAAATGTATACATGGTGTAAATGAGGGTATGTTTAATTTGCATGTCTGTATGGTATTTGTTTATACTTAGTATTATGGACACAAAATAAATTTATATATATATACTTTTTAGTTTCTTGGTTCCAAACTTTTCTGAGCTTAAAAAACACCACGGAGAACTTTCTGACTCTTCTAACATTGTATTCTTTTTATTCTCAATGCCACCACTGAATATCTCCTAGAACCAAATATACACCCCATAGGAAAATCAAATTTCCCATTATTCAAGCTTGTGTGCCTCTGCATTTTAGGGCCTAAAAAGAAACAGAGGTCAAAGTGCCCAAAGGTGCCATATATAAAGGAAATGATTATCTCAACATAACAGGTGACAAAATAATCATTTATGGTTTTGAAAGACATTACCGATAGATAAAATACTTCCAGCTTCATCCAAACCAACAGACGCTGGGGCCAAGGAGTATTCTGGATATACCAGCAGCTGCCAAATATCACAGATGGCATGAAGTTAGAGATGAAGGGAAAGGAAGGAGCATATGATTAAATCAGTCCAGGAAGGGAAAGATGCAGAGAAGATAGCTCCTCAAACCATCCAGGACTCTCATGAGCATTCTTCTATAAAGAGGAAGAAAAGAAAATGCAAAAATTCACCCAATACCAGCATGGCCTCTCTGATGTGTGCTCAGGCCATGAGAGTTTCATTGTGTAATGATCGCTCTGTAGTCAACACTGGAATATCTGTAATATGTTTACTTATCTCCTATTAGCCCCTTTAATAGGGTCATGGATCATGCAGGTGTCCTCACTCTACTAACACAATCCCAAACCAAAAAGTAATGAAAAAGAATAAAAGCAACAACTAAAACAACGGGGTAGAAATCAACAGTTCTCAGGGAACCTAGTGGCACCTCAACACTAATTGATTTAGTGTGTAGGAGTTAAGGAAGTCTGTTTTCACATCATCAGTTAGCTAGCAACTGTTAAAGAGAGATAAAGGAGCAGATATATGTGGGGAAACAAACCAAGCAGGCTGCCTGGTTGTTCACACTGGTGTTTTCTGGTTTAATGCAATCACTCTCATATATATTCAGCTCACTCACACTTTTCATAATGCTAGTACGTAATGGACATATGCAGTGGTGAATACTCCCCTGTCACTCAAACTTTGTTACACAGATTCTTATGGCAGGTGATCCTGGGAACATTACTTAGGCTCTCTGGACCACAGGTCAAAGGATAAAATTGAACCAGATGACGAGTTACATTCTTCTCAGCTCTAGAATTCTACATAATTCCCATTCCCCTGACCACAATGGCCTGAAAGTTGTAAATGTATGGATATAATTTAGCTCAGTTCTCTGTCTCTAACGTCAACCAAAGGATTTCTAATCCTCCTCAAGTCTTATCCAAAGATGTCTTGGACTCCCCTGGAGATCAGTGGCCAGGTGAAACTTATGATGGCATCTCACAAGTGTCACCACCTCCAGACCTACCATTCAGGAAGTGATATCCATGCCTCCCTGGGCATCCCTACTTCCTTCTCTCCCAGAGCTGTCAGAGTGGTGCTGTTGCAGGCACCAGGCTGGGCTGCTCAGCTGAGGGGGGAAAGTGCTGTTCCCTATTCCTTAGGCCTCATGCCATGACACAAGCCAAAGCAATGTTAGCTGGTACTTCCAATATCTCAGGCACTTTATAGAAAAGAACTCTCCCATCTCCCCACTATATTTAATTCATAATCCCTGTCTCCTGAAATGCACATGGTAGGTACAATGCTGTATACCACAACCAACCATCCTCTCTGGTGTGGGGCCTTTCCAATGATCCAAGCGTATGTATGACTGTACCTCTAGATGAGTTCTTTACCAAAAAGCCTGGGGCAAGCCCACTGTACCCATTACATACATGCCAGGATAGAAAATGCAACTTGGACTCCAGGAGATGCATGCTATATTTGTCTTATGACTCTAAGCTCCCTTTCCTTCATTCAACATCAAATAGTAATCGCTAATATTTCTTGAACATTTACTATGTGTAAAGCCTTAAGTAAGTGCTTTATGTGCATTACTTTATTTAATATTAATAACAACCCTAGGAAGGAGGTATCATCTATTTCCTTTACAGATGAGGAAACTGAGGTTTAAAGAGATTAAGTAATTTACCCAAAGTTTCCAGTGACTGAGATAAGATTTGGACCCAAGCAATGCCTATGATATCCTGCATCCCTGTTGATGTATATTGAGCCTATTATGTGCTGGACAGTGCACTGTAGCCTCGTCCATTATTTTTAACACTGGAACAAGTTTTATGTACCTTTATTTTAGAAATTTTACCTAACATAGCAGAGCCTCAGATCTTATTGGCCACACTTCAAGAGACTGGTATATTTCTACGTTTCATCATGTTTTATAAAAATTAATTCCTTTCTGACTTTCAATTCCTAAGTTTCATATCCCAAATTTTAACTTCTTTGATTAACACATCAGTTAACAAGCAGCCAACTGACTACAATAATCCAAGCATTTTGCTAGCCACTGAAGGAAATTCAAATTCAAGTCTTCACGCTTAATGAATATATATTCCATACAGCAAGATCCACATAAGCATAAGAAAATAAGAAACCACTGGAAAATTAAAAGCAAAGGATACTCAAGCCTCCAGCCTCATTCCCTTACCATCAGGAAGCAGTGACCTCTGGATGCAGAGTCCCTAAGTTCAAGTCCTAGCTCAGCTACAACTGTTCCCTACGTCTAGATCACTATAAGGTTAAGTTTTGTTTCCTTAACTACAAATGACCAAAATACTACCCCCCACTCACAGCGTAGGCTTATGAGTAAGGATTAAATGAAATAATATATGTAAAGTACATAACATGACACCTGGCATACAGCGATCCTTTCCTAAATCTTTACTACAATTATCTTAGATGATTAGATCTTTTAAGAGTTTCCAACTTCCTTTTATTCTCCATCAAAATTTTTGTACCTTGAGCCAATCTTTTTTTATGTCTTAGAAGATGAAGTGTCTTTACTCACCCACTGATTTATTCAACAAATATTTATTGTGTGTCCACTGTTAGACTTCTCAGCTCCAAGGAAAACTCCTGGCCTCTGATTTTGACTCATCTTTTCTTCTTAAATCATGCTTGAATTCTAAATCTTTTCTTTTCTTGCTTTCTGTCATGTGTCTAAAAGCTAAATATACCTTTCTTTTGGGACAATGTAACCACCTGAAGCCAACTCACTATGTTTCCTCTCCTCCACTGCTTATCTTCTTGAAATGGTATACCCACTGCCTCTACTTCCCACTTGTTCATTTACTGATCCATTCAGGAAACATACAAGCATCTGTGACTTCAGTGTAGGTGTTGTGCAATGAAACATGAACAAGGTATGGTCTCTGCTCTTGAGATGGTTGCGGGTATTCTGCCCCTTGAACACCCTACCACAGATTCTGACTGAGTCACCCTGAACCCTGCAAATCGCTCAACCCAAGCGGCTTTTCTTAGTCCTCACTGACATCCTCCTTCCAAGGATGCTGACGTAAGAAAACTGCTGAAGTAGTCTCAAACAATTGTTAGGACTATTTCTAATGTCTGAAGGGAGGGCTGAATTGTGTGTGTATGTGTAACTGAGACAGATATAGAGGAGAAAAGTGGAGAACACAGGTAGCAAGGGGTAAGTAATTCCCAAGGAATTAGTTCAAACTCAGTTAAGAAAATCTAAAAATTGGTGCAGGGCTACACTGTCAAAGATGAATATTGTAAAACACTTGTTCCATCAAAATCAATGTGTATAGGAAATACAATTATTTTCTTCACGGAAATGAAGGCCCAAGACATTACTTTCTATGAGAGAGAGAAGACTGTGAATGCACTCTCTGCAGGCATTCTGACCCAGTTTAGTGACTAGTTTAATATTCAAAGGGTAGATGTGTCCTCTTCACTTTAGGAAGTTTGACGTTCAAAGACAATTTAGGTCACTGGCTCCTGTGGCAGCATTTCCCCTGTGAGAAAGGTACATTTAAGCACCCACCTCTTGTATTATTGATAACAAAACTGGTTAAAAGCCTGTGAAGCCCAACAGCTTTCTCTCTGGGCCTTTCAGAAGAAGCAATTAAATCAAGACTCCAGCTTTCCTTTTAGGGGCATATGTGTGTGTTTTGAACCAAAATCTGTGAAAGTGGAGCTCTAGTATAAATTTTTCTTTTCAAATGTATTTCAAGCATCCCCTCCATGCCAAAGCAAAATCAGAAATGACATTATTGATTTACTAAGCTTTTGGCTCATAACCTGAACATTTTTGTCTTGGTGGTGAGTGGAATGTGTCCTTTCAAAGGTAAAGCAAAACAAGCACCTTCCCTTCTGCTCCCAACTCTCTTCCCATGAGGTAAGAGAACCACCTATCCTTGAATCAACCACATTACTTCTATGTCGGTCTAGCTCTACTTGGGATTTCTCAGCGCTGGGAATGAATTTTTATTCATTACTGTATTCCTAGTGCCTAGTTCAGACTCTGCCACACAGCTGATTTCTGTAAATATGTGTTGAATACATTTTCCCCTAAGAACATTTTAGAAACAAGTTCAGATGTAAAATCCAAGCTACTGAACACTGCACATGAAAACCTTCTCATTTCCTGCCCTAGTTCCTTCTGCAATGCCTCCTTTTCCCTCCAGCCCACTTTGCTCAGCTACACTGATCAACTTCAAATCACTGATCAACTTCCAATCACCACACATGCCATGCTCACTCACACCGCGATGCTTTTCCACATATTCTCTTCTCCACCCAGAATGTCCTTGCCCTCCTTAAAAGATGTTGAAATCAACTTTTAAAATTCATATGAGCCAAATATAACCCATTTTTGATGCCTTTTTCTTCAGGAAAAAATAGTTATTTTGCACAGTGTTCTCTTTTAATACATGGAACATTTTTCTATTATATTTTTTATTAGAAAGCATTATGGTTAATTGTTCATGTGGATTTCTCCCATAAGTTGTTCAGATCCTAGAATGTATAGAGTATGTCATGTTCATCTTCGTATTGCTAACACTTAGCATGGAGCGTGGAACATAGGAAATGCTCAACAATATTTATTGAATTGACTTGAAATTATGAGAACAGCACATATGCTCTGCCCCTTCTGACAAACTAGGACATTTCTCCCCCTCCCAATATTTGCGTTTTAACAGAATTCTGAGGTATAACTAAAAGATTTTTAAAACTAGCCAAAGAAGATTTTAGTTTTAAGTAAAGATATTATTACCTCAAATCCTCTTTGACGTAAGAGGAATGTAAGTAAGTAAAGAGGGTAACAGCTTTGGTCATTTAAAAATACCTATCGCTAATAAATCACATGCTGAATTGGACTGTTTGAAGTTTTCTCAAATACCTGTATTATTTTTTCCATTGAATCTTGACTGTAAGCAATGTAAATACCCCTATTAAATTTTAATACAAAATGAGAATTACTAAAAAGAAAAAGTGAAATAGGAACCTTAGAACAAACTGATGAGTATCTTCTCTCTTATCACCTGAGTATCCTATGAAAACTAGTCTTTCAAGCTGCCGAGGTCAAAATACGGCTATTTGAGAAGCCTTCCAAATAAGGTGAGATTTCAGAAGTCAAAGCTAAATAAAAAATTATGAAATACTGGCACAGTCATTTGTGTCACTGTAATCTTTGATATTTACTTACAGGGACCTCAAAACAAAACTAAAAACAAAACCAAAAACAAACGCCTGCCCCAAACACAAAGATCTTTCTAACTGCAGAGTCCTGGAAGCTGTTAAGTCTTCAAATGCACCTGACATGGTCTAAATGTAACTGATTAAGGAACTAGATGTGATGGGCTGGGAAAATAGAGTACACTCGGAAAGATAGTCTTTTCTTCTCTTCACCTCCATGAAATGTAACTATAATCACTATACAAGTTTGTATTTCCAGCACTCAGTATGACGTCCCATGCGTAGGAGGCACCTGACAAGTTTGGTGGAAGCAGTGAATACATCCCTCAACTAATGACATTCTATGCCCTCTTTCTGAAACGTGGACAGTCTCCATCCAAACCAAGCTGCGTGGAGTAACTATAGCTCAGAATAATCAGACCCATTTAGCAACTCTTCAAGGGTGACCATCACTAATATTGAGACATCCCTAGTAGCACAGCCAACACTGTAAGAAACTTCCTCATGTTGACTTCAGATGGATAGATCTATAGCCCACCACATCCTGACTTTCCTTAAAAACCACAAACTAATTGGTTTTTATTTACAATTTGTAGCACTATGTTTCAAAACAGCAAAAACATACTGAGTGCTTCTCATATGCCAAGCACTATTCTCAGTACTGGAGAATATACAACACAATGTGTGTAAATGTGTATGATTCATTTATTTCTTCCAACTACATTGCAAAGTAATTAATATTATAACTATCCCTGTTTTATTTAATGTCTCTTAATCATAAATTCCTTGCCTGAAAACTGGAGATAATAATACCTCATTAAAGATTAAATGACAAGGGGTTTCCCTGGTGGCGCAGTGGTTGCGCGTCCGCCTGCCGATGCAGGGGAACCGGGTTCGCGCCCCGGTCCGGGAGGATCCCACATGCCGCGGAGCGGCTGGGCCCGTGAGCCATGGCCGCTGGGCCTGCGCGTCCGGAGCTTGTGCTCCGCAACGGGAGAGGCCACAACAGAGGAAGGCCTGCATACGACAAAAAAAAAAAAAAAAAAAAAAAAAAAAGATTAAATGACAAGATAAAAATCATGCATCATGGTTTCTAACCACAATAATAACTCAATAAAAATTAATTTTCCTCCCCTTTCTCTAGGTTTATCCATACATTTTTTGCTATTGTTATTATTTTTTTAATATGTTTACATGTGAAATTTAACATCACATTACTCAGCAGGGAGATGAAAACTATAATACAGTAAGATACAACTATACACCCAACAGAATGGCTGAACTTTAAAAGAAAGACAGACAATCCTAATTTTGGTGAGAATATGCAGCAACGGAAACTCTCATATATTGTGTAAAAGGGAGTATAAAATGGTATGACCATTTTGAAAAACTCTGGCAGTTTCTACTAAGGTCAAATATATGCCTACACTATAACCCAGCAACTCCAATCTTAGTATACAGCCAACACAAATGAGTGCATAGGTTCACAAGAATGTTTACAGCACCAGCACCTTTATCCATAGGAACTCAAAGTGGGAAAGAACCCAAATGTCCATGAACAAGAAAAAGGATAAACCAGTTATAGTATTCATACAATGTGATATTACACAGAATGATAGACAAAACAAAATGGATGAATCTCAGAAACACTATGTTGAGTGGAAGAAACCAGACACAAGAGTACATACTGTATGATTCCACTTATTCAAAATTCTAAGTCAGGCAAAACTAACATAGAGTGATAAAAGCTTGACAGTGGTTACCTTGGGGAGTGCTGGTTGTAATGGTATTAACTGGGAAAGAGCACCAAGAATTCTTTAGAGTGATGTAAACTAATATGCCTTGATAAGGGTAGTGCTTATACAGGTGATTATATTTCCAAAAAATTATTGAGCTTAGAATGAAAACTGATGAATTTTACTGTATGTAAGTTTACCTCAACTTTAGACAGTCTTCTTGATGATGTTTAACTGTTCACTTGAGTAGTTCACCTGGTAGAGGCTTTTACAGGATGATAGAGGATGACTGAAATCCCAGAGAAGTGAGTTTAGATTTAAACAGTCTTAATATCCAGAGTTCACTTGTTTGCTAAATGGGGACACATCTGAAGGCACACCTACTCCCTCTACTCAGTGATATGCCATTATTGACAACCACACAGTAAGCTCATTATCCCCTGTGCCTAACATTTTATAGCTGTCCAGAGCAAAATAAAGATGTTCTGTGTCATAGCTTTTGTTTACTATAATTTTCATAAGGCCATTATCACTCTGGATGAAGACATTTTAAAATGTATAAAACAGGACAAAACATTCTCCATGATGAGGCAAAGTGAGTTTGCCAGGGGCACAAAAAAAGGAAGAAGGAAAAGAAAAATGAAGAGCTCTTCTACAGTGTAACACTCTTAATAGAGCATCCTGCAGCTGCTGAACAATTCCTACATTTAATGATTAATGAATCTGAGTTCGCCTCTGCATTTGCGCAGCTGGGGGCAGTGGTACTATCTACAGAGCTTCTTTGAGGCAGAGGGTGAGGAGGTGGCAGCTTGCACTTCGATGTGAGCAGCCTAAACTGGGCAGACTGTCAAGTGAGTACAAGCTGTACACGCCAGAGCAATATAAATACACCCCACACCCACCACCAGAAGTAGTCCCTTAGCTACATGGCACTCTTTTTGGCCCACTTCTCTCCATGACAATCCCTTTACACTTGACACT
Source organism: Physeter macrocephalus (assembly GCF_002837175.3). Classification (NCBI taxonomy): domain Eukaryota; kingdom Metazoa; phylum Chordata; class Mammalia; order Artiodactyla; family Physeteridae; genus Physeter; species Physeter macrocephalus. Next base: position 40,729,423 of record NC_041222.1, on the reverse strand, counting down.
TCAGCTTCCCTCATGGGAGTGCTCTCCATGAGCTATACTCTCCAGGATCACCTTGCCTTTGTACATGCCACTCTATTTATCTGGAATAGTCTTTCTACCCAACTTCCCATAGGTATCTCTTTCAATATTCAGTTCAGGAGTTACCTTTTCTAGTACCTTCCAGGCTATTATTTGGTGCCCCTTATCTATGTTCACCAATTATCAAACCACAGTATCCCTTCCAATTTGCTTGTCTGTCTCCCTAACTTCATTTTATCTCCTTTTGATGGGGAGCCTAGTATTCTTCATCTCTGAATTTCTAATACCTTTGCACATTTCTGACACATAGCAATAGATAATTGTAGAATGAATAAGAGTGTGAAGAATGAATAAATGAATGGGGAGAAAAGCTAATTTTATATTCCTGTTTTGATTTGTGAATTGCTTGCTGTACACCTAGAAACAAAACAATACTCACTTTGACAGCATTAAATATCTATGAACTTTTCCCCTTCAAATGAACACTGAGGAAAACAGGAATATTCTGATTAAAACACTAACTCTCAGACTGAATTCCTTTAGCATGGTTAATTTTTAAAAACATAAAACTTTTCTCATATTTAGTTCACCATCATGTTACTACTTCTAAACAATGTGCTACTTTGCTTTTCTCAGGGATATACATTTGGGATGGTGCAATTTCATTCAGTCAGAAGAGCTGACAAACCCCATTAAAAGCTCCATAGGACCTTTCAGCAGTGGTGAAACCATGAAAAATGGGAGAACTCAAGGAGGCATTTAAGGGGACATTGGAGCCCATCATGCCGTCTTGTAGTGGACTCTAAAAAGCAATTGTTCTTGATTCTAATGGAGGAGAGCCTACTATTTTCCCTGGTTCTCTAAGCCCCTTCCTCAGAAATATTGTCTTTATAGTACACATAAAATCAGGTTCCATAATTGGAATCCATTTCCTCCTGTTACATACTAGCGAAAAGGTGCAGATCGTTTATCTGCACTTGCAGAATGAAATTTTAGTTTTGGATTGCTTGCTGTAACTTATGGGCCTGGATGGCTTCCAGAAACATTAAGCTATTGTGTGTGTAGGGGATTCATGCTAATTGAATTAGTGAAGCGTTGTGCCTATATCCTTGATAAGAGAATCTGCCCCTGCCCACATCACCTACTAGAAGAATGTGTCTAGGTGGCCATATTTATATCAGGTGATTCAATTTCCTTGACCAAAGATATTTAGGCAAAGATGGATATCTGACCAAACCTGAGTCATGGAGATTCCTTAGGAGAATGGGAGAGACAAATTGGTAAGATGTAAGGAATGCAACAGCAAGATCATATAGAACTGCACACTGTGGCAAGTATGAGAGAAATATAGAGTGATAGAGGAAGCTAGTCTACAAAGAAAAATGGGAATACAGAATAGATGGGCTAAGAGAAGCCAAAATGAGAGATTCTAGGGCCCCATTACAGTGAAGCTTGGGTCCCTGTGTTGTCTGGATGTTATTTCCATTCCAGTTGCTAGATATCCCAGAGATTAGCCTTAGAAGAAAATATTTAAGTTAGCATGAGTGGATTTCTGTTATTTGCAAGCAAAGTACAGTTGACCCTTGAACAATAAATAATACAGGAGTTAGGGGCAATGACTCTCCACACAGTTGAAAATCCACATGTAACTTTAAAGCCAACCGTCTATATCCACAGTTCCACATCTTTGAATTCAACCAACCTCAGACCATGTAGTACTGCAGTATATATTTATTGAAAAAAAAAATCCACATATAAATGGACCTGCACAGTTCAAGCTCATGTTCTTACATCTAAAATCACTTTAACTGTAACAATGATCTATGCAATGGCCAATTTTATGTGTCAACTTGTCTAGGCCACCGTGCTCTGATATTTGGCCAAACATTATTGTGGATATTTCTGTAAGGGTGTGTTTGGCTGAGACTTACATTTACATCAGTGCTATTTGAGTAAAGCAGATTGCCCCCCATAATGTGAGTGGGCTTCATGTAGTTGGTTGAAGGCCTGAATAGAACAAAAGGCTGACCCTCCCCCAAACAGGACAGAATTCTCCAGAAGACTGACTTTGAAATTCATCGGCAACATCAGTGATTCCTGGTTCTACAGAAGACTGCCTTTGGACTAAAACTGCAGGCCTTTCCTGAGTCTCCAGCCTGCCAGTGTCCATCAACAGATTTTGGACTTGCCAAGCTTCCACAATCATGTAAGCCAATTCCTTAAAATAAATCTTTTTATTCACACACACACACACACACACACACACACACAAACAAATGCTTCTGTTTCTTTGGAGAACCCTAACTAATACAATCTACAATAACTACAAAGTGTAATTAGCTGCACGTGAATAGTATGTATTCCCTAAACCCAAATTATTACAAAAGACATCTTGAATTTTGTTCATTTGCACTGCACCCTTTCTGTTTTATTAGGCTGGAAGGGAGGAACTCATATTAACTGAATACTGGCTATAGAGTATGCCGACACCAAATATATTTATTTCTGAATGTAAAGCAATATTTTTATTTAATTTATAATTAAGGAAATTAAACTTTGGAGAAGTTTTCCTATTTTGTCAATGATCATTTTTAGAAGATGCCATTTAATTAGTTTGGTAGCAAGTACCCAAATGATCCGCTTGTGTGTATTATCAATGCATGAGTAACGCTATCATCTAGCTGGGTTTCAGATGCAGAGAAAGTGAAGGTGGTGGGGATGGGGCAGATGTAAGAAGCACGCAACAGAGGGAATTCTGTGCTCGGGAACAGCAAAGTCCAATGATGTGGGTAACCTAGGTGGGTCAATTTTTCAGCTCGAAAGAGGGATAGCCGTGTTTTCTATACTTGTGTCACAGGGTTGCTATGAAGTTCAGTTTGTTTGATGTAAAGCAAAGAACTCTGTAAACTGAAAAGGACTTTTTAAATGTTAAGTTTTAATATCATTTCACTTGTTGTCTCTGCACCTTTCAAAACAGTTTGTGAATAATGACATCTTCTGAAGGACAGAGACATTCAGATTGCTGGAGATAGAAAACAAGCATTCCCTACTAACATTTACTAAATGTGAGCTACATCACGAGAAAGTCAGTCTACTCCACACCGCTCTCCAGTGAGCATGAGATAACATTATTATAATAAATGATTTACTCTCAGCTCTTTCAAATATCAAACTAATTTTAAAATAAATAGGAGCATGAAATGGCTCTCTATTATTATGAATTAATCCAAGAATATTAGAGCTATAAGGGAACTTAACAATCATCTCATGATTGGCAAACTGCACTCCACAGGCCAACTACCACCTGCCCTCTGTTTGTGTATAGCCAATAAACTAACAATAGTTTTTACATTTAAAACTGGCTGAAAAAATGAAAATAAGAATAAAATTTCATGACGTGACAATTACATGAAATTCAAATTTAAATCTGTCTTAGTCTGTTCAGGCCATTATAACAAAATACCACAGACTGAGCAGGTTATAAACAGCAGAAATTTATTGCTCACAATTCTGGAGGCTGGAAGCTCAAGATCAGGGTTCTACCGTGGTCAGGGTAGGGCCCTCTTCTAGGGCACAGACTTCTCTTTGCTGGAAGGGGATAGCGAGCTCTCTGGAGCCTCTTTTACAAGGCACCAATACCATTCATAAGGTTTCCACCCTCATGACTGAAGTACCTCCCGAATGCCCCACCTACTTATACCATCACCTTTGGGGTTAGGATTTCAATATATGGATTTTCAGCACATGAACACTCAGACCATAGCACAGTGTTCATAAGTAAGTTTAACTGGAACACAACTACATTCATTTGTTATGTATTGTACATGGCTGCTTGCTCAAACTACAATGGCAAAGCTGAACAGCTATGACAGACAGGGTAACTATATGACCCACAAAGCCACTTTACCATCTGGCCTTTTATAGAAAAAGTTTGCCAACCCTCATCTAACCCAATCCTGTCATTCTATAGAGGAGAAAACTAAAGATAAAACTATTTAGGTAACTCAGCTAGGATAGTAACTAATCAGAATTAGGGCTAAAACCTAGTATTTCTGTCCATTTGATCATGCTCAATTTAAAGATTAAAAATTAGCTTTAATTATACTCATCTTTAAATTCTGTAGCCTCCTTGTGCTAATTACTAGATTTATCTCAGAATCTTTGCTCACATAAGCTAACATTATACAAAAAATTCATCTTGATGAAGTAAAGTATTTTCTTCATTTATTCATTGAAATGAATTTTATATTGTATTACTCTTAAATAGTTCTAAGTAGAAGTTACTGTAGAATAAAATAATGGTAAAAATTAAATATTTTGCTTAACACATCAACTGACACTCTGCTTGTAATTCATAAAGCAGTAATATATGGAAATTCAAACACTTTCAGACAAACTGGCCACATTCAATTTTCTTATAAGAGATGACTGACAATAAGATAAGAAAATAATCCCTTAGTCTTTCTGTGTTTAGTGACTAGAACTTGACCAGCTAATTTCCCAAATGTAAACTGGGATGTAAATGTAAATGTAAATTTCAGTCTTTTATAAAATGAAAAAGGAAGTGTGTCTAAAGTTAAAGCATCCCTTTTACATCACTAGGATGTATCTGTTGGGTTTCCAATGTAATCAATTACCTACCCTCCATCTTTAAGAGGAAATGTTTAAAAGCAGCGCTTCTCAACTGGGGATGATTTTGCCCCTAAAAGGAGATCTGACCATGTGTGTAGACATTTTTGGTTGTCACAATGGGATAAACTAAAACTTCTATTTTATACCAGCTACCTGTGATACTTGATATAATAAAATATTTCTATCCACGATACCTGATACAGTTAAATAACCTAATGCTAACAGAAAAACAAATCCTAAGCCACATTTGCCTTTAAATGAAAATGACAAAATACTTCAATATAATTGTCTACATAATTATGTCTAGACATTAGCCAAAGGCATATTTAAAGATTAAAGCAAGAATAGCCTGAGTTTAACAGTGTAGTTTTTCTTCTACTAGTACTTTCTCTAATTCACAGTGTAACCCAGCCAACATTATTGAAAGTAACATATTAAAGTCTCTTAGATCACTAAATTAAGGAATGTCCTTTCTCCAACATAAGCAATACATGAAGTAATTTCAATCTCTCACTTTCACTTTCAGTAAATATTTTCAAAGCAGACATCTGGTGCTACCTACTTACAGTTTCTTCCTTGAGTACATATTTTACTCTGCATCACTTTTACTGAGTAATAATTATTAGTTCAATTCCCTAACTAATCTTCCAATTTGGGGAACATATGAAGTATATCAACTCAAGCTCAAAGTATCCTTTAATTAGACAAAAATGCCAAGACCCTATAATACCATTTGGTTCTTCTAAGCAGTGGCTTCAGAGCACTGCATCAAGAGCATAGTTATCCATGCTCTCCAACATTTACTATTAATCTAGCACCCCAATTATCCTGTGCTCTCTGTTAAATGATGTACATGGGAAATTGTCTAAGATATGGTTCCTAATTTTAAGAAGCTCTTCAGAATGAGGCGAAAGAGCTAATAATGCTACAACATGCTAAAAGCAAAGACAGAAATACCCACTGATTTTTATGAATTTTTTTATGAATAAAAGAAGAGCCTAATCTGGCTTTAGAGATTCAGGAAATTTTTCTTGAACTCATCCAACTCACTTGAGTTGAGTATTAAAATATGGGCAGGAGTCAGGTAAGAGAAGATGTGGTTCAGGTTTTCCAGGCAATGGGAATAGCTTGTGCAAAAAGCCCAGCTAAAAGGAATTTCATGATATGAGAAAGGGAAAAACAAAGTATAAAGGCAGAGAAGTAGGCAGAGGACAGATCACAGAGGGTCTTATATACCAATCCAAGGAGCTCAGGATTTTATTCTACAAGAAATGTCAAACATGGCAGTATCCTGGTCTTACCTGCATTTTAAGTGGACCATTGTGGTGGCTGTGGAAAGGATCAATTTGAAATAGACAGCTGTAGCATTTTGGGCCCAAGAAAAAGAGAGACTGGTCTTGGGAACTAGGAATAGACAGAAGCGGGTGGATCAGAGACATATTTATGAGAAAACGTGGCAGAACTGATTGGCTGATTATGTAAGGGATGAGAGCAAACAAAGCAAAAGGCATAAGCCCAAGTTTTCCAGTTTGGGCAACCTGGTGAATGGGTGATTCTAGCAATTGGGAGAAAACAGAGGAAAAGGAGCAGGTGTGAGGAAGATTGCTTATTTCAGCAATGGCTGAATGATTAGGACAGAAGTTAGACTCAGTCAGACTTACAACAGGCAGTCTTGGACCACACTTTGAGAAACATTCCTTCCTTCCTTCCTTCCTTCCTTCCTTCCTTCCATCCATCCATCTATCTATCTTTCTATTTGTCTACCACCTATCTATCATCTATCACCTATCTGTCCGTCTCTCTATATATTAAACTTTGAAATTCTTTAATTATTTGGGGGAAAAGAAGCAAAAGTTATCAATGCTATCCCTAAACTGCAAATTTCTACGCATGTGCCTCTGAAAATGGAAGTAGAGAAGAGACAATGGCTGGAACAAAATTCCCAAATTCTTTAAACAAAAAATTTTATGTGAGACAAATGTAAAAATTAAATATCTCCCCCTCTTAGAGGTTTTGTTATACCTGCCCCCACCTTACCCAAGCAATTATAGCACTGTCTCTTTCTCACATGCTCAGGAGCCAAGAAAATTTTGTTCAGCTCAATTTTCCACATTTAATATTTAATACCGGGCATCATTTTAAAAATTCAAATATAAAATTAATTTTAAGTTTGAACATGCTTTTTTTCAAATGAAAGCCCTGGATGTTCTATTCCTCCCCCTCCCTGTCCAGAATCTCTTCCTTAGTTTTTGAAGGATGTAGGGTAGAGCAGACAGGGGGCGGGGGTGGGGGTATTAGCTCTACTAATGTAGTCATCAGTTACGGCTGCTTTGGCCTTGGTCCCGAAGTGAACTGACCACTGCTCAGCTGGTACTATCACATTCTACTGGAATCTAAGGGACATGCACTTGAGTGACCACTGCAATTCCAAGTATCATCATAGGGAAGTTTAAAGGGTGCATAAGCAGGATGCTCCAGAATCTTGAGGATGGACACTACCTTTGGGAGCTCTGGTTTACAATCATATCTCTATATAAATTCAGTAGGATAGAAAAATCTAAAATTGTATGTCATGTGCCTGAAAAAATCATGAAAATAATACACAGAGAAATCTCAAATAGATAAATGAAAAATAAAAAGAATAGGGACAAACATTCCTTCACTTTATGATGTTATATCATCTACAAACCAAGACGGAGCAGCTGAACTCAATTACTTCTCTATATAAATGATCTTTCATGATTAAAAATTTTGAAAACCTGTGAACTGTTCACTTAAAACCCTTTGCTCCCACTGTTAACTAACACATAATCTGTTCTGCCCAGATGCCAGCAAGAGAGAGGGCATTTAATTGAGTTTCCCTCCAGCTCAGTTGAATCTACAGTTTTTCTCAGTGTGTTGTCCTTCTAAGGGGTGTTAATACCAGAATCACTAAGAGAGCTTGTTAAAATGAAAATTCCTGGGCCCACAACCTACCTACTGAGTCAGCACCCCCAGGGGGTGGACATGAATATCTGCTTTGCTCACAAGCTCCCCAAGTGATTCCTAAGCATTCTTAGCATATCATGTATCATTCACATGTTCCTTCACTCATTTATTTTTCAGTAAACATTTACTGAATACTTTTTGTGAGCCACAGTCTTTAAAACTCTTTTTCATGTTAGCTCATGGAAATGGAGAAAGGATATGATCTAGTTGTCCGCAGATGAGCTTGGAGCCAGTTGAGATTGTACCAACAGACTGACAGAGGGGGAGGATGTAAAGTCACTGCTGGAGAGGCAGCGTTCCCGCCCCCCCCCCGCCACACCTCCCCACCTGCCCCCCATAGGAAGTCATCTACAGGGAAGGCAGAATCCTTTTCCTTGACACAGACCTTGCCCCATTTTACTGTGACTCCACAAGTCATCCCAGAACCAGATGGTCCTAAGCTTGGACATCCCAGCTATGCCCTTCCTCATTGTGCAGTGACCACACTTTCATTCTTTACTCCACAATAGTGGGCATCAGAAGACAGAGCTCTCCAGAGAGACAGGTTTCTTGTTGCCTCAGGAATTTCCTTCAGGCTGCCCGAGGAACATTTCACAAAAAGGCAAATCACATGGTCACTGTTCAGCAGTCTGAGTTGAAGCCACCACTTGAAACACACCAGACAGATTTTGTCTCTCCTGGGTTTTAGTTTGGGCACATTTTCTTTTCTTTTTCTTATTTTCTTAAAGGGAATCTGAGGCTGGCATGCTGAGATGGAAAGACAGAAGTTTCTTTAATAGTAGCCCTTAAAATTTGCCTAACCACACACTGCATTTTCCTAAAAGCAATTTATTCTTCAGGTTTCCCATCTTTAAGGTGCTTAGTGGAATTGGTCCATAACAAGTTCCCTGACCTCACTTACCACCATTCATGAACATGTCTAGATATAATAGGTGTATGTTTCCTCTCTTCCTGTGGGAACTTAACAGCTACTCAACAGCATGTGGTTTAGGAGTGCCTTGTCCTGGCTAAGGAAAAGCTCTGGTGTATTAATATTATTCTACCTGCCATGTAAAGATTCAGAATTTTAGATGTGAAAAGAAGACATTAAAAGTAATAAATTTAACACACAAATTGAAATGAATCTCAACATAATTGTTTTCTAAGAGTTTGAGAATAGCAAAGGGAAGTCAGTTTCTGGAATGCCTGGCATCAACTGTAGAAGACAGACCCAACTTACCTTGTCATCAGGATCTTGCTATGCTTCAGGGACAATACAATGGACCTTGGTTACCATGATATGAAATTACAGGAGTAGAACTTTTAGAACTATGTTCTTCCATGCCCACAGAGCATGGCAGCCTTCACCACAGGGAATCATAGCATTGAATCTAAGTCAAGACCTAAATTCTTCATTTTAAAGAGAAGGACACCAAGTTACAGAGAGGGTAATTTCCCAAGGTCACACAGGTGATTAGGAACATGAAGGAATTAGGATCCAGTGCTTAGGCCTACCTGTCCGAAGTATAATTCCTTTAATCTCTTTCTGACATTACTCAAAGTGGCAAAGTCATACTCTTTCTTTGAAAATCATAAAATGATACAGACCATTTGGTCTTCATTAAGAAACTGGCTTAAACATGTGTATCCAAAGTCTGTTACAAGTGCAGAGTTTCCTTTTCCCCAAAGCAATCCACTTTTCAGAAGCCCCTTTACTAAGTCTACCAAGAGCTCAATACAAAGAAAGCTCTCTGCTCTAAAACTGATATTCAAATTCAACAGAAGTAAACAAAATAAAATCTCCCAAATAAAACAACATCAGAGACAGACCTTACAATGAATATAAAATATTCTAAGAACATTCTATCACTGAAATAAATTAGACTTTTGGAGATTAATAGTAAGATGAAATCTTGAAACACATAAGAATGAAGCAAATGACAACTGAAGAGAAACATTTTGGAAAGGGTCCCATTTGAAATGTATCCGTTTGAAAACAGCCTCTGACTTTTGGCTATCATGGTCATGAGCCTGTTCAAAAATTCATTTTCAAATGATATTTCCGAATGCAATCCCAAATTCAAAATGTGAGTTGGTTGGCATGTTCAAAATTTTCTCTGAGACGGACAAAACACAAATGAGATGTTTTCAGAAGGAATAATAAGTATATTCCAACACTCACTGGGTTTAATTCATGCTTCAGATGCTGGCCTTTCCCTTCTAATTCTTTAGTATCCCGTTTTCATTAGGAAATGGGAAATACAGGAAACAGGATTATGAAGCCATTTCTAAACATTAGCATGGTACTGAAGTAAGTTAGCAAAGAAACCACACATTTTCAAGGAAAGGATAGGGAGGGAAATTGGCTTGAGCCCAGTCTGTCAGAAACGGTGAGCGATCTGAGTTTAGTTAAATCTAATCACGCCATCATGTCCTAAACTGCATTTACTGACAAGTCAGGGCATTGGAAAGGGCATATCACACCAGAAAAAGCTTGAAAGAGGAACAAACATTACCTATTGAATAGGAGAACTGGGTTTATTCACTTACAATTTCAATAGACTACAGAGAATCCATCCATTATACTAACACGGTTGTGGTAGTGTGGGGGACAGAATAAGAGACAGAGAGGAGGAGGAGAGGGAGAGAACCAGCAGAAAGTACAGAAAGAACAGCAGGATTGCTGTTATTAAATATTTAATTTATAGACTAAACCAGGAAGAACACTGAGCAACAGTTGCAAATGATTACTCAGAAACTTCCCTTCTACTCGAAATGTAAAAGCAGAGCAAGAATACACAGGGACTAGGAAAGCAAAGACAATGACAGCAACAATCCAGAGGGGAAAAAATTACATGGCATTCATACCCAGAATGTTGATAATACAATAACTCATATACAGAAGCAGCTTTTATTTCGTTCCAAATACTGCTGAAAGAATTTGGTAGCACTTTTTTTTTTCTAGTTTGAAATGTGCTCAATATCTGAAGTCTCCTAGGATAGGTATAATCTTTCAAAAAATACAGATGTCATTTGGAAAGAAAGTTATCAGGTAAAACAAATCCTATCTTTCAGATATTGAGAGAATTGGAAGGATACTCATGAATGCACTTTATTAGAATGAACTGTTATAAAGCACCATGTTAATAAACCATGGTAAGACCGAGCTGTATGCCAACCATGGTATTGATGTAGTACTGACAATGTCTGCTGGTATATAGCATGGCTGGTACTTTCAGCTAAAAAAGATGAGAGCTCTTCTAAAAATAAGTAATATACCTCAAAGAGATGCTTCTCTGTTGGTTTTGTGACTAGCAAATGATAAATAACATTTCCATTAAAAAAATGGGAGTATTAATGAATAATATATTGAAGGTGGTATACACACACCTGTTTAAAAAATCATTATGTAAGTTAAAAAGCATTACTTTGGGGTAAAGCCAATGAATGATTTAACTGAAAAATGCTTCTTATTACACATGGAATTGCTAAAGTCAATTTGCTCCGTCATAGTTAGGTTTGACAAGACACTCTTCACCCCAGACCCTGGATTCAGGAGTAATTCTGGAAGAAAATTTACATTTGTTTGTTAGTTCCCTGGCCTCATTCTTTTTCATGCCCTATCACGCATGTTGTTCCAATACAGCAAAAGCCCTTATATCCAAGGAAGCTTCTCTCCCACTCTCAAACCTGCTTTTCCTCCAAAATACTCTTTTAGGGAAGCAAACCACCATCATAACAACAATATGATAGGTGTTTGAACAGTACGTGAGGGTAGCCTTTGAGAAAGTTAATCTCAGTTTGTGCTGAACAGAATAAAGGAAACTCAGACAAGGTAATACTCCATTGTAAGAAGCCACTTAGCTGTACAGAACTAATTGTCCACGTCAAATTTGATCCAACTAGAACACAGCCTCAGAAAAAAAATATGTTGCAAGTGTAATTTATTCAGGGTTAACTTATTAATCCTCTATTGTGACACTGGACTCAAGGTCCAGTGATCATTATATCACAGTATCATATTAACATGGAAAAGAGAATTAAGAACTTCACCTTGCCTTTTTTTTTTTTTATACCTTGCCTTTTAACTCCACATGGATGTGGGAGGAACATCCAGAGATATGCACTTTTCCCAAATAAGTATTACCACATTCTCTTTTCTGAGGGAAAATAATACTTGTTTTCTGCACCTTTTAAATTTTACTTGTATTTCCTTCCCTATAAGACAGATGATGAAGATGAATTATTATGAAGTTGTGGGGAATTTCTCAGTATCTTTAATGTATTTGCTTCTAGAAAGAGGAGTGCTGCAGACACCAGGTAGCATCCTAGCTCAGGTATAGTACCATTCTTTTGTGTAACTCAGCTAGAGAGAAAGCTAGAGGCACACACTCGGTATTTATTTAACAATAATTTCCCACTACCGACTTCACTTAAGAGACTAAAATTATCATGCCTTAAAAAAAAAAAAGTCACCAAAAAAGTCACAATCTGATGAGGCTTGTTCTTTGTCTTTATCTGAGAGACCACCTAAGGACACAGGGCTTTTAAACTAATAAGGAGAATCCTTTGTTCTCCCAGGTTCCATTTACAGGAAAACTGGGTCGAAAGGCTTCCCCAGGGAGGGAAAAGAATCCAGGAGCCAAACACACCGGAGTAAGAGATTTCACTCCCACCACTGTTCCCACCCTCCCAAAGAAGTTAATTAATTCTATTTTAGGGATTTTGGGGGTGGGGAGCACTCAGGCAGCCCATTCGATACCACCACAATCTCATTCTCAAATGTGGCTCAGACCACCCTCCCTCCCTGACACCATGGGGTGAGGGGCGTTTAGAACCTCTCTCCAGCCATGGGCAACAGAGCCAGTACTACAAGGCATCTATACTCCCCAAAAGGTGTGTCCCAGCCCAAGCACAAAGTTGGGTATTTAGACCTGCAAAGCACAATGAGAGCCATTCAAAGCAGCAAGTTACAGTACCTTAAGAAGTCTGACAGATGGGAGAAAGGCTGCATGGCACAGCTTCCGGATGGTCCAGTTTAGGGGTCGAGGAGCATCAGTTTGATTCATGACCCCGTCCAAATTCCACCGGGAAAACCAGAAGCCGCAAACCTGAGCAGTGCCTAGAAAATAAACGGTCCCCCACAGCCCTGGCATCCCATGGTCATCTCCACACCTGAGAATTCCATCAGGGAAAAGGCTTCCTGCAACTTGGGAGACTAGTCAAGTGGCGTTGCCTGAGCCACTGAACCTTCTTAAGAAAGCCACCTCCCCTCTCCCTGCAGCCGTGCTCGTGCATACCAAATGTGGCTGAATGGAGGCACACTGCCTGCTGCTTCGGGGAGGGGATGCACGGTTTTGAAGGAGAGGGACAGCCTGCACGGAACAGCCAGCGGTCGGAGTCAGAGCAGCCTGCTCAGAATGTGCGCTCCCTCTCCTGCTCTCCCAGTAATCGCAGGTCAGGCATCGGGGGAAAACCCTGGCCATCTGTTCTGCTCACTTGGTTTGCGGGGGAGCCAGGAGGAGAGCAAAAGGGAACATCAATAAAGCCAGAACGGGGAACTTGCACTTTCTGGTACAAAGCATCTCTGAGGGACTGGAAACTGGCACAGGGGGGAGGGGCTAGGACACAGAAGGAGAAGGGAATGCCTCCGAATGATAAGATAAATACTTTTGATTTATGTGACACAATAAATTGAGAGCTATTGTAAAATGATCTACAATAAAAGGGATCTCTGTCATGTTCTGGGTTTTTTTATTAACTGTGATTGACAGTCTTCACCCTGATATATACATTATATAGATTAGAGGAGGCAGATGGCAGAGAGAGAAGCAAACTAACACACACAGCGGGAGCGGTGAGTTATTCCTTTCATAGAAAGCAGTGTAAACTAATGCATCTTTGGCTTACCTTTTAGAAAGGGCAGTTTCTAAATTGGGGGTTATCCCATCCTGAAAAGCCACTTGATACTCTATCTGCAACAAAAGTGTAACCCTTAAGGTGCCACATGGAATGCTTTCTATAAAAGATGGAGTTTCCTGAATTGGGGATACCCACCCCCACCATTTCCTATGCGTAGCTTTAAGACAGAGTTGCTGCTGCATTGGTGTGAATAGTCTTTAGGGCTCCTGTTGTGAGAAAGCATAAAGGGGAACTCTTCCAGTTGAAGGCAGTGAGGTGGGTGGGAAGAGGAAGTCACAAGTCCCACGTAAACGCCCCCATCCCGAGGAATCAGATGTCAGTGAGTGCAGCTGACTGACGGCTGCCCAGGAGAACCCTCACATCCTTAGAGCATTTCCATCTTATTCTTCCTCTTTATGTCCCTCCCTATGACTGTACTGACTTTCAATTTTTAATTAACTAGAAGAGAAAGGTAAATCCCAGCTCCATGACTATTATGCACTCTGAAGCAGAAACGGGAGATGTGAGAGCAGATGTGATACACGGAGACGCTGCTGTAATTCAGAATTTGGAGCAACATGGATCCTCCCTGGAGTGTAATATACCTGACACACCACATTACAACTGTATTTCCCTCACAATGGTCCTGTGTTACAGATATAAGGACACTAAGGATTTTTTTATAGAAAATCTAGTCCATGGGTAGAATCCAGACTGCTGACTTGCCTTGTGTAATAAAATTCATGCATCTGATTTCCTTCTATTAACCAATATCACTTTAGAGACCCCCCCCACACACACAGTTGGTTCACTACCTGCCACCATTCTATTTCCACCAAAGATTAAAGGCAGCTTAAAACAGTAACAGCTAACATGTCTGTGTCAAGCATTGTGCTAGGCACTCTAAATGCATTACGTAAGTTCACGTCAACAATAACTCTATGTAGTACATGCTACCGTCATATCCACATTTCACAGATTGAGCAACTGAGGTCTTGAGAAATTTTAATGAGTAATTAAGAATTAGTAATGACATAACTAATAAAACTGGGATTTAGACTGAAACCAGTCTACAAGACTATAAAGACAAGCTTTATCTTCTTTCCTATTTCTTTCATAGTTATGGCAGCCACAGCATTTAAGCTACTGCTTCAGTTTTCTGGTGATTTAACCTTACATAAGAGTTGAGCTAAAAGACCATGAAGAAAAAATGCTCAGCATTTGTTTCAAATTATTTCTTTGGTTTGACATTGATATAGTAAATACCATGAATTCTAGAATCAGGCTGCATGGTTCAAACTCTAATTCTGATCCTGGCCTTGGGTAATTTACCGGCCTACTCTGTGCCTTAGAGTCCTCATCTGTAAAATGGAGATAAAAATGAACCACACACCTAAGGCTGTGAAGACTAAGTCAGCTAAGAGATCAGTAAAGCACTTAGAACAGTGCCTGGCATATACTGAGTCTCTTATACCATGATTTATCTTCCAGGCAGCAAGCACTGATGCTGAGGTGGGAACCTGCTGATGATCTCCTTAAGCATGCACAAGTGTATACACTTTTAGTACCAGGTAATGAAGTCAAGCAAGGCAGATGAAACCTGACAGCTTCTTATGAGTTACCATGAGATTAATAAATGGGATAAAGAGAAAAGTGGGAAACTAAGACAGCAGTATGGATTTCCTCATGCTATACTGCAGAGTGGTATTCATCAGGTTGCAAGATGTTGCCTTTGGTTAGGCTACCAGGCACCAACCTCCCTAAGCTATTAAATGCTATTAAGTGGTTGGTTAAAATGCTGAAACACTGCAGTTGCCTCTCCCCTGCCCCCACTGTTCCTCACTGTTAAGGACCCCACAAAAAGGACAGCATCATTCTGAAATCACACAGCCTTTGATCCTCCTAGCCCCCTTAATTTTTACTGAATAACTTTGGTCAAAGAGAATAGTTTGGAACTCCGCGGAATGGAGAAGTAGGAGGATTCACAGCCCTCTCTAATGGCAATTAGAGGAGAGAGCACAAAACCTCTAGAGAATTGGAGACTACACGCAAAAGAAGTAAAGATCAAAGAAGAATGACAGTGCGTGAGAGGTTTTTCTTCCATTGTTGGAATAGTTTGGGCCACAATTATTTGCTATCACAACGTCTGAAGCAGTTTTCAGGATCCCACCCTACTTCAAGAAATGATATTTTCACATGGCATGATGTCTTCCTGGCTTTTAGAGAGGAGTCTAATGAGGAAAGAGCAGAGAGGAGCAAACCCAGCCCCAGACGTCTGCATCTCATAAATCCAAAATGCTTGTTTACCAATTTTATGAATGTGGATGTTTACAAAGCTACACAATAAATTCCAACAGACTTAAAAGCCTGACATGACCACATTAGCTTTCAGTATCCCCCGAAATAGCAAGCCCAGCACATCAAATCTCTGCTCTCCGAAGCCTGCCTGTGAACTAATTTTCTCCTATGCTATGTAAGCCCACTTCCCACTGATCATCTTTGTGTTTTACTTCCTGTCTTAATGATGCTAAATTTAAGAATTATGATAGGATTTGAGCTGTCTCAATGCTGACGACAAGCCACGGTACAGACAGGCTGCCTGCCTTCCTTTTGAAAACCACATTCCCTCTCTTTAAAAAAATCATGGCATCCTCTACATAGCATTGCTCCACTTTGCACACTGTCTTCCCTTATATTTCTTAGATATACAAGGGGCTGATCCATGAAAACCTAAGAAAACAGAAAGGAAATGACACAGTATACGGGTGGTTCAGTATTCCAAATTTGCCACCCAAAATGTGTTTTTAAAAAAATGCTCCAATGTAATTTTTCACAATGTTGTTAAAACACCGAAATTCGTAGGTATCTGACGTTAATTGAACAGATATTTCGAGGCTCTCACAATAAATGTAGTGTACCTAGTTCAGAAGGACGATAATCAAGCATCCCAGTGAAATAGCAGAAACCAGTCCAAGGGTAATAAGCCTTTGCAAGATAACTTCATTGGCCTTAATGTTTTGTAATTTCAATATCATCACCCTATTTGTTGTGTTTCATAATTCATCACTTTTATCAGAAAAACATTTGTGTTGTGAGCACTGGCAATTTATCATTTTTATCAAAAAACCATGCTTTTCCTCTTTCTTCGCTTTAACCGCACTCAAATACAGCCATAAAATTTTTAGAAATTTTAGATCCTTCAACGATATTTTCTAAGGTATTAAATCTCTTTATAGATTCCATTGATACAGAACAATTCTTAATTTAGTTTCAAATATGTTTTCCAAATAGATTAAATAATTTTTTTCTACACTTATTTTTCCCCTTTTGGTATCTTTTATCTTTTATGTTAGATAATAGATTCTAACATACATTAAAATCTATTAAAACCCATGACTCACTCAGTTAAGTAGCTTAAACAACATTTACGCTGTATAAAATTAAAAGGTCTCAAAATTAGAATAGTTGTCTACTCCATTTCTCCCCAGCTTCTTGAGTGCTATCCGCCCTCTGCATGCAGTGGCAGGGAGTGGGTGTGTTTCTAAGGCATCCCATCCCATTCCATGGGTGGACAGCTCTAGTTGAGAGAAAGTTCTTCCTACAACTAAGATAAAATGTGTCTCCCTGGAACTTCCCAGTCAAGTTTCTCTTCCAGAGAATGTTCTCCAAAAGTATAAAGACAGGCAACAAGCTCCACTCAAACCTCTTCTCCATACTGGACATCTTGGACCTTTGATCCTTTTTCACATGACGGAGTATCATTATGTAAAAACCCTCTTCATGGTTATAGTCAATATTATGTCATAGGGCACTTTAAATGTAATGGTGTCAAATCCTCTTATGTCCCTTGAATTACTTCTCATAAAGGTCCTGTAGGGAGGTCTGAGGGCAAACTCACTAATAATTTAGTTTCTTTAAAAAATTTTCTTCATGAATTAATTACTTTACTCAACATACAGTTTAATAACTGACTCCCCCTCTCTCCCTCTCTAAGTGAAGTGTGCCATATAGAATCTCTCTTACAAAGTGACCTCCACTGTATGTGAAGCCTGAAATGCATGTAATTTCCTCTTTTTTGCCCCTGTAATGGAGGTAGTGATAAGCTCCGGCTAACGAGAAGCCATGTTATCTCGAAATGGGCAGGGATTGGTCTGTGTTTCCTTCTCCCTGTCTTTATTTGCTAGCTTTGCAGTCAGATTTAATTCAAACTCAAGTCTTACCTCTCACAGCTGTGTAGCCCTGGGCCGGTTAACCTCCCAAAGTCTTAGTTTTCATGTGGTAAAATGGGGTCCACAGCAGTTTCCACCTCAAGATGTTTGTGAAGATTAAAATCAATTGGCACAATGCTTATATAGTAAACACACATTTAAGCGTAATTATGATGAATGATGATGATGATTGTTATCTCTTTCACTGAAACCACTGGCATAGTGCTTAAGAGCACAGGCCATACAGCCAATGGCCTGGATTTGAACCCCAGCTTTACCATTTCATGTAGCTTTGGGAAGTTTCTTAACCTTACCATGCTTTAGTTTATTCATCTGTAACTTGGGAATAATAATACTACCTATGTCAAAGGAATATCGTGGGGCTTCCCTGGTGGCGCAGTGGTTGAGAGTCCGCCTGCCGATGCAGGGGACACGGGTTCGTGCCCGGGTTCGGGAAGATCCCACATGCCGTGGAGCCGCTGGTCCCGTGAGCCATGGCCGCTGAGCCTGAGCGTCCGGAGCCTGTGCTCCGCAACGGGAGAGGCCACAACAGTGAGAGGTCTGTGTACCGCAAAAAAAAAAAAAAAAAAGGAATATTGTGAAGTTAATTAGCTAATATATGCAGAACCCTCAAAAGAGGAACCAGCACATGGTAAAAGCTCAAAAAATATTAGTAATTAATTATTAATAATATGAAATCAAATGTACTGTCTTTCCCAAAGCTACTGCTCTAGGAAAAGCAAAGCAAAACGCCTTCAATTCCCTCCTTTGCTTGTTCAGTAAGAGGATAAGCTTCAGAGAACACAGAATAAAACCACACCTGCCTTTACTTACTGCTTTCCTCTCTGTAGCTGGGAGGGGATCATATATTCCACTAACAGAGTACAAAGCTTTAATATATAAAATGTTTCAGCTGGAAAACATTAAGGTATATAAGCAGTTTCTGTTTCATCAAAAATAGAAATCACACACACACACACACACACACACACACACACACACACACACACGTATAACAAGTATTCAAAGGCCAAGAGCTAAAATACATCCTCATGCAAGCTTTGAAACCCTAATACTTTCATTCACAAAGGGGATTGCTTTTTTGTACAATTCCGAAAATTTTAATGAGTCCATGGAGGCTTATTAAAACTATAGGAATTTGAGATGTGCATTTCTAAACCGCTTAATATTTGCATTCTTTTAATAATTGCAATGCTATTGATTATTGCAGATATTCTCTATTCTGAGCCTAGACATCTCACATACACACACACACACACACACACACACACACTCAAGTGCACCACACACAGAGAGAGTATAGGTATTTTAGAGACTTCTCCATTATGAAAACCACAAATCTGGCCAACGTGGTACAAAACTTGTGAATGAATATCTTTTGGGAGGGGGATTTAAGCAGTGAATCTCCAATTACTGCTTGAATAAACTGTGTGAAATGGAGGGAAGCTCAATATTTCCTTGCTAACAGTGCAGCATAAGTCTGATCTTTTGACTAACGGATGCTCAAATAAGATACAAGTTCAAGCTCATGCCTTACATACACCTTCTCAAACACCATCTGACTCCTACCCATGAGAGCAGAGAAACTGCCTGAGCTGCACACTCCACCTTGTGCATCTGGGCTTCTGACACTAATGGCTACCACTGTGTTGAACCATAAGGTCTGCTCACCTGGGAAACAGACATGCTGTGATCTGGAAAATCCTCAAAGCAGTAGATCTGCACAAAAGAGTATTTTAACAAAGAAAGCTAATGAAAACCATACTTGCTATCTACTTTTGTCAGCCTACCATAAAATGTATCACTGTTGATGTTTATTCTGATATCACATTTTTAACAACCATGAGTTTTTCATTTTTATTTTAATTAACAATAGTGGTGGGGATTACACGATTCTAGTTTTTGAGGGATTGGTCCAGTTTTTGTTTTGCTTTTCTTATGAGGCAGCATAAAATCAATGCAAACATGGATTTCAAAATCAGGAAGAACTGGGTTTGAATCCACATTAAGTCATTGGGCAATTTATACAACTTTAATGAATCCTCATCTTTAAAATAAACATACTAGTTAATTATAATAATGTTAAGATGATGACTGACAACTTTGAGCACTTATTATATGCTAAAGTGTGTTAATCCTTCTAAGTGCATAGCTCATTTAGTTTTCACAACAAACCTATGAGATTTGTAGCATTATTATCTTCATTTTACAGATGGGGAAGTAGTCTCAGAAAACCAAAGACTCAAAAAAGTTAAGAAACTTGCAGTAAGTCATAATAAAAGAAATTTTCACATATTGAGATACAGGGAACTCACTCTGACTTATACATGAATTAATTTGAATTTTATGCTAACTAAAATAGCCTGTTTGTGGCCTATCAAACATACATTGTACATCTGCTTTCATGAAAGAAAAGGGCACATTGACCAGAAATAAAGAATGTCCATGTTAAAAATAAAGATTAAATGCCCCTCTTCCTAGAATGCCAATACTGGTGATAAGGCTACCTTCCCAGGTGCCAAGGCCATACTGACTCACTGTGTACATGCTGGTCTGTTCTTGAAACCTGAAGAAATGTAACCCCCGAAGAAATGTTTAATGTTCTTTGTTCTGACAAGATATAAAACTGTACTGAAAACCCTGCTTCTCTGGAGCGGTTTCTCAGAGTAATCTGGGAAGCGGGCTTCCAGGCTAGTCCTCAGTTTGGCTCAAATAAAACCCTTTCCTAGTCTTATTACTGACTATTTATTATTTTTGTCAACAGTCACATGGGTAGTAAATGGACTTGAATCCAGGCCTATCTGATTCTATAATCTGTGCATCTGGTTCTATAATCTGTGCTGTTCACACTACACCACTACAATTAAAAACAAAAAGATTTATACAAGTTTTTGGTTGCATTCCAAAAGGAAGGTGGTATTTGATCACTGACACAATCTGAAAACAGAAAAAGTAACTTGTGCATCTAACCTTAACGTAAGAAGCCTGCAGAGCACAGGAGGACCAATGGTTCTCCCAATGGCTCCGGGTTTCTTTTTTTTAATTAATTAGTTTATTTTTATTTATTTATTTTTGGCTGCGTTGGGTCTTCGTTGCTCCACACGGACTTTCTCTAGTTGTGGCAAGCAGGGGCTAATCTTCGTTGCAGTGTGCGGGCTCCTCACGGCGGTGGCTTCTCTTGTTGCGAAGCACGGGCTCTAGGCGTGCAGGCTTCAGTAGTTGTGGCACGTGGGCTCAGTAGTTGTGGCTCACGGGCTCTAGAGCGCAGGCTCAGTAGTTGTGGTGCACGGGCATAGCTGCTCCGCGGCATGCGGGATCTTCCCAGCTCTGGGTTTCTTATGTTCTTACTGCTAACATCCACATCCCTTCCCTACTCTCCTGTTCCATCTGGCTGGGGCAGCCTGTCCTGGGCTAGAAGCTCAGGTCTCTCTGGTGAGACAATAATTTCTCCTTATTCATTTGGTATGCCAATATTTTTAACACAAGGCCCGGGACACAGTATTTATTAAGCAGAAAAATGAATTTTTCTGAAGGATTCACATGATTCTTGCAAATGTGGGTTAAGTTCTCCATATACTGAATATATATACATATACATATATGAACTCATTTAATTCTCATTACTATCCTACTTTTATCCCCACATGCATTTTCTAGATGAGAAAATGGAGGCACAGAAAGGTTAAATACTTATTCAAGTTCACACAGTAAGTTTCAGAGCCATGGTTTTAATTCAAATATAAACTCGAGATATTATGTAATGTTTTATAATATATAAATTAAAAATAAAATCTATTTTTAAGGCAATAGAATTAGTTTCATATACTTTAGTTAGATCACTCATAAAACCATCAGTCTTCATGAATGAAAGACAATATTCTAGATACTTACTAGGGTAACAGGAAGTTTCAATTACACAAAAAATACACTTGGCCTGATAACTATCATAGTAAGTAAATACCAAAGGTATCTGTGTAATCATATAAAATTATGGTGATTATTCAAAGTTACTTGACCCTCGTATGAAATGTACAGAAGCATCTGGGGAGAAAACAAAATAATACCAAAACTTTACGACTGACCTGAAGCTGTTAAACTAGAAAATTAGGTAGCAAAGAAAAATTTGACTTACAATAGCTTCTAAATTGGCTAATAAATCAGATTCTGACTGCTGTTATTCTAAATCTAGCCAAAGCCACCCACAGGAGCCTAAACAATACATATGCTGGCATGGGGTATCTGGTTGACTGCATGGGACGCCCAGGTGTTCCTGGGAAGCGTTCCCCAATAAGGAAGTGGAGGGATGATAACAAAGGAAAGAACTATAATGTCCTATAGTACCTGAAATTATCTCAAAGCGAAAATCTTAAATTATTATTTTAGAAAATAGGTAGATACGGACTTCCCTGGTGGTGTAGTTTAAGAATCTGCCTGCCAGTGCAGGGGACACGGGTTCGATCCCTGGTCCAGGAAGATCCCACATTCCACGGAGCAACTAAGCCCGTGTGCTACAACTACTGAGCCTGCGCGCCACAACTACTGAAGCCCACACGCCCTAGGGCCTGTGAACCACAACTACTGAGCCCATGCACCACAACTACTGAAGCCCGTGCACTCCAGGGCCCGCGTGCGGCAACTACTGAGCCCACGTGCTGCAACTACTGAAGCTCATGCACCTAGAGCCCGTTCTCCGCAACAAGAGAAGCCACTGCAATGAGAAGGCTGTGCACCGCAATGAAGAGTAGCCCCCACTCACCGCAACTAGAGAAAGCCCACACACAGCAATGAAGTCCCAACACAGCCAAAAATAAATTTTTAAAATAATTTTTTAATAAATAAAAACAATAGTTACCATTTTTAAAAAAACAAAAGAAAATAGGTAAAGCTTTAATATGTTAAGTTTTCTTTGCATCTTAAATTCTTTGCAATTAAACCGTTGGTTACAGATCAGACGAGAGAATGATCAGTTCGATTTTATGAAAACAATCAGGATTAAAACAGATTAAGGCACCCCCATGAGTAAAACTATCCAGTTCTCCCCAGGGAGTTAGGAAAGAGACCAAAGTCTTCATCTCAGTCTGATTTGATCCTGCTTATTAACTCTCCGGCTTCAACTATGGACCTTTCCGTATTCATCGTGTGTCAGCCATATTGATTTTTTTTTTTAGTTCCTGTATTTCTTGTCACAGGGTATTTACACACAGTGTTTCTTCTTCTCCTCCTAATGCTCTTTTCTCCGCTCTTCCCAAGATTAGCTCCTTCTCATGCTTCAGGTCTTGCTTAAATGTAGTCTCCCTGGAGATTCCTTTCTTGATTTCTCTAGCCTTACACTCCATCACCCATTGCAGTTTTTGTTTGAATTCTTTTTACTCTTATCAGAATTTGTAACTATTTAATGATTTGTTTATTTTTTGTCTTCGTCTCCTACTTGATTGTCATTTCTATTAGGACAATTACCAACTATATCCCAGGTCCTACAGAACGTCTAGAACATGATGGAAACTCAATCAAAATTTGGTGACTGTAGAATGAATAAATAATGAATGAATGACCGAGACATGTTTGTTGTATCCTTTCCTTCAAGTTATTTAAAGTTATTTCATGGTGCTCATCTGCAAACTGGGTTGAACATTTATTGGGTTTCACTGCCTTTCTGTTTCCCCAAATCTTAACTTCATTCCCTTGAAAAGTCTAAGAGTTACTTATTAGATATCAAAAAAGTTAATAAAAGGAGTACATTCTTATACTCTAACCTGCTAGTAGAGACCAAGCTCTAAATGTAGAGGGATTTGGAAAAGAGAAAGAGGAAAGGGGGAAAGTATAGATATCAGAACCTGAATCTGAAAATAACTCATGCTAGAGAATTCAATCATTTACCACTTGTGACAGTCTGGTCCATTCTCAAACATCTCCCATGATAGCAATTTATTAGGGCTTAACTTAATGTCAGAATACACCTTTACGAAGGCAGTTCTCTATTTCACATAAAGGCAAATCTCCTTTTGAAGGGGTTAGATACACTGACCTACACATCAGCAGTAATAATCATACTCACAATAATAATTAAGACAGAAATTGATACACATGCTTCACAAAGTGGTTTAACAAGCATATTCTAATTTGTTACCCATAATGATGCTGAAGTATGGGTAAGGAAAATGTTATGTTTAACCTCATCTTCGAGATGAGCAAACTGAGAATCAGAAGATGTAGATGACTTATCCAGACTCTCCAGCCTCAGTATTTCTTCTTTTCATTATGCCCCATCGCCTCTTCACCCCTGGGTTAATTCTTGGAGTGAACCACATACTGAACATTCTTTCAAAATAAAATCCTTAGAAAAATGGCATATATAAGCAGCATGGATCTCAAAATGATATATGAAATTCTAGACAGTACAAACAATAGTGACAGAAAGGGCAGAGACTGCCAGTAATTGTTTGAGGATAGAATTGACTGCAAAAGGACATGAAGAATTTTTTAGAGTGATGAAAATGTTCTATATCTTGAATGTAATGCCAGTTACTCAACTGCATATAATTGCTGCAATTAATCAAACCATACAATTAGTGAATTTTTTGTATGTAATAAAGCTGGGGAAAATATATTTTTTTCCATGATTATAAAAAAGAACTTTTCAATACAATTTTTTAATTCATAGGAGTATAAAAAATTTAAAATGCCTATAATTTCACTACCCATAAATAGCTATTGATGTGACTTAAGAAATTTTATCAAGCATTTTAGGAATTATACTTTATATATAACTTAATATGATGATATAAACTGACCTCCATGTTATCAAATATTCTTAGAAATTATAATATTAAATTGGTATATAGAATTTTATTGTGTTATTTTATTCACTGCAAGTTATCAGTCTGGTTCCATTTTCATTGTAATAAATAATTCTATCTATGGATAAACTTGCTCATACATTTTTGTGCATATCTCTGATCATTTCCTTAAGATACAATTAGGTTGAAGGATAGCTGGTTCATAAGTGATGAATATTTTTTTAGGTTCTTGATAGGTATTTCCAAATTGTTATTCAGAAAAATGTACCATTTTACATGCCCCTCAGCAATAGATAAAAATGTCGTTATTACTGAATCATTTACAAAACCAGGTATATCATTAATTTAAATTAAGTTTTGGCCAAGTCGATCACAGAAAAAGAAATGTATTGTGCACTCACTGAGTAACTTATAAAGCTCCATTTTTCCTGTTGCCAATTGTAATTCTTCTAGTAAATTGCTTCTTCTTTGTAATAGAGTTTTATTTTTCCTCTTAATCCATAACAGCTCTTTTTATACTCAAGGTATTAACCCATCATCAGATGAGTTGTTAGTATTTTTACAGTTTTCCCCTTTTTTTTTTAATATATTCTAGCTGTGCCGCGAGGCATGTGGGATCTTAGTTCCCTGACGAGGGGACGAACCTGCACCCCGCTGCAGTGGAAGCATGTAGTCTTAACCACTGGACAGCCAGGGAAGTCCCCCTCCACTTGTCTTTTAATTTTGTTTATGTTCTTTTTGTTAACTTATAAAATTTTTTTAATATTTATACACTCAAATCTAGCAGTTATTTCCTTTGTAGCTCCCAGCATAAACGTTAAGCTAAAGGAAGGCCACCCCCGACCCAGGCTCCAATAAATACTCATTTATATATTCTTATAGCTGTTCCATAGTCCGTTAGCATCTCAACACCATCTCTGGTCCATTCACCTTCTTTTGTGACAGCAAAACAGCAACTGTGACTAAAGGGATCTTCTGTTCTATGATATAATCCACAATCTGTTCTAAATGAAGTTTATTGCTTCATATTTTCAAATAGTATTAAGGCTTCTTTTCTCTCCTACAATCACTATCTCCACAGAATAAAAGGATCCAAATGCCATGAAATCTCTGTCATCTCAGTCTCTGATAGATGCAATCCTGCAGATTCAACGTGGCTATGATCTCTGCCACAAAAATGACTGGTAAAAGCAATGAGTGAATTGAATGTACCTTATTGGCTGGCTACTGAATAAATGCAACATGGATTTCTGAGTTTGCCAGAACTTAAGCCACTAGAGACTTCGAGGATCAGAGTCAATACCTTAAACTAAGCTCTCTGGACTAGTAGCCAGAAAATGGAGAACATCTGTTCCTAAGAGCTGTCAACTGGTAGCAAACCAGTTGGGGAAAAATCCAACTTGAAAACTCACTAAACCTTAACAATACGAAAGATGGGCAAGAGGCAAAATGACAAAGAAGAAAGTCAACAAAAGGAACTCATCAGGGCTTCCCTGGTGGCGCAGTGGTTGGGAGTCCGCCTGCCAATGCAGGGGGCGCGGGTTCGTGCCCCGGTCCAGGAGGATCCCGTGTGCTGCACAGTGGCTGGGCACGTGAGCCATGGCTGCTGGGCCTGCACGTCCGGAGCCTGTGCTCCGCAATGGGAGAGGCCACGGCAGTGAGAGGCCCGCGTACAGCAAAAAAAAAAAAAAAAAAAAGGAACTCATCATAACACAACCTTATAAAAACATACTTAGCGAAATCCAAAATTTCTGGAATTATCAATTATAACAATTTTTAGTCTCCGAATTATGTGACTCCTTAAGCATTCATCTGTAAGGTCATCTTCTGTTGGCATCTTTCCCATACACTGGACAGCAAATTTTCAGTCACCCTTTAGCTCCCTATTTCCCTCTGCAACACAAATCTGCCATCTGTCACCTCCAGTTCTGATTGGGGTTAGAGAGGAGGGCGAGAAGCAGAAGCCATAGAGACGTGATTACGTAGAATAGGAGTAGTATGGAAGCCAAGGCAGCTGGATTCTTCTTCAGGCTGTACCTCTAAGTAGGAGCGGGGAATTTTGTGATGGCACGCCCCTCCTCTGGGCCCAGGATAATGGTATAAAATAAGAGTTATGGTCATGAAAAGATGTTCAACATTGCTAACTGTTAGAGAATGCAAATAAAAATTACAATGAGGTACCACTTAACACAAGTCAGAATGGCCATCATTAAAAAAATCTACAAAGAACAAATGCTGGAGAGGGTGTGGAGAAAAGCAAACCCTTCTACATTGTTGGTGGGAATGTAAATTGGTGCAGCCATTATGGAAAACAGAATGAAGGCTCTGCAAAAAAACAAAAATAGAGTTGCCATATGATTCAGCAATCTCACTCCTGGGCACATACCTGGACAAAACTATAATTCAAAAAGGTACACGCACCACTATGTTCATAGCAGCACTATTTACAACAGCTAAGACATGAAGCAACTTAAATATCCATGAATGGATAAAGAAGATGTGGTACATATATACAATGGGGTATTATTCAGCCATAAAAAAGAATGAAATAATGCCATTTGCAGCTACAGGGATGGACCTAGAGATTACCATACTAAGTGAAGTAAGTCAGACAGAGAAAGACAAATACCATACAATATCACTTATATATGGAATCTAAAATATGACACAGATGAACTTATCTGTGAAACAGAAACAGACTCACAGACATAGAGAACAGACTTGTGGTTGCCAAGGGGGAGGGTGGATGGCAGAGGGAAGGACTGGGAGTTTGGGATCAGCAGATGCAAACTATTACCTATAGAATGTATAAACAAGGTCCTACTACATAGCACAGGGGACTATATTCAATATCCTGCGATAAACCATAATGGAAAAGAATATGGAAAATAATGTATATACGTATGTATAACTGAATCACTTTGCTATACAGCAGAAATTAACACAACATTGTAAATCAACCATACTTCAATAAATTTTAAAATTTAATAAGAGTGATGTTGATGCTCTGCTGAGTTTTTTCCAGAGCTAACATTTTAGATTTTAATACTAATTCCTTCCTAGATAGTTTTCATCTATTTCATTGTGCCACAAATAAATCATTTTCAGCATTACCCATTTTGAATAAAAAGTGAACACTGCCTAACACTTACTATAGGGTCTGTGTAATAGGACAGCCTCATAAACTCACCCAGAGCCAACTGGCATCACAGATGTAATAGAGAGTTTTATTCTACCGGAGTTTATGCTATGAAATATCTGGGCCAGATATACCTCAGCATATGCTTATCTTCAGGAAAAAAGAAAAACATCAGCAAATTTTAGATGTGTCTTAATTTTTCTCAGTAAAATAGAGTAGAATTTTAAGGGCTATTAACATAATACAAATACTACATATTGTTTGCTGAGGAATTACATAAATATCTATCCGTAGGTCTAGAATTTGTTTGGTGCCACACTTGTAGCCTAACCCTGAATTTAAGACTTTAGCAAATTTATGAAGACACTATTTTAAAGTGATATAATTAACATTTACCAACTCACTGGACAGATTTGTTAATCTAACCACCCTCTGAATGTCTGCTATGTGCCCAGAACTATGCCAGGTGCTGAGGATATAAAACGATTAGTATATAGTCCACACAATGATGGAACACATAAGCACATTACTTGAGAAAACAAGAAGTTCACATAGCATGCTAAGTGCCAGACTAAAGGCAAGACTGGACAGACACAGCCTCCTAGACAAACTCAAGACATAAATGCTTTACATAGTGGCTCAAGAAGGGCTAATCATTTAAACCTTACTTTGGAGTAAGGTGAGTGTCACGTGGGGAATGATTTAAGATTGCTAGGCCCAGCCTCTCCCCTATTGCTCTGAGTCGTTCAGCTCTAACACCAAACATGGATACTCCATCTGGTAACGCAAAAGTGTCACAGGTAACTAGACTCATATACCTGAGAAGGTAGTTTGGGACTAGGACCACCTTGTGATTGGAATCTACTTCCTGGGGATTTTTATTCTTCAACCCTACTTACTTTTCAATAGAATCTTCCCAACCACATACCTTAGTCTCCTTAAAAGGAGCTCTAATAAATGTAATATCCTCCTCCTTGGGACATTTCCAGTGTTATGTATGTCTAGGGAAATCAAATGCCCATTACAGAACAGGGACCAAGTAGGTACTCCCAGCTTTGCTCCTTAGTCCAGATCTAGATAGGGCTACACACAAAATGCTAAAGGGAGCACAGGAAGGGGAGCATCTCGGGGTGGCCTCTCAGTCTGGAGCACAGAGAGAAACGCAATTTCTGGAAGCAAAAGAGTTTGGCAAATTTAGCCACAGATATGAGGGTAAGATAGCACTCTAGATAGTAAGAACAGCTCTGGTAAACGCAAAGAAGTAAGAGGACCCATGGTACTTTCTGAATATAAGAAGTGTTGTATAGCACAATAGGCTGGAGGTGGATGCGGACAGTTTGAACTAAGATGTTTGAACTGTATCATTAAACTGGATGGGGTGGGAGAGGTTTTAAGGTTTTGTGATCAGGACTGTGTTTTAGAAAATGACTCTACTATCCATAGAAAATAGATCAGAGTGGAGCAAAACAAGAGGAAGGAAAGCAAACCATGTCAATTACAGAAAATTATTAATTCTTCAGTTTTTAGTGGTTGATACCAAATTTTCCTCTAACTTCTAGACCCAAAGGTAAAATTTTCTTATAGAATGGAGGTAAACATAATGTTCCAAGCATGTGCTTCATAATGCAAAAAGTTATTTTTTATGTTGTGGCTTTTCCTTAAAACTTAATTTAAAAAACTACTGAAATTCACAAAAAATAGACAAAGATATTACTTCAAAGAAATAAAGATTAAGTGCCCCCATTTTCACAGCTTCAGACTAAGGCAAAATTCTATTACATTTGATATAGCTTCTCGTGTGTTAAAAAAAAAAACGAGTATCAAATAAAAATCTAATAGTCTAACAAATATCAAGTAAATAGATGACCTTAAGCACTTAAGTAAATACTTAAGACAAGCCTGTCTGAGCATAACACAGTAACATGAAGAAATGATAACTGAGTTTTGAAGATTCATTAGTGGGATTACAGACAATATACATATTTGGCAATTGTGTCAACATAAACTTTGGTAAAATGGCTAAGCAATTCCAATTTTTTTAATCCTTTTTTAAAAAAGATGATTCTTATCTTATTTCTCTTTAATTTTCCACATGGAGGAGCACATGACTTTGAGCTGTAATCCTCATCATTTCCTTACTTTTGACATGTCACTGAAGGACTCATATGCAAAAGATTCAAGTTCTGCAAAATGTCCAAAAAGAAGCTTCAGGCTTGGATGACACATTTCAAGTATTATTTTTAGGAAAGTAACCTTTTTACATCATTTAAACAGTTAAAATCTATGTTCAAAGAACTTTTGCAATAAGAAATAGATAACGAAACTTTGGAAAGAGGAAGTATTAGAAATCAAGAAAAAATAAAAATGAAGCATGGCAATAAAAACCTCCTTTGTCAAACTCACACACCTGGTTCCACATCAAAGGTCTCTCCGATTTCCTTCTCCTCCCAGCTTTCTCTGTCTTTGTTTACATTTGCTCCCAGTCATCTGAGGAGAAAAGCTAGTGCTTTTCTGTTCCCAGGCAGGTGATCCTGTGCTAACACTAAGGTTGCCTGAACTCAGGACACAGAGAATGATGCAATGCATAAATATTACTTTTAATTTGTTCTGGGGTTTTAAATGAAAAATTTGTCTTCCAATTGATTTTTCAGTACCCACATAAACTTCTAATTGGAAATCAGCATTTTCCAAGCATTCTCTCTGTATCTTTTATCTTTTTTTTTTCAGTTCGCTTCACTTAAAAATAATAGAATGAACCACTGAATTGTATACTTCAAACGGGTGAATTTTATGGTATAAAAATTATATCTTAATAAAACTGTTTTTAAAAAAGAAACAATACAGCATACAAACAATAGGTCTGGGTTTTAGTGCCATTTTCCCAATACTTCAACCATTTATTAAACGGAAATCACATCAGGTTTCCCTGGGGAGATACTCTCTAATTGGGCTTCTGATCCTTCAGTGTACCTGTGACATATATTTCAAATAGTCATGTATGTTTCTGCTTGCTCCAATACAAAAAGTGATTTTTAAAATGTGATTATTTGCTTTTCTACTTAGAAACATGAAAAATACTATTGTTCAAGGTTTCTGACTTTGCAAGTTATACTAGTATATAACTTGTATAATATAAAAGACTAGTGATTAGTAAATTGAAAGAGGTCTCCTAATTTGCTAGCATAAAAACTGTGCTGTAGATTTTATTACTTTCATCTTTCTGTCTCTTCTCTAGAGGTCATTTTTCATTTTTGTTTGTTTTGTTAACCTCTTTGGTATTCTTACTTGATTCCCTGAACACATGCTATTTTATCTTCCCCAAATGCTGTCCTCTCTTACTACAATTCATGTTGTAACTGAAATAAGTGATGTCCTCAAAGATTAAACTGATGAGACTAGCATATAAGATGAATTTTCCCATTAGCTAAACAGTCCACATAGAAATGGCTGTATGGCAAGTTATTACTTCAAGAGGTTCTCTGCAATGAAAATTTTATTAGTTGTGAAGCTCTGAGGTAAAATTCAACCTTAATTCCTGAGGATATTAAAAATAATTAAAACAAAAGTTTCCACTCATCTTAACTGATATGTTAGAAAAACCACTGTTCACATTTCAGTCCTGAAAACAGGAAAAAATGACTTCTCTTAGTTGGCAATTTATACAAATCAGAGTAGGGGTGTGATAAAGAAAGGGTAAGGGTAGGGATAATACTAAGAGGAGAACAATAGTAATATCTGAGTTTGTAAATAATTTATAAAAATAATTGTAAGTGGTAGAAAGGAGTCTATATTCCCTTGGAAAACCTTTACTAATACTGGATTTATTCTCTTCAATGCATTCCAGAGTAGTTATAATAATAACTGTAATATGTATCAAATAAGTATTCAATAATAATAACAATAATAATAGTAATAATAACAACATCAAATCTGTGCCAGGCATGGTGCTAAGCAGTAATAATCCTTACAACAAAAGTGACATATACTCTTGGCTGGCAAGTCAGCTCCCATTCTTAACCACTTTCTTATTTGTCCTTCTGCTGGAAAGGCTAAGAAAAAGATACTTGTTTTCTAAGCCTCCCTCACCTTTAGTTCTAGTCAAAAAGGGAAAGAATTGATGTGCGGGTTAGGGGAAAGATTTCCCTTCGTGAAAAACAAGAAAGGCACCAAGTTCTCTTGCAGCCCCCATGCCAAGCCACTTACTGACCCTCTACTTGTTCCCTACCTTTGGGATGCTGTCATTTGAGAAGGGGAGGCCTGGAGCTATAACAATCATCTTGAAGCCATGAGTGAGAGGTCAAAAGACAGACAGACATGGCATCCAGGGCCCTCATATCCTGAGCAGTTGAGCCAACCTACAATCTACCACCTCTGAGACTTCAACTTATACAATATAATTAAGTGCCTTTAGTATTTAAGCAGCTAGTAAGTCTTCGGTTTCTTGCAGCTTTATGCTTTAGGATAAACAGCCCTATGAAGCAAATTATGGATGAAGAGACTGAAGGACAGAATAGCTGACCTCCCCAAAGTCACACAGCTAGGAAGTGGCAGAGACATGATTTCAACCCAGGCACTTTGTCTCCAGTGTCTTAAATCCCTGCTCTACAACATCTTTCATTTCCAAAGGAAATTGCATGGTGTTTGAAAACAGAGTTACTTCCCTTTCCTTCTTCATCCTCCTAATATTTTCCAATTCTACCTCTTTTAATCTCCTCTTCTTCCTCAATATGGCATCCTGACATCTACTCAAATTTGGTCCTTTGTGCCACCCTAGAATAATGTTTGAAAGTATTTTAATGTTATGGTACTTTTAAAGCCAACAGGCACATAACTTTCCTCAATGACTGCTCTAAATTAGCATATTTTTCATTCTTTCATTCATCCATCCATGAATCCACCCAAACATTTACTGACCTTCCACTATGTGCCTGGCTCTGAGATATGAGTAACAGGACTAGTGTCTAACAGTTGAATCATACATGCACTTATACAGGAAAATACTGTATTTTAACATATTGTATAAACAGATTACAATGAAAAGCATAATAAAATAAATGTAAACAAGCTATGATTTTAGCAGAGGAATAAAGCAACTGGCTCTGTCTGGGGTCATCTCAGGGGTTCAAGAGGGTGTGCTTGAGCTGGACTATATCATATTCAAATGTAATTAGTTTCTATGCTCAGAAGTATGCAGATAATACCCTTGATGTCGAACTCATTTGTCATGTGTTCAGTAATGTTTAAATGTAAAAATTATGCATATCCCATTTTTACCTTTTTATATTTATAAGATCCAAAATCAAGTACACTGAACATGATACATTTAACTTTGACATGTAAAATTAAAATTTCCACAAAAACCTAAGAAAGCTAGACTATTAGCATATTCTTAAGCTTCTGGTTCTTAATCTGCTACTTTCAATAATTTAATTAGTTGTATTAAAAGTACTATAATTTACCAATGCACTTAGCTTCAGACATCTTTATAAATAGCATCTAGTTGACTGGGATGCTGATATCCTCGCACATTCTACAAATACTTTGAGTACTTAATATAAACACAAAAAATACTAAAACTCATATTTAAGATGGATTTCCATGTTCAAAATGATTGTAACAAACTGTGAACACCTAGTTTTTAATTTGGGGATGGATATAACTCTGCCTTTTGACCTCTGATTCTGATTCTATTCTTTTTCCGATGATTTCAAGTAGGTCTTTCTTCACTCATCTTTTAGTTCCAAGACATCCTTTTTTCCATGCATTATTTATTGAGTTAAAGGGACTTTTCAAACACAAACCTGGAATATTCTGAGTTAATGAGATTACATGGACAACATCTGACTGTCTGAATCTGCAATAAAACATGACAGTGTTTGAAGCATATCTGTGAGGTCTTGAACAACGGAATTAATATTACTACCACTTACAATAAATTTTTATTACATTTCATAGGCTGACTACATTTTTTTATATACCACTTTCACTCATGTTTGTAATTCTGCCAGTTGCTCTCCTGCAAAATACCAATTATGTTGGCATGACCTTTTGATTTCCCATGAAATGAAGCTGCTTCATTCACAATAACATCTTTAATACCCTGTTACTATACTTGTATTTTGATGGTTTCTGAAATTCCATTCACTGGGTCTGTAATACAGTCAATGTCTTTATCTGTGAAGGATATCATCAAAAACACCAGTATATAATATCTGAATGTTTTCAAAACCGAGCAGAACGGGTTTTGTTACCGCTGCAGGATTTCTATCTTAAGCTTTACCTTTGTTATATATATATATATATATATATATATATATATATATATATATATAGAAAAACTTAATGTTGACTAGTGTCAAAACACTAAATTTGGAGTCCAAAGGGTAGAATTCTTTCTTTAATGTTTGTAACACTGGACCAGCATCAATCTCTCTAGACCTCCAGTTTCCTATTTCTCAAGAGAAGAGCTTAAGCCGGGCAATTTCTTGACAGAGCATCTCTAAAATGCCTTTGGACATGGTGGCCACTTGTTCTGAAATGTCTTAAATATTTGAGGTTGAACTCCCTCCAAAACAAACCCTGGAACAAGAATTTGAGCCCAAGCAGTTTGTTTGGTAGTTATCCCAGGAAACAAAGAAGGAATTGAAACCAGTTAGGGGAAAGACAATGGGGATGTTAAGTTACCACAGTGAGTACCTGGAGCTTCATTTCACTGGGATGCTTTGTATGATGTCAAACCTGCTTCCCAGAGTTATCCTACCCAAAGGCTGAGGGAGCCAGGGCATTTGTACACCAACGCCTGTCAGTCATTGGTTGGGGGCTACTGAGAGGGGAGGGTTCTATTCACCAGCACTTCCAGACTGCCATGCAGGGCTCTAGAAGCCAGCATTATCAAGCAAAGAGATACAGATGTGAGGAATTTTATCTTGAGGCAAAGTGCACTGAAAATGGGTTGAAAGGACATAGGTGGAATCTGCTACACCACTCCTTCCCATGCTCCTCTCCCAATCTACCTGGCAGACTTGTGATCATCCTCTGAACTAGCTCAAATGTTATATCATCTGTGCACAGCTTCCCTTGACTCCCGAGCTCTGTCGTACCACATACATCATTATAGGAATGATTGCACTGCCTGCCTATCTCCACTAAACTCTAAGTTCTTTCTATCTCTAGCCTAGTAGTCTACCTACATCTATTTGAGCAATGCTATTGGGTAAGCCTGTGGTTCTTTTGTAAAAATTTAGCATTCACCAAGCTGTCTCTTATCTCATTTCTGTTAGGAAACAGAGCATGCAGAAATTACTACAGTTGCTTATGCCAAATAGCCATCCCTGTCTGTAACTCAAATTATTTAGACATTGAAACAGTGGAACAGTTTATGCTGACATTTTAACGTTGTTATCAAATTCATAACACCAAAAACTTGGTGAGCCACACTGGAAAATTCACCCAGCAGTAGCAGCTCCAACAAGCATATATTGAATGTCTACCTAATATGTTTAAGGCTCTGTGCTGCTTAAGACTTTTCCATTTTTCTATATATTTTATATGTATAATTTAACCTGAGATCAAATCAGATGTTTAAATTTTAATATTAAAATCAGATTATCAAAAAACACCAACCAAGTTAATTTGAGCACACTAACAAAGGTAACATTCTCAGGTTTTTCACTGATAATTTATAAAAAAGAAGCTTGCCTTGCAATTTATATTAAAGTTGTCTCTTCTGCCTATGTGAAGATGCATTTTTCACGCACTGTCAGATTCTGTTACTTTATATAAATAGTACACAATCTTCAAAGCAGTTTTGTATTTTTCCACTGGTAGAACCTTGCCCCATTAGCCATTATATTAGATAATAGAGCTGGCTTTTAAAAATACAGATTCTAAACTTCTTTTCATATTTGTAGGTTATCAAACAAAATGTGTATTTTCTCTGTTATGTTTCACCAAAACATCCCTTACTTTATGGCCAACCCTGTGGGGAAAAAAAGTACAAAAATGAGTAAGAGTTGTAAATTTCATAAGGTTCATGATTTTTAAACTTCCGTGTACCTAGCAGCAGTATGTTTTATCTAAGCAAGTTACTTTAACAAAGTTTCATCTGATCATTTTAATTTTAGTCTTACCCAATCTTGGTCTACTCAAACAAACTAAAAAAACCTTTCCCAATTCTTTTTATCTAACTCTTTGCTCCTAGGCAACCTGACCTATACTGTTTACACCTCCTCATCCATTCAATCTCTTTCTCCTACTTTCTTAGGTATCAATGTGTTTTTTGGACTTCCCTGGTGGTCAAGTGGTTAAGACTCTGTGTTCCCAATGCAGGGGGCATGGGTTCGAATACTGGTCAGGGAACTAAGATCCCGCATGCCATATGGCACGGCCAAAACAAACAAACAAAAAAACCCCAAAATATAATTGTTTCAATGTGTTTTTTGCTTCTAGTCTGTTTTTAGTAATTGTTATTGTACCTTTAAAAGGCAAAGCAGGGCTTCCCTCGTGGCGCAGTGGTTGAGAATCTGCCTGCTAATGCAGGGGACACGGGTTCGAGCCCTGGTCTGGGAATATCCCACATGCTGCAGAGCAACTAGGCCCGTGAGCCAGAACTACTGAGCCTGCGCGTCTGTAGCCTGTGCTCCGCAACAAGAGAGGCCGCGATAGTGAGAGGCCCGCGCACCGCAATGAAGAGTGGCCCCCGCTTGCCACAACTAGAGAAAGCCCTCACACAGAAACGAAGACCCAACACAGCCAAAAATAAATAAATTTAAAAAAAAAAAAAAAAAGGCAAAGCATGGGGAGATTTGCTGACTTTTTTTTAGGGCGAGCTAGGGTTTTTTTTTTTTTTCCCCTCTGGGTCAATTAAATTTCTATGAGCTCCCTAGTGAGTTGGTCTAACACATTATAATAAGCATTATTCTGAGGGTTATATATAGACCTGACTTGACATATCAGCTGGAGAAAGGAAAGGCAGCGAAAGTCAACCTAGACTGCTGATCAGTCATTTTGACACACAGTTTAAACTGTGGCCTTTGGCAATATAATGTCTTTAGAGAAAAAAAAAAAATCGAAAGAAAAACAAGGAGCAATATGCTTAATAAAATAACCTTAGTGAACACAAAAATGAACCTCAATTACAGCAGCAGTTTTTTGGATTACACTACATATTAAAAATAAACAGGTAGTTTTGTAATAAATGTATAAAGTAAGTTTCTTCATGTACGTATCCTTGACAACCCACGTTTACGTTTTTGAGTTTCAAATAGCTATGTTACCAGGAATATGTAAATTATTGAAAACGTAATAAGATAAAATTATGTTTCCATAAACATCCATTAGCTAATAGTCCAGCAAAAAAACTTTACAGCAAATCAAAATTATGAAAAATTTTGATTATCATTCTTAATGAGAAACTAGAAAAGCTGTTTAATATCATAATTATAATGAAGACCAAAGAGTCAAGGGTCACATATCCTTCAGACTACTGTGAAGTCAAAAAGGATATGAAAATATGAGAAAATGTAAATGCTATCTTAGATACCAGATGGAACTCCATTTGGAAATCTGATAGGGCAACTTCCCTAGAGGTGATACACTCCAGAGGAGAATAACAATAGAAAAATGACTGAATGTGGGCATTCAGGCAAGGACTTCTGCTACTCTTTCCTTTTTCCAGTAAGAGATGTAGGTTCCTTTAGATATGGGACTTTGAGAATGGATTCTGGAATACTCTATAAGTTAAGAAAGCACTAAATACCACGTCACGATTTTGTGTTTTCTCAGCCAACTTTGAGAGTCCTAGTAAACTGCTGTGAAGCCTGGAGGTGCCCTGCAGGAAAAAACTGCATTTCTGGGAAAAGAAAATAGACATAATATGAAGAATGGACAGAACGAGCATTCCAAAGTCTATTTTTTCATGTAAAATCCTAATTTTAGTTTTGTATAATCAAAAAGGAAAAGTATACTACTGTTAATATATTATTATGAGTAATATACCAAAAAAAAAAGCATTGAAAGAAACATGGCTTAAAATACGGAACTTAGGGCTTCCCTGGTGGCACACTGGTAGAGAATCCGCCTGCCAATGCAGGAGATACGGGTTCGAGCCCTGGTCCAGGAAGATCCCACATGGTGTGGAGCAACTAAGCCCGTGCGCCACAACTACTGAGCCTGCCCTCTGGAGCCCCAAAGCCACAACTGCTGAAGCCCGCACACCTAGAGCCTGTACTCCACAACAAGAGAAAGCCACCACAATAAGAGGCTCGCGCGCTGCAACAAAGAGTGGCCCCCACTCACCACAACTGGAGAAAGCCCACGTACAGCAACGAAGACCCAATGCAGCCAAAAATAAACAAATTAACTAATTAAAAAAAAATTACGCATGACATTTTTCACAGAACTAAAACAAATAATCCTAAAATTTATATGGAACCATAAAAGACCCAGAATTACCAAAGCAATCATGAGGAAAAAGAACAAATCAAGACTCATAACCCTCCCAGACTTCAGACAATACTACAAAGCTACAGTAATCAAAACAGCATGATACTGGCACAAAACCAAACATATGGATCAATGGAACAGAATAGAGACCCCAGAAATAAACCCATACACCTACGGTCAATTAATCTTCAACAAAGGAGGCAAAAATATACAATGGGGAAAAGGCAGTCTCTTCAGCAAGTGGCATTAGGAAATTTGGGCAGCCGTATGTAAATCAATGAAGTCAGAACATACCCTCACACCATACAGAATAATAAACTCAAAATGGCTTTAAGACTTAAATATAAGACATGACACCATAAAACTCCTAGAAGAGAACACAGACAAAACATCTTCTGACACAGGATACAATATTTTCAACAAGGAGATAAATCCATGATTTCCTGTTTAATACTCAATAGAGCTTAAAAACAAGAAATTCATTAAAGGAGTCTCCTTATAAAATATTACAATGTTGCAGATAGAGCAAAAGTTTCCCTTGCTCACTCCAACATCCACCATATCCATTTTTATCAGTTTAGTCTGTATCCTCAGAACTCCTTTTTCTTCATGTTTACAAAGAGAAGATGGAGAGAGGGTAAATGGATAGATGGATGAATGAATAGGTAGATATACAGCCTCTTCTATAGACGTAGGTATAAAAATAACAGATGGATGAGTGGATATGTGTGTAAATGAATAGACACAGAAGTAGTTTATATATAGTTTAAAATAACTGAATCCTTTTATGTATGGTTGTATGTGTTTGCATCATACAAACATGTGTTCCACTTGCTTATCAATACGTTGTAGTGCTCCTTAAAGTGTCAGGATATATTGATCCATCTGTTTTTAAATGCTAAATAGTTCCACTGAGGTGGATGTATCATCATTCATCTATGGATGAGTTTTTTTTTCTTTTTTCTTTTATAATTCTATGGATTTTTTTTCTTTTCTCTTTTACAATCTACACAATGATACAATAACAACCAACCCCAGGTCTTTCAAACTCAGCACCTGACTTATATATACCCTAGAGGACGCTGCAGATTATAGGAAATGAGGCATCACCCATGTCCTTGGAACCCTGAAAGAACATGCTTTCTCTTGAAGATCTCAGCAGCTGGAAGCCTTGCATAATTTATTAATATTCCTTCGTAATGAACAAACATTTGTTTCATTACTGTCTCATGCAACACACTGTTCCTAATTCTCAGATAGAAAAACTGAGTAGACTTATTTCATGCCTTTAAGGAGTTCACAGTTTATTGAAAACAATAATTGTGAGAGGAATATATATCACATACAAATAATCATTGACAAATTATTATATGTCAGGCACTTTGCGAAGTCCTTTACCTATGTTACCTCATTTAATCTTCATAAGGACCCTTCACATCATTCCCATTTTACAGATCAGATTAAGAGCCTAATGTCACATAGTTAATAAGGCACAGAGATGCAATTTGTCTCTAATCCCTCTGTCTACAAATCATAAGTTTATAAACATTTCATAAACTACACCTAGAATAAATGAAAATTTTAAAATTTTCTTGTATTGAGTGAGAACTGATTAGAAAATAAAGGTGCAGCAAGAAGGACATGCCACAGGCCTGACTTATTAATGATGGTCACAGGGAGGCCACAGACTTTGGGTAATGGATGTTGGATGCTTAAGAATCCCTAAGGCCAGGAAATGCCAAACACGCCACAGAGCCCCCACTTAGTTCCATGCACTTCCCAAAGTTCCCATGGATTTGGTCTCTGTAGACAACTGCTTCCATGGATTCTTAGAATGTATGGGAGGTATTTTATATATCTGTGTTTCTCCAATTCACAATGCTCAACAAATGTTTGTTGAATAAAATAAAGAATTAAAATATGTAACATACCTTTAGCTGTACCTTAGGAAACAGAAAAGCTTAGAAATTACTGTAAAGATTCACAGTGTATTGAAAGGCATGGGTTAATTTGCTCCTGCTTTAAAATCTTCATGTGTTAAAAATAGACCTTGGAACATTTAGAACAGAAATTCCATACAGGAACTACTAAAATAGTAGTTCAGATACTAAATAGGAGTTCAGATAACTATTTTTCTTTAAAACAAAATACACACCTGTCATTAAATACTCCCCCTGACCTCCCCACACACACCCAGAACAATAAAAATTGTGCTGGCTGGTTAATGGAATGCAAATTCAACTGTTTTCCTCACAATGGAACTTCTTCCCAGAGCTTCTCTGAAGTCCTAGGCCCATACTTGACAGAAACCCTCAGATCTGAATTGAGAATCACTCAGTGATTCTTTTCAACCAAACTCCAGTCTGAATGGAAATCAGGTTAAGATAGCATTTTGGAATTTAGCCTGTTTCAAGTGCTCTAATCACATAATTGACTGAAAAAATAACTTCGTTTGCTGCCAATCCTGCTGATTCAAGTTCTCAGAGACAGAAAATGCTGCCTCTGGACAAAGGCAGGTACACTACTCAAATCTTAGACCAGCTGGAAAAAGTGGCAACACTATAAACAGGGCCCTTACAAGCGGTACTAATTATGTGGCACTTTCTGACCAACATTTCATTTTCCAGGGATCTACAAATATGCTCCTTTTCCCTTCTACCTTGACAAAAATCTATACAGGTCCAGAGTCACCTCATCAAGAAGCATGCCTTAAAAAATTTAGTCCAACAATGTTCCCTTCTGCTTCTCCCTACCATATTTCATTTGGTACTAAATTACCAATTCTCAAACAGAAATGACAGGGAGTGGTGGAATTGTCTAATGTTTAAAAATCTTCTCGGGCTTCTCTGGTGGCACAGTGGTTGAGGGTCCGCCTGCCGATGCAGGGGACACGGGTTCGTGCCCCAGTCCGGGAAGATCCCACATGCAGCGGAGCGGCTGGGCCCGTGAGCCATGGCCGCTGAGCCTGCGCGTCCAGAGCCTGTGCTCCGCAATGGAAGAGGCCACAACAGTGAGAGGCCTGCGTACCGCAAAAAAAAAAAAAAAAAAAAAAAAAATCTTCTCAAGTAAATATGACATTTGTACTCCCATTTGAGAATAACTGTTATAGGCAGAAGTACCATATTTTTCTTGAGTCCTCAGGAGATAAGTAATTTCACAGAACTAAACTTTTTAATCAGCTAAAATTACCAGATGTTTAAAATATTAGACTAATATAATTAATACTAATTAATATAATTAATCAGTAGAGGGATATTTATAAACAAATTTACATTTGCCTGACTTTTTATAAATAACATTGAAAGTAAGTTACATTTTTCTTAACACCCTGGGACATGGTAATGTATATCATTATCACATGACATGCTACAATAATGTTTTTAGATACAACTAAGGTGTATTGGATGTTGTTTTGAAATGCTTTGCTATGGAGGGGATTTATTTTAGATTTTTATGATTTTTAAAAATCTCCTCTCTTGTCCTTCTGTCAACTGTTCACACGATTCTCCGAAGCAGAATATATAACTAGCACATAGTAGAATGATGCCTGGGAAGATCTTAGGAAAAGCATGAACCAAGAATTTTACTCCCAACTAAGCAATCATTTGAGTATAAAGGCCACAGAAAAACACTTTTGAACATATAAGAACTCAGAGATCATTGTTCCAAGAAAGCTTTCTTGAAGGAGTTTGAAATTTCTTGAAAGTCAGAAGCTGAATTGCAGCTGAAGAAGAGGAAAATGGAGTAAGAACAGCAAATGCAGAGGCTACTGAAGCCATCTAATTCTAGGATAAAGAAAAAATGCAACCCTGTGGCCATTATGGTAATAGAAATATGAAATGTAAAAATAATATAACTACCAAAACTTAAATGAAAAAGAAGGAGACAGTAGTGGATATATGCTGATATTCTCTCTTTTTAGAGCTGGAGATTCAAAATGCATCATATACAGCTGATAAATCAAATAACAGAAAGAGAGGATATTCAAAGATATAATTTAAATTGCAGGACTAGTAAAAATGTAATCACCCAAAATTGTGAAGGGAAAGACAGGAGGGAAGCCAAGTGAGACAAAGTGAAAGTATACTAATTTAAAGACCACATACAGAGGAGGGCCAATAAATTGTCTAAAGAAATAGAAGGAGCACATATAGCACTAAATATAATGACAGAATTAGGCCACACAAATTGGTCTTATATATAATTGTAAAAAGAATTTCCTTGTCTATTGAAAGACAGATATTCTTGAAAGCAAAACAGCTATATGTGGTACACAAGAGATATACTTAAAACAAGGTGATTAGGGATGGTTGAAAATGAAAGGGTGAGCAAAGTATTCGAAGAAATGTAAACAAAAGAGGTTTAAGGGTTTATGAACTAATACCAAACAGATTAAATTCAGGGCCATAAACATTAAATAAAAACAAAGAAAGCATTCAATGATGGTGATAATGATTTCAACCAACTGAAGGTTTACAGCTATGATATCTGTGAATCAAATAACATTAAAATTCACAAAGTAAAGACTAGTGGAAACAAAGAGATATAGATGGAATCACATCAGTGATAGGGTATTTGAATTCCTCTTTCCCCCACTCACAAAAGACCAACTAGAACAGAAATAAACAAGGTCTTCTTATACCTAAGGGACAAAAGTAACAAGGTAATTGATATAAATTTCTATAATCTTTAAACAAACAAAATAACTTCTTTTGAAGTAATAACAGAATAGCCACAAAAAAATTAACCAAGTATTAGGCCATTTAGAAAACCTAAATAAATCTCCCCAAAATATAATTAGTACAGATACATGTGAGTTAAAGAGGAAATAAATTAAAAATTACACAATATTTATCAAACACAGATAATGAAATTTATCTTAAAAATGGCAAGAAATAGCTAAAGTCAGGTTTAAGAGAAAAATTTAGTCTTAAAATATTTATGTAACAATGAAAAAGAAAATTATTGAATAATAGTTATCCAGGTATTACACAAGAATTTTCAAACAGAAGAGGAAAATGAAACTAAGCAATACAAAAAAGAAAGAAACACAGTAAAGAGAAATGAAAACCAAATAATTAGAATACAGAAATGTTGAATTAATTTAAAATACAAAACATGAGTCTTTTTTAAAAATACAATTGAATAAACAATAAACACAAGCAAGGAAAAGTGGGAGATGGAGACACACACATACTACATACATACATGCACATGGTGAAAGGGGAAATAATCCCAACAGAGGAAATTAGAAGAAATAATAGACTGCTATTATTTTCAGCAATTTGAAAATCTTTATAAAATGTATGGTTAACTAGGAAAATATAATTTTACAAACATGGAGCTAGAATGGGTAAGAGATGAATAGGTAGAGCCCAGAGGACTTTAGGGCAGTAAAATACTCTGTGTAATATAATGATGAATATATGTCATTATACATTTGTCCAAACCCACTGAAATGTACAGCACCAAGAACCCTAAGGTGAACTATGATGATGTATCAATGTAGCTTCAACCTTGGTGAAAAAATGTACCATTCTGGTGAATGATCTTGTTAACAGGTGAGGCTATGTGTGTATGAGAGCAGAGGGTTTCTATACCATCCTCTCGATTTTATTGTAAACTTAAAACTGCTCTAAAAAAATAAAGGCTTTATAAAACCACTGACCTAAATAAGCACAATATATA
Source organism: Physeter macrocephalus (assembly GCF_002837175.3). Lineage (NCBI taxonomy): Eukaryota > Metazoa > Chordata > Mammalia > Artiodactyla > Physeteridae > Physeter > Physeter macrocephalus. The sequence goes on along the minus strand of NC_041222.1, from coordinate 40,685,609 downwards.
AATATCCTACTTGGTGACAATAAAATCGAGGAAATACTAGAAGAGTGATTCCTCTACCCCCTCTTATACCTTTAAGCACAAGTCTCAGATTTTCCCAGGAGAAAAAAGTCTATAAAGAGTAAATAGCTCCGATACCATATCAAATTTGAAAGTACAGATACCTCCAAAACTATTGAAACAGTTCCAAAGCATTAAAAAATAAGAAAATCTTTTAAACTATTTATATGAATTTAGTATAACATGGATGCCAAAATCCAATGAAATAGCCTCCCACTAAAATCACAAATGAATAACACTTAAGAAAATAGATGCACAAATCTTAAATACAATTGCAGCATATTTTTTAGACCTATACCAAGCTGTTTATTTAATTCATGTGGAAAATAAATGTGTACAAAAAGGAAATTTTTAGAAAAGAATTCTAATGAAGAGGGGGGGAATGAAAACTACTTTTATTATAAATCTACTGCTACTAAAATATTGCGGTGAAAGAAAGAAAGAAAGAAGAAAGATGGAACAGAACAGAGTCTAGACATAAAACCAAATAAATGTGGGACTTTAGTTTATGATGTAAGTGGCATGTAGGAGAACTAGATTAAAAATTGAGACAACTGGGAAATAATTTGGGAAAAACTAAGGTTGGATATCTATCTCATAACAAAATAAATTCCAGATAAAACCCTACAAACAAGAGAAAGAGAGTGAGTGAGGTGGGGAGGGAGGGGGGAGGGAGGGAGGGAGGGAGGGAGAGAGGGAGAGAG
>NC_041222.1:40643485-40684704 GCF_002837175.3 Physeter macrocephalus | reverse complement strand
GAGAAAGAGAGAGAGAGAGAGAGAGAGAGAGAGAGAGAGAGAGAGAGAGAGAGAGAGAGAGAGAGAGAGAGAGAGAGGGAGGTTGTGTGTGTGTTGGGGGGGAGAATTTGCAAAGAGAAGTCATCAAATTAAAGATTCATAAATTGAATAGATAAAAAAGAATCTAAATTTTCTTCATGACAAAACATATCACTAAATTGCTTCAAGATAAATGACAGGGCTTCCCTGGTGGCGCAGTGGTTGAGAGTCCACCTTGTCGATGCAGGGGATACGGGTTCGTGCCCCGGTCCAGGAAGATCCCACATGCCGCGGAGCGGCTGGGCCCGTGAGTGAGCCTGCGCGTCCAGAGCCTGCGCTCCGCAACGGGAGAGGCCACAACAGTGACAGGCCCGCATACCGCAAAAACAAAAAAAGGTAAATGACAAATGAGGAAAAATAATATTTGCAAATCCTATCACAAAGGCATAGGTTTTCCAATATGGAAAGAGTTTCAAAAAATCAGAAAAGAACAATCTAAGATTTTAAAAAAGAACAGAAAATACACAGAGCGTTCATAGAAAATGAAATATAAATAACTTCAAATGCTCTTATTTGTAACAAAAGCTGTGTAAATCAAACGTGTTCAGATAACATTTTTCACCTCTCAGGATTGGTAAAGATCTAAAAGCTTGATGTGAAGAATTATGTATCTTCTCAAACCCCTGGTGAGAGTGTAAACTAATGCAACTTCTATGAAAGACAATTTGGCTATCTTTATCAAAAATAAAAAATGCAATAAAATGTGCAATTTTACTGCTAGGTATTTATTCTGCAGAGTATTCACCCAAAAGCTCAGTGACATGGACACAGACATTCTTTGCATCATTGTTTATCGCAGCAAAAGTTTGGAAACAGCATAAATTTCCATCCATAGGAGAATGGTTGACTACATTATATAAATCCAAATAAATGGAATTTAGTATCCCTTAAAAAGTATACGGCAATTCTATACACACTAATATGGAATGGGCTACCAGTGGGAAAAAAAAAAGGTTGAAAACAACCATGCTTCCGTTATTACAAAATTATGTGTTAAACTCTCGTGTGACCGTTCTGAGGTTTTTGCTTCAACTATCTGCCATCAACTGAAAAATGTACATTATAAAAACCACTCTGTGATATATCTGCCTTTCCTTTCAAAAGAGGTATAAGAACTATGGCTTGTTTTTCAGTCAATTTATATGTCATAGCTGATTTTATGATAATGTGGGTTGTTGTTTTTTTGTGTGGTACGTGGGCCTCTCACTGTTGTGGCCTCTCCCGTTGCGGAGCCCAGGCTCCGGACGCGCAGGCCCAGCGGCCATGGCTCACGGGCCCAGCCGCTCCGCGGCATGTGGGATCTTCCCGGACCGGGGCACGAACCCACGTCCCCTGCATCGGCAGGCGGACTCTCAACCACTGCACCACCAGGGAAGCCCAGATAATGTGGGTTTTTAAAATCTGGACACATATTATAAATAACCAGAAGTACATGTTCTTAATCACATATAAACCTGTGAACTCCTTGTTGATAAAAATTTTATCACCTTCAACTTGCTCTGCTATAAAGTATAAGAGAAATAATTCTGAAGTTTACTACATAGTAACTTGGAGATTTATTTCTCAAGTCAAGGCCACGGCTAAAAACCAAGTCACTTTAGAGGGTATATGTTACGTATTCTCAAAAAAGGGGCTGGATGTTGACTGCCTTGTACCTTGCTCCTCAGGACTTAATGACCTAACAAATTTCTTTATAATAGCATTGTACTTATATGAGTAAATCATTATTAAAAGGCTTCAATCTCAAGGAAATACTTAAATGGGAGAGCAAATACAGCTTTAACACACCCCCGCTCAAAAAAGTTCTATTTTCCATTTAACTGGATCATTAATGTCCAATGAAAGTAATATAAACAACTGTGAATTTTATTTTATGAATTCCAACCCATTATATTTCAGATGAACGGAAATAAAGAGGGGAGAGCCAGCAGAATCAGATATAGTCTGTCCTCACAATGGAGTGATCACCACTGACTCTTCCTGGCCTTACTGCTGCCCAAGAAGGTTGAGGCCATCTGGGGAGTAGAACTGGTACTCAACTCTCCTTTATTAGCTCATCTGTCCTATTAAGACAGAGATTAGAGCTCTCAAAATGATAACAAGATCCCCAGTTAAGTAACTTTTAGATGACTGTATACATTCATTTGAATTCTTCAAAGAGGACCTATTCCACATCAGGCACTTACTTGGTAGACTCAAAGAATAAAACAATGCAATGACCTTACCCTGCAGAAAGTCTAGTAAAAGAGATATCAGGTTGATAAGAAAGTCAACATAATACTAAACTTAGAGACCTGAGAAAGAGCTCCTGTCACAATAGCCAATGACTACCATTTATACAGTCATAGCAGCATTTTACCTCATGGAATCTTCATAACACCCTTGTGAAGCTGACATTAGCAGGGCGGTCACTGGCAATACTGAGCCCACAGAAAGTAGAACCATCAGATCATCTTGGTAATGTGCCTCAGGTGTAGGTATCAGTAACAATACTTGTCACATGGTAGCTTCCTGTTTTAATTACTCTTTCTTGCTAATTAGGTACTAAGCTCAGTGCATATGCTGTCAATATGCAAATGTTACGTTATTTTAAATGACATGATTAAAATTTCAATTTTTAAAAGGTTTGTACTCCCTTAACATTGGTGCCTTGGGGCACACCCTTCCCTGTTTAGTTCACTTCACTGTACTTTTATCTCAGGGTAATTTTGCAGCTAAGCCAAAGGAGGGTCAAGGATATTCTGTCACTTGCTCTAGAGCCCTGGCTCATAAGCAGTAGTGAGACTTGTATCCTGTTAGACCTGACTGAAGTCTGTGCTTTTTCACTACATTCCCAAAGGAGTTGGAATTCTATACCCCTAAAATGGGACCCAACAAGTATAATAAGCACCTTCATTTTTTCTTGTAATTTAGCAACCTGATTTACTTGCACATAGTCAAATAAAATATTTTCTTTCGAATTCCTTTAATGTTTCACAATTTGAGGTTTATGTAGCCATTTTTCTGTAAGGCCAATGTTAAAAACACCAGGAGTAAATTTAGTTTGGCACTATGAGAGTGAACCTGAGGGAAGCTGCAATGGCAAAGTTCAAGTCTTAAACAGCAAAGACAAAAACAACTTTGGAGCTTATTTTCCTTGAATTCTCCACATAAATGTTACTCTATTTTAGATAGATCCACAGAAAAACTTTAGCTTCAAACTGGCACTTCAAGTGATTGCTTATGCCTTAGATCTCTTATCCAGTGATATTTTGCATTTATATTATATATATAATTATTAATAGATTTAAAACATGTATTTTTAGCCTTTATAAGTACAAAGCAAAACACTTCTCGAAGAAACACCAAAAGATACAAGAGCAAACCTTTCACTACATTTGCTAGAAAGGCAGAGCATGTAGCTACACTGCAATTACTGAGGGAAGACAGAGTTCCAGATTTACTTCTCCTATTTGGGCCCCAGTTTCCTTGATGTAAAATAAAGTGATTGAACTAAATGGTATGTAAGTCTTCACATTTAAAGATCCTTAAGTCTATTGCTACTTTGCAAGCTAACAAACTGTAATCAGCAGCAGGTCAAAAGATACTTGCACAGGATGAAACCCAACTGATCTCCCTTCTTCAAAATATTCTAACTGAAGAAAACTTGCCCATCTCACATTAAGTACTAAGCCAATGTCAATCAAGAAGTGAGCTTTCTTTTATATTATTCTATGAACTTGCTTCAGCGGTTTCTAGGAACTGCCATCCTGAATAAGCAGACAAAGGCCAAGAGTTATGAGGTATTTTAATTACTCCCTGTTATCCAAGTTCCTATTTTCAGAAACTCAACTTTCCCAAATATCAAGTTTTATTTTATCCAAAGAATATTGTGCCAAGGTTATCAAAGAAAAGAATGATACAGTCTAGAATTCAAAATCAAGATTCCCTTCAAAATGGTATAGACTTACAGAACTACATCCAGTGTACTAATGACATACTCGAAAAGCATTACCTTAAGACTTTTATTTTCGCTGGATAGTCTAAAAAACTAGACTTGCTACATATCAGAGATGTCAATTTATTGTAAAACACAATTAATATTTTCCAGAAACATGGTTTTATCATCAAGTAAGAGTCACAATCTCAGCTACGAATGAAGGCTTTATCAAATCACCTTTAAACTGAATTCAGAATACCTCTACCTGTGTACCAGGTGTGTTCTTTTTCCAGTTATCTAGGAAGTAAGGTACACAGAATTTGTGTTCAAAGTTGGGAGAGTCAGTTTAGCTTATAAACAGATGGACTAACCAAAAATCTATGCTAAATTTTCGCCGTTCATTCATTCATTCAACAGACATTTACTGAGTACTTACTATATGCCAAACTCCACTCCTTGTGCTAGGGATAGACACATGTTAAAACAAGACAGACAAGATTTCTATTTACATTTTGCAAGGAAGCCAACAGAAAACAAATGAAAATAAGACCATTTCAGAAAGTTAAAAGTGTTTTAATGAAAACCTTTAAAAACAGTGAGATAAAAATATTGGGGGAGGTATTTTGGGAGACACTCAGAGACAGTCTCTCTAAAGGAACAACAGAGTGGAAACCTTAATAAAGAGAAGAAACCATCCAGGCAAAGTTTCAAAGTATTGCAGGCCAACTGCAAAGACCCTGAGGCTAAAATGAGCTTGGCTCATCCTGAGATTTAACGTTTGTAGTTAATACATCTGATTGTATATTTTATTTTAATTTATTAATAGTTCAAATATATTAAAAATTAAACTTGAAACAAACTTGAAGTATTTCCACTGAATGCTGCTGTCTTACAAGACACAGTTTGCTCTAAATAAATGCATCTATATCTCGGCTACACATTAACATCAATTATAGGGCAATTTAAAAAAATACCAGTGTCCAGGTCCCACCCAAGACCAATTGAATCAGAATCTCAGGATGTTTTAAAATTGCCCAGATAATTCTAATACAAAATGAGAGTTGAAGGCCATTGTTCTAAGTTAATCTAGAAACTGCCATATTCTAGTAACCAGACTGTGTGTTGGGATTCTTCTCCCTAGTGGTCAACCCCAGGTTGATGTTTGTTAGTTCAGGTACATTGGGAGTTTGAGAAAGGCCATGGCGTCTGCTGGTTGAGGTCCTGAATTCTGCAGTCAGATCATTCCTGGTTTGAATACTGTCATCAGACTTGGGCAAGTCATTAAATTCTAAAGCCTTTGTTTCTTTATACAGAATATAAGTATACCACCAGTATATACATTGTTCATCAGATTATCACTGCACCAGATCCACAGTAACTGATCAGTATATACCAACTATGATTATTAATAAATGATTAGCCTAGTCTTTTAATCTACTTTTTTTAAAGCAAATCAAATTTCTTACTCTCTTTTAAAGATTTAAATGAGAAGAACTGATTGTGCTTAGGTTGCTACCCATATAATCCCATATGATGTTATTAAATGCTTTTCAAGTTATGAGAAAGACAAAAATGTACTTATATTTCTAAATTACTCATCACCGTACTTAGGAAAACTTGCTGTAATAAGCTTTCTTCAGGATTCTTAAGAGACTTGTAGACTTATTCTTAATATAGGATCAGGAAAATTTCATCCTGTTAAAAATTTGCAAACCCTTACGCAAGAATGCTAGATGTCACTTGCGAACGCATTCCAAATTGCTTTGGAAAGAAAAATGATCACAGCTTGATGTCATAATAAGCATCTTCATGACAATCATTCTCCAAGACCAAATCACCTGAAAGTGCTCTAAGTCATAACCCTTGTTACAAAGTGGCTTCCATGAAAATTGTGTCCAAGAATGTCGAAGTCCAGTATAATTTCCATAAAGCATATCTGATCAAACATTTAAATGTTTGACTTCTGCCTGCTTCCCACACACATGGATGAGTGAGGGCTTCCCTGACTGCAATAATCCACATTGGACACACACTTGCTTAGCCTCCAGGTTTATTTTCCAAATATTAATAGAAGATGAATAATAGTACATTATAAACAAAAAGCATAACACCTACGCAATGTTAAGGGAACATTTTGGTTTGCTGAGCTAACAAATGTTACAGTTCTGAAGGCAGAGAATATTTTGCCTAAACAAATAGCAAAGTATCACAACTTAAAAATATCAGAAGCAAATTACCAGAAATGTGTCTATAATGCTATCTAAACATCTTTAAAAGTATTACTTTTTATTTCAAAAAGTTTTAAAGGCTATAGCTATTAATTTCAAAAAATGTTAGTTTCTACTACTTTCTATCCTACAGTCACCTACAGTATCCTACAGTATCATTTGCCCAACTCTTGCCTCTTTCATAGTCAGAGCAGGATAAAATTAAACCAAGGGCACCCCCTAAGGAATCTTATTACACTACAAAGATAATATCAATTAAAATCTGTAAGTCAAAGAAAAGCCATTCTGATTTTCCATTAATACATTTTTTCAGAAACTTAAAACTCTAATCAAAGTTCAGTAATTGGCCAAGCTTTTAGCTTACAAATGCTTTGCTACATCATTCTTGTTTTTAAGTATGACCAGGACACAAGAGCTTTAGATCTGTGACGGCCTAATATTTAAGCGACAATATTTGAGGGTAGATAGCAAGTAATAAAGGAATTGGGTTAAAGATATGCTATTTTTAGTTATTCTTTCATGGATAGGAGGAACCAAGTAGTTTAGTAAGAGAAGACCTAAGCTGAAGAGCACACAGATTGTTGAAACTGAAATAATTAAATTATTTCAAAAACTATGAGGACAGATTGTCAAAAAAATTTTCCATTTGGTACCACAGAACATTTGACTGGGTTAAATGAGGTTAACGCAACTTGCCATGCAAGACTGGTCGTGAAATTTTCTAATTGAAACCTAATTATAATATTACACAGGGAGCGACATTACATGCAATCTTAAAGTTGTGACATAGCTTGGACTATTAATCCTTGATATAAAAATATGCTCTGCCAACCACACAAAGAAAAGGTCTTACTATATTCAACTAGCAAAAACGGAAAGCTTACTTACTCCAAAATATGCCCTTAATCAATTCTGCCAACAACTCTGCAAGGTAGGCGTGAATCCTCACTTTATAGATCAGGAAATGAAAGCTCAAAACTGTACAGTAACTTGACCGAAGTCATACCATTCACAGAGGGAAGGTAGCATTTGAATCCAGGACTTTTAAATGCCTACTACCTAAATTAGTCTAGGATACCATATCGGGCAGAGATAAACACCCAGTAGCTACTACCCTATTAACAATTTATTTCTTCTCCGGACTCTAGCTACATACGGTTCAAAGGGAATTAAAAAGAAGATGACAATTCAATCATGTGGAAATTACAAAGGATTTGGGGTCAGAGCAATATGAACTAATATTACAGCACCACAACAAATAGACTGTGTAACTTGGGCAAAATTATTTTACCTCTGTAAGCTTCAGGTAACTCTCTTGAAAATTTGACTAAAGAACTCTGTCTTATAGAGTCATTGTAAGGATAGGAAATAAAGTATAGTGCAAACAGTAGTGAACACAATGGGCCAGAGAGGGCCATTAGCCAAAAAACTATGTTTTTGTACATCCTTGCTGTAGATAGAGTCACGTGAAGAAATAAGGCTTGGCTACATCATCTCTGTTAATTAAAGAGGAAACCCAAACGTCATTATGTTGAATAAAACATATCAAACATGCATACTTCAATATCTCTGGCCAAAGAAAATACATATACGTTTTTTAAAAAATCCTAATGGGGCTTCCCTGGTGGCGCAGTGGTTGAGAGTCCGCCTGCCGATGCAGGGGACGGGTTTGTGCCCTGGTCCGGGAAGATCCCACATGCCGCGGAGCGGCTGGGCCCGTGAGCCATGGCCGCTGAGCCTGCGCGTCCGGAGCCTGTGCTCCGCAACGGGAGAGGCCACGACAGTGAGAGGCCCGCGTACCACACACACACACACACACACACAAATCCTTATAAACATATTTTCTCTCCATCTTTCGTTTTTAAGAAACTTGTTAACAGAATTTTTCTTTTTTTTTTTGTCTGAGCTGCTTGGCACGCGGGATCTTAGTTCCCAAACCAAGGATGGAACCTGAGCTCCCTGCAGTGGAAGCGCAGTCTTAACCACTAGACCGCCAGGGAAGTCCCAAGAAACTTATTTCATAACTACCGTCTTTCTTTCTAAAAATTACCTTTGAATATTCTTGAAGTCAAAACCTTTCCAATGAAAAATAACTCCTACCTGTTATATCGAAGGCAATATGGGAGTGCCTCAGAGTCCGGAATTTTTCCATAAGCTTCTTTCCCGTAAATGTTTGCCGCAAGCATTTTGCCGCAAAACTAATTGGCCGTAAGGCAATTTTGCCGTGAAAAATACAATTGGTTGGCAGTTTTTGGTTCAACAGTTTGGTTTCAACTGGTTGAAATACATTAGCATTTCTTCCAGTTAGCGACGTTACTGATGGCTCTGTCCAGCTAACAGATGAGGATGATATGCCTCAAAAGTTGGTTTCTTATTTTGAAACACACTACATTGGAGGAGAAAGAGGCCAGGGCCTCCAAGGTGCAGAGTTGAATGCACATTCCCACAGGACTTTGGAATGTCTGTCAACGGACATGTGACAATATGCCAAGAACAAACAACAGTGTAGAAGGCTTTCACAATGCAATACAAAGCTCAGGTACAAATATACATCCCAGTATTTGGAAACTGATACCTCTCTTAATGAAAATTTTGGCAAAAAAGAAAAAGTGTGATGCCAAATAAGGACATGAATCAACAAGCAAAAAAAAAAAAATGCAGAAAATACTAGGAGAAAATACTTGGAAGACAAGTGCTTAGGTACAACCCACAAAATAAAATCAGTTATTTATGCAGAACTGCCATGAATCAACACATTTTAAATGTATTCAAATATTTTGTATTTCACAATAGTTTTTTAATTTTGTTATTCATTTCTCATATTTCATTATGTCCTTTCAAATGTCCCTCTTTTATTTTTTGTTACTGTATCTTTTACAGAAAAACTGCCTTACAGCCAATTAGCTATGTGGTGAAAACGATTTCAGCAAAGATGGTTGCAGCGAAAGTACTTAGAACCATGTCAATCATGGGGGACATGTAACAATCTGAAGTACTGCTTCCTTACTATTTGAAGTCTAGCAAAATCATCTCCCTTCCAGAGATCTGTATGGTTGAGTCAAAAAATGTGAAATAAAATAGACTATGTTGATTCCATACACTGTGCTATGAATAGAGAATCACTACATCCCTTCCAGGGAACACTGCCTCCATGTTTTCTTTAAGATTCCAAAACTGTGGAACTGTTAGAGTGTTCGGGGAAAATATTGACAGAGGAAGCAGGAAGGGTCCTAAACCTTCGATTAGACCCTATAGGACACATCCCACCTGCATCACATACCACTTTACCTGACTGTGTCTTCTACTTCTCTCCTCTGCACTCAGCTCCAGTTACACTGGTGTCCAAGTCATTCCTTGAACAAACCAAGCACACTTTGGCCTCATCACTCTCTTCCTGGAGCATTCTCCCCTAAGATATCTGAATGTTTGTCTCCCTAATCCCTTTCCAGGCTTTGCTCAAAGGTCACTTTCTCAATGAATTATGCTTGGACCACCCAATTTAAAATGTTAACTTGCGTCCTATAAGGCACTACAATCCCCCTTACCCTGCTTTATTTTTTCTTTTATTTTTAATCACATTATCACTTATAAAACGCTTAAAACTTTCCTATTATGATTATGGCTTATCATTTCTCTCTCCCCACTTGCACATAGTAAGTGCTCAGGTTTGCTGAATGTGGAATGCAGAGCACGTTCTGCCACATAGGGCATTTCCTTACCGAGCATCATGACACCTCTGCGCCAACCCAAGGAGACTATTCACCATTCTCATTGCTCTCCCTAACTTCCATGTTTTCCCTCTGAACATATTTTAACTACAGGGCTCTCCATACTTCACTTCCACTTGTCAGAATCCAACTGTCTTCAAAGCCTGCTCAAGTTCCACCTCCTCTGTGAAGTCTTCCCAGATTCCACTAGGGAGGATCAAATCCTCTTTTCTTCTTTCCCATTATAACTGGACCTTAGTTATAGCGTTCACCACAGTTATTTGTGCATCTCTTTTTCAAGCTGGTCAAGAAGCTCTAGTCTTCTAAAAATTGTCTATATATTCCTCTTAGAGCCTAGCATAGTGCCTGACCCTTTATAGTCACTCAACTATATGTATGAGAGTGAACTGGCCATAACTTTCTGGTTTTGTTTTTTTACTAGACAAAATATTAGACATAAGTAAGCCTTATACTTTGTAGAGAAAGGTACTTAACTACTGCCAACTCAGTGCAAATAGATTCGGTCTACTGAAATATGAGATTTCCAACTTAGTGGCATTTTACTGAGCAAAGAGGCAACACTAGGAACTCAATATTTCCCCCTTGATGCTTATGCAAAATTATATTTATCTTCCCCATAAAATAAATGGAAATTTTACTTTCTGGCTTGGTAGTCTTGGTTTTATAAATATCCTTCAATTTAGTTATCATGAGTTTTAATGCTTCCTTAGGAAGAAATCCCAACTGCTTTCATGGAATCCAAGTCCTTCTCCATCTCTTGGTTACCTCTGGTTTGGCCTCACCTTCTACCATGTCCTAACACAACATCCTTCACTCCAGCCATAATCAAACCTGATTTCAGAGCTAATCAGAGTTCCATGGACCCAGGAGGGTCAATGAAATCCTTTTAGAGCTCTATGACCCCCTGAACTTTTAACATTTGTGAGTATATGAGTATGTGCATTTTCCTTGAGAGAGGACTACATCAGATTCTCACGGGGCCCACAATTCCAAGGAGATGAAGAAACACTCACTCTACTTCCTGTTCTCTGCTGTATTATACCCTTAAATAAACCCTTGGCTTTGCAGAGAATATATTAGGGGCTTTGGTGGGTTGAAAATCCTCTAAATGTGGTAAAACTGAAAGGAAGAAGAGTTTCAAGGATGTAGACTCAAGAAACAGTCACTGAGAACTTGCTGAGTATCTGGTACCATACTAAGGAGAAGGTGAATAGGAGAGCCTCTGATTACTCAGCCTCTAGGGGAAAGGGAGACTGTTTTAGAAAAAAGGCTTAGACTTTAAGAAAGATACTATATTCCAGGAAAATGATTCCAAAAGGACATTCTTAGTAATTTAATATGTTGCACAGAGATGAGTGTAATACCTAAAAGTATGCTATATTCACGTTACTGAGTACATGCAGATGTCAGAAGATCTTTTAAAACAATGTTATTAAAAGGAAGTAGCTGCATTGGGGATTAGAGCAAGATTAGTTCATAATAAAATATAATACTTCTGACTTTCTCATAACCCATAGGTCCCTTATCTACTGTATAATAATAATTGACAGTCGTAACAGTGAATAAAGGACAGAAAAACAATGTAGACTGAATCATTTGGACTACAATATTTTGTAGCATGTATTTTATTATATTCTTATTCAATAGAATGGGCATACTTTACATGGCATAACTAGCTTTACACAATATTAATTGAAATATGTAATTAGCAAGAATGCAACTGCCCTCCAAACATGCAAAAGAGTATTTTAAAATAGAAATAACATTACGTAAATGAAATTGTTCAGAGGAATCATTTGTATTTTTAAATAAGAAAAATTCTTCTGTTTTAATTTTCTTATTATATTTCACCCATTCATTAATATATTAATCATTTAATAAACAATTATTGATTACCTCCTATGTACTGAGCTAGGTTTGGGGGAGATAAAGTAAATAGGTTTGGACCTAGTGTAAGAGACAGAAAAGTAAACAGACTATTCCAGAAGGGTATGATAAGCATTAAGGCAGAGATATGTGTGTATTTGAGGCTGTAGGAACACAAAGGAAGAGCATCTATGTTAAGATGAGGGGTCAGAGAAGGTTTCCTCGGGGAGGTGATGCTTCACATGGGTCTTACAAACAGGTGCGAAACATTAAGGTACATGGCACATTTAGGAAATGCCATGTTTGCTATTGCTGGAGTGATGAATACATGTTAGAAGCCAAAAGAATAAATGTTAGAGAGCTAAGCAGAGGCTAGGTTACAAGGTTTCATATTACATGTTACCAGGTTACATGTTCATGCTAATGAGATAACTCTTTGTTCTAAAGGGAATGGACATCAATGACAAGGTTTACTCAGAGAAGTGATATGATCAGAACAGCACCTCAGAAGCTCCCTCCAAGGCACAGTATGAAGGACAGACTGGAGGGAGGTAGTATGACTGGAAAGAAAATAATTATTCAGAAACAGTTGTAATGATTTGAGAGAGAAAAGATGCAGCTCTGCACTAACGCAGGAGCAAGGGTGATGAAAAAGAAAGATAGAGGGGGAAAAGGAGAGGGAGAAGCAAAGAGGGAGAGAGTGGTTGATGCTGACTTAGAAGGTGGAAATGGTAGGATCTGGTGAAGAAGGTGGAAATGGTAAGATCTGGTGACTGAATGGGATGACAGAGAAGGCTAGGTGGAGTGGGTAAACAGTGGTGCCATTTACCAGATGGGCAATGTCAAAGAGGAAAATTTGGATGACGATGAGTTTGAAGTGCTTGTGAAATAACCAAATTGAAACGAGTAAACAGTTGTTATGTGTCTAGAGACCAGATGAGAGGCCAAAACAAGAGATAGAAATTTGGGGATTTTAAGTAGAGAAGTATCAGTTGAAGTCATGGGCATGGATAAGCATGTTTAAGAATGTAAGGTAGGGACTTCCCTAGTGGTCCAGTGGTTAAGACTCTGTGCTCCCAATGCAGAGGGCCCGGGTTGGATCCCTGGTCAGGGAACTAGATCCCACATGCCGCAACTAAGAGCCCACATGCCACAATTAAAGATCCCACATGCTGCAACTAAAAAAAAGATGCCACATGCTGCAACTAAAAAGATCTCACATGCCGCAACGAAGATCTCGCAAGCGGCAACAAAGATCCTGCGTGCCGCAACTGAGGCCCAGCGCAGCTGAATAAGTAAGTAAATAAATAAATAAATATTTTTTTAAAAAAGAATGTAAGGTAAGGTAACTAGAGGGTCAGAGCCTGAGTCCTGAAGAAACACATTATTAAAGGGAGTGGGTGACTAAAGATAGATTTGTAAAGATGACAGAAATAACAGTTTATTTTAAAAATAAATTTTTATTTATTAATAAAAGAGAAACCACAAATCCTGGAAAGAAGGATTCTGGAAACCAAAGAAAAAGATTTTAAGTAGCAGAGAATGTTCAACATTGCAAAAATCAATAGGATTATTGATAGTCTCTGTGACCAGAGGAATCTCACCAGAGAATCCAAAATCCAGCACTAAGCTAACCATAACCGTAACTCTAACCCTAATCCTAACCCCATCAGTGTGTATCTACAATATAATATACATATTAAAAAGTCCAGGTTTATACTGTGAGCAAGACAGGTGCACAGACCACAAGTGATCACAGGAACTCTGAAAACAGGAGAGCCAGATGGCCACAGAGTTTTCTGCATCTGCTACTCCCAACAGACCTGCTCAGAGACTAGCTGAACTAAGGTTCAAAACAGTCAGGGTTCTTTCCATCAAGTCACAGAGGCCAACCAGCTTAAGCACAAAGCATGCTGGGATAGGTCATGGTATCAAAGGACAAGCTGAACAACCAGAAAGGCAGGAACCAGGGCAGCCTCAGGGCCAATATCCCAAAAGACAATTCACCATTTTACCAGCTGACTGAATGGCCACTTCATTTAAGGCTGGATTGCTGAAAGTCAATCCACCAAATAACAAGTTCACTGAATCTACTTGTTTCTTTTTCCTCCTTTAAATTGGAGTGTAGTTGCTTTACAATGTTGTGTTAGTTTCTGCTGTACAACGAAGTGGATCAGCTATATGTATACATATATCCTCTCCCTCCTGGACCTCCCTCCCACCCCACCTTGCCATCCCTCCCATCTAGGTCACCACAGAGCACCAAGCAGAGCTCCCTGTGCTATACAGCAGGTTCCCACCAGCTATCCATTTTACACATGGCAGTGCACATACATCAATCCCAATCTCCCTATTCATTCCCCCCTCCCCTTCCCACATCCACACATCCATTCTCTGCATCTGCGTTCTCTATTCCTTCCCTGCAAATAGGTTCATCTGTACCATTTTTCTAGATTCCACATATATGACTTAATATACGATATTTGTGTGGTACATATATACAATGGAATATTACTCAACCATAAAAAAGGAACGAAATTGGGTCATTTGTAGAGACGTGGATGGACCTAGAGTCTGTCATACAGAGTGAAGTAAGTCAGAAAGGGAAATACTTGCTTCTTTTAACAATTTGAAATGGTTTACAGCAATGTGTATTGGATGGGGTAGAGATAAGAGCTTGTGAAAAATTTATGCCATGTTTTAGCTGACCAGTTTTCTTTCTTTTTCTCCATTAGAGCATTGTCAAGAGAGTTGAATTTGCCCCAGATACCCATTGTTAGAACTGCAGGGAGCTGGCCAGAGAAGGGGTAGAGGGCAAAGAACGCACAGCAGGAAGACAGCAGAGAGGAGACTCAGTGCACCTCAGAGCTGGTGCAGTGGACAGACTGAGGGGAAAATGAGTGGGTGGAGAACGAGGGGCAGAGCTGGAGACAGAGGAGGAGAGGGAAGGGGAGTATGAGAGATATGGTCTGAAAAGCATCTGTTTAAATCTGGGAGAAGATCATCAGTGATTTTAAGGAGATGCAAGGTGAGAACAAAGGGCTTCATCGTTCTGAACTCTGATTTTTATTTTCATATCAACAAAGAGATACCAGATAGTGTCTGAAACTAGATAACCAATGTGGTTTGAACTTTTTAAACTTACCTTTATAAACATATCTGATATATTCAGGGACAGTCATTCATTAAGTAACTGTTCTGACTCATCTTTAGAAGGAATTGTTTTAATGTTCTCAATTCTTTCGGGACTAATTTTTTGCTTATATTTAATCTATAAAGTTTCATATTCACTGAGTTCAACAATAATTTATGAAGTTGCATGCATAAATAATAATCTGATTTTTCTCTTAAGTAAAATAATTCACTTAAGTTATAATTTAATATGTTCCTTCACATACTAAATCAGACTGAGCAAATTATCCCTGTTTCTAATTAACTTTACCAACACCTGTTCACAATAAGGCCATATGCTTGTGACGAGGACAATCAGTATTGATAAACCTCAGAGTCAGGCTGCCTGGGTTCCAACCCCAACTTTATCGCTTATCAGCTGTGCGACTTTCGGCAAGTTACTTAACCACTCCATAACCTATTTTCACAAGCTAAATTGCAGCAATAACAATACAGACCTCGTAGGGTTTGTGAGGATTAAATGCATAAATATATATAAATCTTTTAGAACAGTGCCTGACCTAAAAAGTAAGCACCATTTACTCTTTTTACTATTATTATTACATTTTGATATCAATTTTATTGTTAAAGTGGTAGTTAGAAGGGATGAAAAAGCTGCAATATATGGTTTCTGTCTCAAAGTAGCTTAAAATTCATAGAAGAGAGAGACAGTCACACACACACACACACCCCGTAACAGCATGTTGAGAGGGACCTTTTATATTACAGGGAGGGCACAATATTGTACTAACAACAAGCCCCCCAGATATGTTCCTCTTCTCAGAGAGGCAGAAGCAGCTACCAGAGCCCCCATTCACTAACTTTTTCTCTGTCCTCTATTCCCCCAAGTGCATAGATGAACGATCCTGAGGGTCAGCCTTAGACTTAATGGCTATGCACTCTTTGTGGTAAGAGGTTACTCATCCCTGTCCCAACCATAAGAGAAAGGCAAGAATAATTTTTTGCTAAAGCCAAGCATGTCAGGGGAGGAGGAGACTCATGTACAGCAGTCGGTGAGGAAACCTGGCTGGCTGATTCCTGAGCTGGAGTTGAGAACAGTGAGAAAGTTCTCAGGTGAGGTCAACATCCACCCCCTGAAATGTAGGATAATAATAAATATAGAACCTGGTGCCCATTTCTGGGCTAGGGTTGTCCGAAAGCAGAAAGGTCTTCAGAGTAGTCTATTGTCAGCAAGTCTTAAAAGGACTAATGTCCATTACACTTGTGAAGAAAAATGGTGGGGCAGCCCCTTCTAAGTTCCCAGAGGCCATCAGAGGGGACAGAAGAAGCCTCCTATGACTCCTGTGGGCCCCATATGAAGGAGCAAGGAAGACAGAGGAAGGGCAGAGACAGATAAGGAAGTACCAGAAGCAACTGGGAACATGGCCTTCTGGAAGGACTCAAGGGAAACTAGCTGCCTTTCTCTGCAGGAGTTGTCAGCAAAAGAGGTCATCAAAAGGAGGATGAACAAAGCCTTCACTCCCCTTACCCCACCCAAATGTACCATCTACACAAAGACCATTCTCTGAGTAGATCACAGATGGAATCAGAGCAGCTTAGTTACAGACAAGCTCTGCTTCCACTATTCCTCTCTCTCCCTATTTCAAGAGACTGGACCTTGAAAAGGAAGAGGTAACGAAGATCTAAAAGGCAGACCCTCCTACTCTCCAAAGTCCAAGTAGCCAAGATCACAATCTACAGCTGGGGGGAGGGAAGAAAACAATGAAATCAGATATGATATCAGAAGTTAAACAGGATTAGACTAATTATAATAAACCAAAGTGACCAGAAAGTTATGGTGACTGGCCAAAATGGACTGGAAGGAAACAGGAAATTCAACAAACACAGTAGGTTGACAACTGTGGCTAAAGAAATAAAAATATAATGTTTCCATGTTAGTATCATGTTAGTATATTCTTTCTTTTAAATTTTATTTATTTATTTATTTTTAGCTGCATTGGGTCTTTGCTGCTGAGCGGGGTTTTCTCTAGTTGCGGTGAGCAGGGACTACTCTTCGTTGTGGTGCGCGAGCTTTTCATTGTCGTGGCTTCTCTTGTTGCGGAGCACCGGCTCTAAGCGCGCAGGCTTCAGTAGTTGTGGCGCACAGGCTTAGTTGCTCCGGGGCATGTGGGATCTTCCCCAGCCAGGGCTCGAACCCGTGTGCCCTGCATTGACAGGCGGATTCTTAACCATTGTGCCACCAGGGAAGCCCTGTATATTCTTTAAAACAGTGTTTTGAAGAGAAGAATTAAAAGGACTCATGGGGCTTCCCTGGTGGCGCAGTGGTTGAGAATCCACTTGCCGATGCCGGGGACGCGGATTCGTGCCCCGGCCCGGGAAGATCCCACAAGCCGCTGCCGCGGAGCGGCTGGGCCCGTGAGCCATAGTCACTGAGCTTGTGCGTCCGGAGCCTGTGCTCCGCAACGGGAAAGGCCAAAACAGTGAGAGGCCTGCGTACCGCAAAAAAAAAAAAAAAAATTTTTTTTTAATAAATAAAAGGACTCAGGGACCGTCAATGTATAGGCGCAAAAGTGAAACTTAAATATATCTTTCATCATAAAAAAGTAAATTTAGCCATACTATCAAGCATAAAATATTCGGAAATTGACTATTTAAAACAGGAACAATGTAAAATAATGGGTTGCACAGATTCAAAGTTCATACAAATGACTGGAATCATACACTGATTAATTTAAATTGATTAAAGGAATTATGGTGAATAACATGGAAATACCCCAGGTACTGTCCACATCACTTTAATCTCTTCTCATCATCTTGTTTGAGAAAAATGAGGTAAATTGCAGAAGGGATTCAAGAACTCCATTGAATATTCCAATATTATACCAAGTAAGTATCAGTACAGTTGGTCTCTAAAATGTAGTTGGTCCACATTTTTTCTTTAAATGTTTTATGCTGTTTCAATGATTTTTTTTCAAGTTTCCCCTTTATATCAGAGAGATCATCATTTTGCTTCCTTATGCCAAACTTATTTCTCAACCAATATATATGTACTAGGCTCTCTCAAATATCTGGCACCACAAGGAAAAACAAATCTAAAATAAAAGTCTAAGATCTTCTTCTGGGAAAAGATGTCCATCCTCAGTTTTAATTCTGCTTTTAATCATAATGGAATACAATTTCATCTTTTAGCCTTATATGTCTATCTACCACAGCCCTCAGAGGTAACAAATGCTGACCTCACACGTTTCTACATTTCTATAACAACTGGCTCAGTAGTTGGTCCACATTTTTTCTTTAAATGTTTTATGCTGTTTCAATGATTTTTTTTCAAGTTTCCCCTTTATATCAGAGAGATCATCATTTTACTCTCTTATGCCAAACTATATTTCTCAACCAATACATATGCACTAGGCTCTCTCAAATATCTGGCACCACAAGGAATAAAACAAATCTAAAAGAAAAAGAAAAGCAAAAATAAAATTTATTACAGCCATCATTTCAAAAATTTGAATCAAATGAAAGACATTATATGGGCTAGTCAGTGGTTGTTATAAAGCCACTGACTAAAAGGCAGTAGAACAATATCCAGATAATTCTGAAAAAAAGATGTATTCATTTCAGTCTGACCTACCTGGATGATTTCCTCATTTATTTACCTTACCTCCCTCATGTGTTTTTCCTCAAGAACACTGAGTATGGTATAAAGATGTTATCTTTTATTTAAAATTCATTGTTATTTTTCTCTGCTATCCCCATATTTTATTCTAGAACACAAGAGTGAACTTACCAGAATAATACCTCCTTTGTCCATAAAACCAATGAAAGAACCAATTATCTCCTGCGTGCCCCCCCCGCCCCCCGCCAAAAAAATAAAACAAACAAAAACCAAAAAACATACACACACTTCTTTCTCTCATGACACATTTCATTTTGGATTATTTATAGATATCACTTTTCCACATAGTGACAATACAATCCTAAATTCAATAGTCTTCTACTCCATGCAGAAGTTAATTTTGGACCTAATTAGCAGTTTTCAGAATTCTGAGAACTATACGCTCATGGTTGAGGTTTCAATTAAAATCCCCTAGTAACTTCACCCCTTTCACAAGTTGAGTTGAGTAAGAGTTTTTTGTTTTTGTTTTTTTAATGTTTTCCCTGCTGAGCTATGAGATATTTACCCAAACTTTCCCAATAAGCTAATTATGGAGGGAATCATGACAGCATAATTTTTTAAAAACTCTAACAACATTCTAGCTTCACTCTGCAGAAGAAAAAATTGAGAAATTAGAAGGGGTAAGTGGAGGGCAGGATGTGGGAGAATGGAGGAAATAAAACAACACTTTTTATTAGGTACACAGTTATCGCACCAACAGCTGCATAATACCATGACAAACAGACTGCTATGGAATTGTTTTTGTTGAAGTCGAAAATAAGTGCACTATGACATACCTCATTTAGAGGAAAAAATATTGTTATCATCTTACAGAGAATACAAAAATAGATTGCCAAAAATGGTATTTTAATGGGCAAAGCAAACCAAATTAACAGCTACCACCCATCACTGTATACTAATTATTGGTGTTGTATGTATGGCTTTGAAGCCACCAAGACACTTCTGCTTCCAAATGGCATACAGACTACAATGACTCTGAAAATAAAACTTATCTGCTGTCTTCCCTGTGGTCTAGTTTTAACTCATTTGGATTTCTAAGTATCCAGAGGGTAAATTAAGACAGATCCTATGCTATCTGTCCTCTCCCAATCCAGGCCCCATATTCCACTTGTGTGGAGAGGATGAGACAGCAGTGGGTATTACACGGTGATCTAGAGTTGCAAGAGTTTAAGTCAGAGCCTTGCTTCACTGTTGTTTGCCACTTCAACATCTCCAACACCTTTCTTTAACCCTGACCTTCTTTCTACATGGATTCTCCTATGCCATTGGCAATGAGTTACTTCCTGGAATGTTATTATTTTAATAATATCGTTCTTTTTATTTTTCAAGGGTCACAAAATATGTGTACAAGAACAAGAAAGTAACTTAAATGAGTGAAGATGCCTAGTTAAAGTTCCACAAACACATTTTTTTTTGCATTTGATATATAAAAATATCTTCACTGGCACAAGGAAATGAGCTACTTCAACTTTTTGCATGAAATAAGCTGCCCTCTCCAGTCATTTTTCATTTTCCTATAATTGACAAAACCAGGGATACAAAGGAGTATTTCTCCACAATAAGAGAATACAGTGGAAGAGCAGAGATGCATTGGACTTCCACATTAGGGAGACAATAAGGAGTGGTGACGACTGTGGTCTATGGGGAGTGGATATCTGTATAAATGAAGTAATTGCTACTAAGCCCCACTGATTTTTACCATGTTGTAAAGCGGATCATCTGCTGGATTTCAAAACAAGTTTTAAAGAAAACTTGTAAAGTTGAATTCTTATGTGAAATCTTCCAATTTCATTTGTTAAATAAAAAATAATTTTTCCAAGTAATATGCTTTCTAAATAAAGCACACCTGCAGGTCAAAGTCCCCAGTTTGCAAGGATTGCTCTTCATGTTCACCAATGGCTGGAAACAGGACCCCCCCAGATCTCTTCTATGTAAGAGAAAATTGGAAACGCAGACTTGAAAGGGGGAGAGTATGTAGGTGAATGTTGTTTATATGCAATAGACAAATGATGTGCAGAATGAGGCCACGCATACAGATCAAGGGTGGATTAGGAAAGTCACCTAAAACCTATTTCTAAAAATAAAAAAAATATTTTAACCTATTTAAGAGGCATGCACCCTAATCAGTTATTCTGTTAGACAAACAGATTTGATATCTAATTGATTTTACTAAACCTATGGATTTTTCTTCTCTGCCTTCCTCCCAATTGGGGAGGAAGGCAGAGAAGAAAAATATACAGTGATATAAAAATCTAATTTCAACCTTTATTGCTGAATTTCTAACTTTTGGTGGCAAGTGTGGAGGAGGATGGGAGAGATGCACAACAGAAGTAAGAGGGGGAAAGACCTGGAGGAGAAGCTGGAGTTGGTAGAGTTTTGAAAAGATTCTCCAGTACTTGTTCCATAAAGTTAATGAGTCAGGGGAATAAGGTGATAATGGCCAGTGAACAAGATTACAGCAGACAGAGAAAGGGATGGGGAATAGATGGGGTCAGAAGGGTACAAGGCTCTTAGAAAATGGAAACCCCAGTATTTTGGATCAGGAGTCAGAATTGGGGAGAAAGTCTGGACTGCTACACCTATGAGTCAGGATATGTAACAACAGTGTGAGTTAAGCATAGGTCTTTAGAGACATCATTACGGTATGAATTTTACAAAGAGGTTCCATTCAACTTCTTTCTTTCCTTTTCACTAATAAAATAAACCTTTACTCTGTAATTACTATGGATGGAGAATTAAGTGACAGTTTCTGTCTCTAAAATACTTACAGTGTGTTAGGGGACAGAATCATAAATAGAAAGGAACAATAATGTAATAGTTGAGGCACAGGGTGCTATGGGAGAAGCACCCAAGGCTGCTGTGTACTGCTGCTCAGGCTGTGAGCTGTGTAAATCCGGGAGGTGTCACTCACATAGACTGGAAGTAAATGGCGCCCCCTGGAACTGCGTAACATGGCAGCTTCTAACATCAAAATGAGAATAGTTTGGCATCATAGAAGGCTTTTTGGAGGAAGTTGCTTCTGGACTGAGTCTTAAAAGTATCAGAAGAATTTAGCTACACAGATACTTGTTGGGAGAGAGAGGGAGGGGGAACAGGAATGACCTCACTCCTGTGAGATGAATGTGTTAAAAAAAAAATAAACTACAAGTCCTTAAGAGTTTCATCACTGTTATGCTTAACGGACATTTGCCACCAAATAACAAGTCATATCTTTAGTTGTGAGGTCTCAGAGAGGAACAATCAAAGCTTTCTCATCGTAGCCCAGATTTACTGAATGTGATGTACGTAAAAGAACTCCCCAAACAGAATAGCTGAGTAGGTTCTTCTCATTGAACTAAAACGGATTGAATCAGGGTGCAGCATAAGAAACACAAAAACTAAAGATGGTGTAAAGTTTCGCAAGGACATCATACATGGAAAACAGAGGTATCTAAAGGGCAAAGGTATTTACAAAATATTAATACATGACAAAGTAGAAAGTCACATAGATGTAGGAAGGAAGGAACAGCTGGTAGACATGGTTTTTCTGCAAACCATGTCTTCCTCCTCTGAACACCTTTTGACTGGACCACCCACTTGTCCATGATACCCAATTGCTTTTATAATTGTTGTTCTCTCTTCATAACTAGACTTGTAAGTGCCTTGTCTCATAACTGCATTTTCCATAGTGCCTCAAGAATCAACCCGTGCCATGAATATATGTTGATGATGAATATGAATAGAAAACAATGGCATCACAACTGCTTTCTGCTATGTGAGTTGTAACACCATCCTATGCAACCACCATCATGCAGTCTTTAGGAGTGCCATCAGTGTGTAGGAGTCTTTGCATTTCCAGAAAGAATCTACTTATACTGAAAAGGATTAGTGATCAAAGTTGACTTCCCTGAACATATTATAGTATAACTGGAGAAAGGCACTGTGTCTTATTCCCTATAGCCCACTTCCTAAATCCTCATTTCACACGTTCCTTTTCCTCCAGTCCTTTCACCCAGCCTTCTACTGCGGTTCCCCATACTGGGGGAATATACCGGGGCAATATATTTACCATTTTTCCCTGATCTTCCTTCCCTGCCCTTAATACTGCTACCACTTTCTTATGCATCGCAATTTAACTTTGCCCCAGATTCTTCAAATTTCCATATAAACATTTAGGAAGAGTTTAAAAGGACTTTCCTGTTCCAAACACCCATTTTCCTTGGTAGAGTCTTATAAGTAAGTTTTCCTAATTACAGAAAAATAAGGACAGCTAGAGAAACAAAGAATGTAGGAGGTAAACTGTAAATGATGGGGTTCAGGACATACTATCCCAAAATATGTCACCTGAGTATGTTGAATATTGTAAGCTGAAAGAGTTTAAGAAAACAGTAGAAGCAGGAAGGTCACTCTGACCTTCCCCTACGACTTCTCCCCTGAAACAGGGGAGACTTGTAGAACCTCACATGTGAGAGGTATAGATAAGGATGGTATAGATAAGGATGCTCCTCTATACCAGGAAAGGAGCATCCTTATCTCTGGAGACAAAGGATGCCCAGAAGAATCCGAACAAACAAGTCTTGCTAATTTTTCCCCAGATTACCATACTTACCTCATACTCTTTGACCTATCATATCTCTCCACGTCTGACCACTCTTCATCAAACCTAGCATAAAAATACTCAGGGCTAATTGTTTCTTTGGGTCTCTATTTCCTTATGAAGGCTCCCATGTCACATAAAACTTACATCAAATAAACGTGCATGCTTTTCTCCTGTTAATCTGTCTTTGCCAGTTTAATATTCAGACCTAGCCAGGAACCCTAAGAGAAAAGAGGAAAACTTTTTCCCCTCCCATGGAACATATATGGAAAGGCAGTAAATTTACCTTAGAATCTTACATTTGGTGGTGATGAAAGAAACAAGTTATACTTTGCAAAAATGCTATTCCTTAAAACGTAGTTGGCAAGTATCTGCCTACATTTGGGAGAAGATAGGTCCATGGCTGTGCACTGATGGAAGGGTCTGGGTTCTTTATGGAAAATTCCATGGGGGGCTGAGGGGAGAGACAGATTACTACCTGCCTGTAAAACAGCTTTGGAGACAAGCATGTCACAAATTGTCCAAATGTTTTTTTTCTACCTTCATTCAAGGTAAGAATGATATTGAAACGGCTGGAGGACAGCATGAGTCAACTTTTAATTTGTTTTTAGATGTACTACCTAGGAAGACCAATTTATTTCCTGAAATTACTGTTCTTACTTGTGAGTTTTTACTTGTAAAAACACAATGAATTTGATCAGCAAATAACTGACATGATCTGGGCACTGCATTACATTATAAATTGCTAAAAATAAAATCATTCTACATTCACTGCACTCCAAGATGAACCAGATCACAATAATCATCTGCAATACAATGTACTTCCTATGAAGGAAAATATTTCATAATCTACAGAAGTGATAACTGAGTCTGCATATGATTATTTTGGCACCAAGTCAAAAGAGTATGTTTCTGCTAGTATTCTATTTCTTCCCTCAAAAATTAAAATAAAATAAATTTGGAAATGAAAAGGTATTTGGAAAAAAATGTCAAAGGGGAAAGGCTTTGGAGAAAGATAACTGATTAACTTTTAGACAAGCTAAATGGAAGCAATCATAGGAAAATGAAGTTGGAATGTCCAGTAGGCCTTTGAAAATAGAGTTGTAATTCTAGAGAGAGATTTGTGTGGAGACATATCTTGGGGCATCATGAAAATACAGTTGATAGTTGGAACTGGGGAATGCCAAGCAAAGAACCAGGAGGGAAAAGTATCAAGGATAAACTTTTTTAAAAAAATATTTATATTTAAAGTCTGAAGGGTAAAAAGGAGCTATCAGGTAACAGGAGGAAAACAGGGCAGGACTATTTATTGGGCAGAATCTGGATAAAGCAAGTTTAGAAGTCAGAGTCCGAGAACATTAAGAGATGCTGCTGATGAAGGTGATGCAGCCATCAGGTGAGGACCACACATTCTAACAGCTCAACAGAAGGAACAAAGCCATGTTTGAGTACTAAGATTAGAGAGCGAGGCCACGAAAAACACATTTGGCTGTTTTGTTTTCAGATACTGAGGGCTAATCTTGCTTAAAAGTAGAAGAGGAGCAGCTGGGGCTACTGGAATTGAATGAGAGACCAAGAGCCTTGAAGCAGTCATAAAGAGAATGGCAGGTGGGCCAAATACCATGGGGGCAGGGAGTTTAGGGAGAAGATGACTGGGAGGAAGGAAGCAACCGATGGAGGTAAACATGACCGAAGATGCAGAGCAGCTCCTGCCAGACTGTAATGATCTTAGCCATGAAAGTGGAAGTGAGGGAAGGCAGGATTGGGATTCAAAGAAGAGAAAAAAGGTCACGGGTAGCCTCTGGGAGAGTAAGGTTAGGGTTGCACAGAAGAGAAGTAAATGGCTTGCGGAGCTGCAATGACAGTCAAACTGCATTTGTGTGAACCTGTAATAGGCTCGGCCTGTATAATTCTATGCTTCTCTCCCATCAAGCCTGGCAGTTGAGAAGCAGAAGAGCAGAGAACATAAGCTGAAACAGTTGCAAGCGTTATCAGTGCATTTGGGAAACAATGAGGCAGACCAAGGGAATGTGGGTAG
The DNA here is from genome assembly GCF_002837175.3 of Physeter macrocephalus. Taxonomy (NCBI): domain Eukaryota; kingdom Metazoa; phylum Chordata; class Mammalia; order Artiodactyla; family Physeteridae; genus Physeter; species Physeter macrocephalus. The sequence continues at coordinate 40,659,463 of NC_041222.1, read as the reverse complement.
AAAAAATAAATCTCTAATATAATGAAGACTAGAGGTAAAAGAGAGGGAGGAGTGTGCTGAGCTGGCAGGCCGCCAGTGATGTAGATGTGACAGGCAGGCTGGTCTCAGTGGTGGTAGGCTGTGAGGATGGTGTAACAGGGAAAGAAACAGTACCAAGAAGAGATCTCTGAAGCAAAGCAATACTCATTGTACTTAGTGTCTGGGCTGCTGCTAAGTAGCTGTGCTATCAAAGAAGGCATAAAGCCAGGTGATGGAGGAATCAAATGGCTTTTAACACAGAAACTGAAATCATCAAAAGGTAAAGGACACGATAGGAGAGGCATTAAAAATCGAAGCCATGGCCACTGAGCCTGCGTGTCCGGAGCCCGTGCTCCGCAACGGGAGAGGCCACAACAGTGAGAGGCCCGCGTACCCCCCACAAAAAAAAAAATATCGAAGCCATGAGGAGAAATACTGGAAGGCATGAAAAGCAATCAGATGCACACTGAACACCCAAGTTTTCACACACATAGACAGGATTCAGTTTCATTCATGCATTAGGAAACCCAGCTATTACCACACACAAATACTCAACTTAAAAAAGACCCAAACGGGGCTTCCGTGGTGGCGCAGTGGTTGAGTCCGCCTGCCGATGCAGGGGACACGGGTTCGTGCCCCGGTCCGGGAGGATCCCACATGCCGCGGAGCGGCTGGGCCCGCGAGCCATGGCCGCTGAGCCTGCGCGTCCGGAGCCTGTGCCCCGCAACGGGAGAGGCCACAGCAGTGAGAGGCCCGCGTACCGCAAAAAAAAAAAAAGACCCAAACGATATTATAAATATTCTTAAAGTTACTAGACCCGGACCCCAAATGTCACTGGGTTTTTAGACTTTTAGCTCTTGCCTCCTCTGCCTCTGGGACTAGCACGCTAAGGCTTAGTTTTTAGTCATATCGAAGCACCACATAGGGTTATCCTAATTGACTTTTATGAGGTTTTCGTTTTTTGTTTGCCTTAAGTTCCTTAAGCTAACAGGGAGATTGTATTTTTGTACCACAATGGAAAGGATAGTTTGGAACAAAAAGGCTTCTAACGAGCCTGCCTTTGCTAACAGAAAATGTTTTCTATTAAACCAAGATATGATCTTAAACTCAGTATAAGAATTATTCAGCTTGGTAATTTTTGGAATTCATTTTCCTCTAGATAAGATTTTTATCATATAGCCACACTGTAGAAAGAGTGCAATAAACCTACACATGGCAAATGCAGCAATGGGTAATATATGATTTACAGTGTGTTACTGCATTTCTATTGATAAGACTTGCAAGGAGGAATTCTTATGCATGTGTTATACATATTTACAGCTTAAAATACAACAGAGTGGAGAATATTACAGAAAGTGGGTACGTAAATTCAATATGGTTTATTTTAGGTAGTATAAACATAATAATATGTTTCTCATAGTAGTTTAATATAAAAGCTTCTGTATAGAGTAGGTTACACACCCAGGCAATTTATAATGAAATGAGGAAAAAGAGATGGTAACTATGTGATGGGGGTAGAGGTGGTAACTAACCTATGATGGTAATCATTTTGCAACATTTACATGTATCAAATCAACATGTATACCTTAAGCTTACATAATGTTATGTGTCAATTGTATGTCAATAATGCTGGAAATAAATAAAACCAAAAGGAGTATATAAACAAAATATAATTTCTCTCACTCTGTAAGACTGTAGGCACCTTTTCTTTTTAGACATTATGTTACTGGTATTTAGAAGACAGTATTTAAAGAAATAATCACTTAAGAGTAGGCAAATTATAAGATGAAAATATGCATGAAGAGGAAATAGCAATTTTATAAGATTCATTCAGTTTCTAAGAATATTTCCCAACTAAATACAAGACATAAATATTATAGCATCTGTAATTATATCAGAGTCATCATCCCTTTGTCCTTGCTATTCCAAGCTGCTGTTAAAAATGCCTTCATCCTTCACTCTGAAACCCTGACAGGCAGAGGCTGCTTTCTTACTTCAAAGGAATTACTTCTAGGAAGTCAAGGTAATTAACCTATCATTCCCTCAGTGACACTGCAGCTGCTGTAGAGCCTAGATTCTAAAAATTAACTTTTGTTTAAAAATATTTTAAGAGGACAGTTTAAACTTTTATTAATAGAAATTTCATACATTAGAATGATGAACTAGATAAAGGAGAACTTCCAGAAGATATTGAACTTTGATTTTCCTTAGTTCTTAATCCCAGCATTTCCCCTGCTTTCAAGGAATTGATAACCCAGTTTAGGAGAAAAAGCGAACACACTTGAAACAGAGAACAATTTGATGTGAAATGCATTGTGCCAGCTAACCATGCATTGTTAGTTCCAAAGTGAGGGCCTGAACTGGACTAGTTAGACTGAGCCTAAAAGAAGTGATAGAATGAGCCGATTATCAAGAGGGAGACGGAAAGGCAGGAGGCATCACCATTCATGACTCTAAAGGGAGTTATTCGACATCAAACATTTATTTGTCCAGCAAAATAGCAAAATGTACACCACATCCAAAGTTGCAGGCAAAGAGAGTACCCCATATTCCTGGTTTTTGTTCTTGACGTTGCTGTGCTTTATTAAGAACCAAATCCCAATGCATATTATGTGAAATAAAATGGAGGATTTGCTAATTTTGGGTGAATTGATCAGTTTAGATAATTTTGAACACGTCAGTTTTTAATGGCATCTACTTAGTAAATACTGAAACAATAAAACAAAATTGTTCTGAAGGAGGCAAGGCAGTAAGGAAACCAGACTCTACACTTTTTCCGAAGGGGCAGGATGCTGACTTAGCTGAAGACAGCTGTGATTTGTAGTGGTCTAGAAGTGCTTTACTTGTCATACCAATTAAACATAACCAACATATACTCCCATTTGGGGAATTTTTTTTTCCATAAGCATCTTGTGTAAACAAAATTTTAAAATCATAATGAGACTTCCTAATCAAATCTGCCTCCCAGAATAGGAAGTAAATTTTAGTGGCTCACCTGGCAATAGCAGCAGGACTCACCATATGGCATTAATGTGTGCGGGATGCTGGTGTTCATTGTCGTAGGAAATTGCTTTGTTGGAACTACCATGTTGGAAATCAACTCTCTCTCAGTAGAATATAATAGATTTTACATTACACAATAGAAGGGGAGATCCTTATCATCCATCTTTCTTAGAAAGGGACATCATTTCCAATGTATTTCAAATTCAGTTCATCTGAACAGGAATTTAACCTGGATATAATTCCCTAAGGTGTGTGGGCCATGACCTGACCCCATTTCTATCAATTGAAAGAAACGTATACTCTGTTAAGTACTACACTTAGTGAGAAATGTGCGTTGTAATACCTCACATGGGAATCCATAACAGACATGCTAAGGTCAGATTAATTTCTGAAAACATGTCCTGTTGGATATAAAGGAAGGAGGCAGAGTGGCTATATGGTCCCCACTAAAACTAGTAGTGAGTGGCAGATGTCCTAGACCACGTGTTCTCTTTGTTGCTTAACGAATTCCGAAAATTTTTACCAAAAAGAAGAAAGCATAAATCCCTAGGAATTTCTCTCGTGTAAAATAAGATTTGAACAATTTGACCCCAGCTAAAACTTCTAAATCCCAAGATTAGGCAGTTAGAGTGAATAAAAGACTAACAGTTCTTCTAAAGACGCCTTTCATCTCCCCCCAAATTCTGGCATATTGGATTTTCTAATTATAGGATAAAAGTACTCTTTAAAGGTTTGGCCTTTCAGTCCTCTGTGAATTAAGTTGCTAGAATAGAAGCAAGCAGTTCATAAAGGCTCTAGTGTTTACTTCCATCATGCTAATTTAGTCACAGGGGGTTGACAAGACTGCCCTTACCTGAGGACCCAGATGCTTCAGAAATTGGATTCATTTCCATTAAAATTAATGTAATATGCTTTTTTTTTAAAAATACTCCTACTTTATAGAGCAAGAAAGATCTTGTGATCTTCCTGAGAACAAAGGCATTATCCCAGTCATTCACCATTCAGACTATCTAAGGTTCTCTTTTAAATTGGATGGAAACTGATCTTGTATTACCACATCCCTCTACAACTTGGAACCCTATAAGTAAAAGCATGTAAGCATTTTTTCTACTCCAACTCCTGTTTTAATCAAAATACTTCTGTTATTTTTCAAAAGAATAATGGAGTCGGCAACTGCTATTTTCTTTTGATTCAGAAGAAACCTAGTTCTTCAAACCACAAGATGACAAACAAACCCTTAGGTCAACTTACTTTACTATAAAAATAAAGCAGAGAATAGGAAATGCATAGCTTAAATAATAACTAAACGATAACAAGAAGAATATATTGTGTTTATTAAACTTAGTATTAGACATTACGTGAAATACTATATGAAGTATTTTACAATCACTATCATGTTTACTCCTCCCTATGAGATAAATACTGTAATATTGCATTTCTACAGATCAGTTTTTCTTTCTGAAATTTACAAATGAGATGTCAAACTTACCATTGTCCTTTAGCAATAAGAGGTCATTTTTCACTTCTATGTTCTTGTATCTTGCCATACACACTCACTCACGTGGGATTGCTGTGGCTGAACTAGCTGCTGAGTAATACTTAGATATAACTTTTGCTCAAATGTCTGGCCCCAGGTAACAATTTAAAGATTATCTCACAGTGGTCAACATAAAGCACAGGTTTAAGATTACCCTCTCAGTGTCTCCTGTACCACCTGCATCATAATCACCCAATGTGTTTGTAAAAGTACAAATTCCTGAGCCACTTCACACAGAACCAGAATCAATGGGGGCATGGAGATCTGCATGTTTGACAAACCCCACAGGCCATTTTTAAGCACACTGAATGATGAAATCCACAACATCTACATGATTCATGTCCTGTACTCTCTTTTGCCTATCATCCTCAGCTTTCTTGTTTCTTTTTTATATGGACCATATTTTACCAGACTCAGACAAGCATATAACAGGCATTTTGAGTGTGTGTTAAATAAACGTTCATTTGTTTTTCTTTCTACACCTAAATATAATTTGGTACTAAGATTTCAGAGATGATTAAGTTGAAGTCATAGCAGAGAATAGGAAAGAAAACAATTATTAGGGGGGTTGTGTGATAAATATTGCTAATCTATCAGGCCACACATAATAGTGATGTAAATACTTCCTGTCCCATTGAATTTCCCTCCTCAAGATAGTCACCAGAGGAAAAGTAGCTCTCCAGGATTCCAAGGCTTTGAAAGGAATCTGGATTCCTCTGAGTCTTTAAATATTTCTACATGGCCAAGTAAAATCTGATCATTTCTTTTTTTAAATGTATCTTAACATGGCAGGTAAACCTCAATGAAGAAAATGGTCCTAAATTTATACATATCTATCAAAAACATAAAGGAGTCAATTTATCCTAAAAGACATTTTTAGCAACTCTGAATCTTATTTGATCGAATTAAACATAACAAAACACAAAATAGTATAATGGCTTACTTATATGACCAAAAATGCTCACTACTGAAAATTTTTAAAACAAGCAGTTCATTCCATCAAGGAATCGAATGATTTTACTCATTCCTCAAGTGGGGTAAAAAAAGACATTCATTTATCTGGTGATATTACAGATAGAATGTACCTGGCAAGGCAGTAAATAGGGAATTTAGTAAATAGAAGGATATATTATGAGATTATCCATCACTCACCACTTGGGTGACCCAAAATCAAATAAGTATTCATGATCCAGGACCTATTAATGTGCACCTGAATTAGATCGGCACAGTCCACCAGCCCTGCAAGGTCAAGTCCAAGGCATTTACTGTGCTTTCTCATTCTCGGCACCACCTGTTCATCTTCTCCCAGATTCTCTAAGGATAATAAAAGTAGGCAAACAGAGAAGAAAAACATCTCACTTGAATCAGATCTTTCTCTTGGAAGTTCTCCTCAGCTGGAGGCATTTCTCCCTTTTGCCCTGCAGCCCCTTTGAAAGTGCCTTTCCTCTTTTGCTCTTTAATTTCCTGTCTTATTACAATTATTGGCTCCTTCTCCAGCAACTACTCTGAAAACAGTCCTAGCCAAGCACAGCTGCATCGCATAATATTTTCATTATATACCAACCTATTCTTTTCTAAGCTTTGCTTATCAATTTCATGCTAATTCCAGAATTCATATTTAATATGATTTATCTAGAGCACTTTCACATCGAAATACACACAGCTAGGAAAGCCTTCCCCTCTAGAGTTTCTATCCTATCACTACAGCTAATAACACTGCTTACTGAACACACTAATAACATGAATGATAGAAGTGGTATAATTTTCTCAGTGTCTTCTGTTCCTTAACAAGTATATCTATCACAGTGTAACCTATGGGGGGCATTAGAAATAAAAAGCATTGGGGTGTTTCCACCATGCGGAATACAGGCTATGGAACAGAAGAAGAAAATACAATTAACAGCTTTCAGGCCTCACTCATATACCCATTACTGTACACAGAGTAGATAATTCAACAGCAATCAGTCAGGGCCCCACTGACAAATAGTGAGCAATAGTATCACAGCTCTGCCACATCCTGTCTCATACGCTTGTCAGGAATTGTCAGTTCCTACCATTAGCTCAGCCAAAATCACGACAGGTTTCCAGCTACACAGGTAGCCAGGTTTTTAAGATAACTCTTCAGGAGCAGTTTTTGGGGACCTTCTTCCAGATGTCCTCAGGGTATGGACATCAGAGAAAAACACCTCTGACAATGAGGTATCTCACTATTAACTAGGAATAATTGATCTCAAACACTCCACGTGGAAATGGATCAAAGGATAACTAATGGTATCAGTCCATGCCAGGGCCTGGGATGGGGGCTCCAAGAGGACCACTCGGCCCAATGCTCTTTCTTAGTAAGGGTCTCCAATCTAGACTCCTGCCTTTCTCTGTAAATGAAAGAAGTGCTAACTGTTTGAATGTAATCATTTAAACCACAGAACAGTTTTTGTGACCTGACTTGGCACTTCTTTCTTTTCTTTTCAAAATTATTGAAGCCCTGAAAAATAGACGTGGGCTGGGCCTCTCCTGATATCTGCTCGTCCTCAATTCATTCCATAATTGTTTTCTGCAATGATGCCAGCTGAGCAGATTCTGTATCTGCATTGAGCAGGCAGACAATCTTCTTGTTGTGAAGTATTAACCTAAAACTAGCCTTGGGCAAAATCATGAAAAAGGCAAAGAATTCTCACAGGCAGCCTCAGTCTTTGCCTTTTTTCCTGTCTGGTGGACCCAATCTTTATCCTTATGCTTACTTCAGTCTCTGATCCATTAAAAAAAAATCACTAGTGCAAGTAAGGATCTGACACCAGCTTTTGCACACTCATCCAATTAATTCCATGCATTGCTCATTCCCGAAGAATCTACACTTAGGTCCTATTTCTAATGAAGAAGTTTGTTTCATTCTCACACACACAGAGATTAGAACAGCAGTTATCAAGATACAGGATGACTGCCCTAAGATTTGCTGGTCTTTCATAACAAGTAGATATGAAAGTACATACACTGATGGCTAAACAAATGTTCAGAGAAACCAAGTGACTTTTCAAAGACTGCGCTCTCGAATGAACCACAGGGAACTTTGGGGGGTGGAAAACTTGCTGTGGGGAGGCTACAACTACAGTAATAAAAATTCATTGTACAACTGGTACATGTAAGGAAAGAGGAGACATTATGAAAGAAATCAATTCAGAGCAACCCTGGGTACAAAACTTAGAACAACCACAGCTGTTTCATTTCTACCCTTTACTTCCCTACTTCTCACCACTGAAAGCATAATCCTATCTGACCTAAAGCAAAGATATTAACCTGTAGAAATTCCACAAGTATCTATATATTTTATGTGGAATGACCACCGCCACAACCGACAACAAAAAACAGAAACAACAACAACACAAAACCCAAAGAAGCTTGTTTCAGAAGTAGATAGACCCTCTATGCTTCCTGCTAAGCTGTTTGGACCAGTGGGGAATAAACCCAATCACTGACATAGACCTGGCTTCTCTTACTCAGACACTAATTAGGACAGACTTCAGACAAAGGCTCTTGGGGAGTAGCCTTCTGCCCTGCACAACTCACAGAGAGGGAATGCATGAGAATTCACATGTACCTCTGAAGCATCCATCATGTGCCAGGCTCCATCCTCCGTGTTTCATGTGTGGACTAATATGCCATTAGGTATTAGTCTAAATATTTTACAGATTAGGACACTGAGGCTCATAGAGATAAAGTAACTCATCCCTGGGATCACTAACCACTCTGGGTATCAGGAAAACTTTGCAGAGAAAACAGCACGGGCAGGTGAAAAGCATCACAAGCTCACATTCATGGGAAAATCATTCTAATTAAATGCTTTAGTTCCTAGGTTATTTACTATATTGACAACATTGCAGAGATTAACCAATGAATTTAAACTATTTTCTACTGCAAACTTAGAAAAATCTAAGTAATTATATTATAAAGGCCATCCAAGCCTCTACTTCTCCTTAAATTCATATCCTCTCTGTCTTTAGACTGTATATTTTCTGAGGGCAAGTTCTACGCCTACCTTAACTTCCTATCTCCAAGGCATTTTGTTTGCAAATTATCCCTCAGAAAGGCAACTGATTAATGTCCAATGATGAAATATGTCTGACTGAGAGAATATATAAATGAATCATGAAAATATGTGGTCAGCCCAGACCAAGATTAGCAATGAGATCTATTAGAATTCTATAAAAATTTGTAATATTCCTAAATGGAAATATATTAAGGGCAGAATTTGCTATTAATTGGTATACTTAGCTCCTTTAAAAAATAATAGATTTGAATGTCTATAAAATCTTTAAGCCTTTCTCGCATGTGTTGCTGCTTGACTAATGTTTTGTATAAGAAGATGAGCTAGCAAAAGTCTAACCATCTCATTCTACCTCAGCTGGGTCTATGAGCAAATCTGAGAATGCCATAGGTTTTTAAACACATCTCATAAACATGTTTTCCCCTATCAGTTAAAAACTCTTCTTAAACATCATCTGCAATAGTGCATAATACTTTATCAGGTGAGCATACAGTTCTGGGCCAGTTTTAATGAAAAGATAAGGTTGATTTATAATTACTAGTACCTTTGCATACCAATAATTAGCTCACTTAATTGTTAACAGGAGTTCTACAGAGCAGATAAAACAAGCCTTTGGCTATCTTTATAACAGTACTATTGTGCTCGGCAAGTCTCTTCTCATAGATCAGATAAAGTTAAACTTTAGTTCAATTTAAGTTAAATTATTACCTCATTTCTAATTAGTCAATCTACATGCAAGAGGTTATGTGCTGGCATCACAATCTTTGTTTCCACATAGTTTGCTCCAACTGAACTACCTTTCAACACACAGTATGAAGTTTCCTCTTCCCTCCAGGAAATTCCCAGTCACAACAGCAACAAATTCTTGCTCACCTCTTATTCCACCTCTTATTGTTCTAGGCCTACAGGCTAGAAGAAGGAAGGAAGAAGAAGGAGGAAAGATGTGCTCTCTTGGTCATCCTAACTAGGCATATACACACATTGTACCACTCACTCCATCAGGAAATTTCTGGGAGACTAGGGTAGGAAGACTGGCATTAATGTAAGTGGGAAACACAGAATCGTCTTAGGGAGAAAACCATAACGAAATCAAGTGATTTTTTTAAACCTAATGTTCATTTTTATTAAAAAAAAAAAAAAGCAACATGCTCTTCATAAAGTTAAAATACTCAAACGATACAGAAGAATATTATGCAAAACTTAAAAGCTCCCCTCCCTGTTTCCCCATTACCCAAAGCAGACCACTCCTAATTTTGTTGTTATTTCTTCAGGCATTTTCCAAGAATATAAGATCATACAAGGGCACATACTTTTTACACCACAAAAAGGAATATACTTTCCATGTTATTCTACAATACCCTCTTCTCTGAACATACCATCTCTCCTCACCTCCATATACACACAAACCTTTACATATATATATAGACAGAGATATGGTTAAGTTAACCAGTATTCAATTATAGAGTTATAATAATTTAACATTCCTCTCTCAATGAACATTTAGTTTGTTTCCATTTTTTCTATTATAAACCACTGCAATCAACATCTGTATACATGTTCCTGTGGACACAAATGCAAGCATACCTATACAATAACTTTCTAGAAAAAGAAGTACTGAATAAAAGTTTTGCACCATGTTCATTTTAATGGGAAACCTCTAAAGCTATACCAGTTTACACTCCTGGCAGCACAGTGTGAGAGTGCACGTTCCCCCACATCCTTGCCCATACCAGGTACCATCAACATCTTCATCTTTTCCAATCTGATCAGGAAAAGGGAAGTTCTTAATTTAAAACATCATAGCGACACAACAGCAGTGCCATCTATAGTTGACATGAATAGGCCAACCATGTCCCTCAATAGGTTTCTATCCCTGTAACAAGACTGTACAAGCAATTTCGTATTTTCTCTCCTTGTTTAACCTGCTGGATGATACTTTTGATGTTACCCTGTGATATTTATTATTATAACGCTGAATAGTAGAAACTCCTAATTGTAGACTTTGAAGTGCGCTGGGAGACAGGATCTTAGAGAGCCCAGGAGCTAGGGGAAAAGTGCCTGTCTCTCAAACACCTACAGAACTGCTCTCAGCCCACCTCTGAGCACGGTCCGCAGACACCCCAAGTATATTCCGTCATGACCCAGGAGCCACCATGCTACCTCACCTGCACATGAATCTATGTAGCTACTCACTAGCTTTGTGCTAGTCAACATCCCTACGCTTTGCTTTTTTCTTCTGTAAACTATAAATAATAAATGATACTTATCTCTTAAAAGTTATGTTAAATTAACTAATGTATACAAAGTAATAGGCACAGCACTTGGCATACAGTAAATGTATAAAATTGATATTTTTATATTACTGTGCTTTTTTTGCACACATGTCCACCAAGAAAAAAAGGACCTATTTTACAAATTCAAGAAAGGAAGAGACATTGTTCTCTTCCCCAAACTTTGAGCATGTAATACCTAGAAGTGTTTTTTTTTGTTTTTTTGGCTGCGCCATGTGGAATGTGGGATCTTACCCTGACCAGGGATCGAACCCGTGCCCCCTGTAGTGGAAGCACTGAGTCTTAACCACTGGACCGCCAGGGAAGTCCCCTAGAAGTGGTTTCAAATCAATCTGTGCCAACACCATGCCAGTAAGGATGCTTCCAAAAATCAGGTAATCAGCAATAGCCTCTCTCTGGTGTCCAGGATTTCTGGGATTCCTGGGGTGTCCAGGATTTTTAAATCTTTTATCTCCAAGAGTTTACATATCAACAGACATATATAGTGCTTCCACTCACATGCACTATTCATATAAAAATCCATCCGTGGCCCACTGTAACTAGGAAAGAATTTGCAAAATCAGCAGAGGATTTTTTTCTCCTCTTGACTGATTTTAGTGTCATTTTTATACACTTTAAGTTACAAATTGATTTTCCCAATGGCCATAAGGGATGTAAGAATTTGAAACAGTAAATCTAACACCTTGCCCTTTGCCTTGACTTTTGTATTAAAGGTACATGGGCTTGGCTGTGTTGACAGTTCAGTACATAAAGCAGGAGCAGTAATCACATCATGTCATTTTGCACAGTTGCTCAATGTAAACAAGGCAGCAGTGGTACTGAAATCCCGTTTGACTTGGGATCTGCAAGTTGATATCTAATATGCTGAACAAAGCAGCTCAGTCCAGCTTACCTCTAAAGAACTTGCACAGATATCTAAGTACTAAGCATTCAGTTAATATCTGCTGAGTGAATGCCCATCCTTCTCATATTCTCACCAATGAAGGTACTCCCACACATATCCGAGTATCAAACTGAAGAAGCTCTTGCCACAGAGATTTAATGGAATTAGCTCAAAGACAACAATCCTCTTTGCACATCCAATTACTTTATTTAATGTATGAAATATATGAAAACATTCAAGTCTTCCAGGCATCTGAGGCCTCTCTATAAGAGGGGATGGGTAGGATAATGAAGGACTGGGGAAAGGGAATGTTCAACAGTTTATAAACTGCTACAGGTAACATCATATGTTCCATACATTTATAACATGCACTTCCTTATGAAGTCTCCACATCTACCTAAACACAGAAGACCACAATATCATTTTTCTGGGACATCAAGCTCGAAAAAAAGCCACCCAGCCAGCCACTTTGCCCCTCTGATCTAGTCCACCTGTTATACACTACAGTGATCATGATATTCCCTGTGCAAGACTCTCCACAACCTATAGAACATGCCCAAATTCCCAGACTGGCATTGAAACCCTTTCACAGATTGTCTCCCAACCAAGCACCTGGATACATTTCTTACTATTCCACTAAATATAAGCTTCAATCCAGGGAAGAGCAATTCTCATTTTCTGAGCTCTTATTACATACACACCCTGCACTGTTTAAGAGCTGAGATAAATCTTCTCATTTATTCCTTACAACTGCCCTGCGAGGGAGCCTTTTTCTTTTTTCCTTTTTTTTTATATTTAGAGATGAGGAAACTTAAGCCTAAAATGATAAGGTAACTTTTCTAAGGCCATACAGAACAAAAATAACATTGCCAGTGTTTGAATACTTATTCCAAGCCTTCTTAAACCTAAAGCTGTAGTGAATAGGCCTGTAATTTCTGACTTCAACACTAGTCTCTATCTTCAGTGACAGCGTGGTGTTGGGTACATAGTAGTCACTCAATAGATTTTTGTTGAATAAATAAAACAAGATCCTGTGGGTTTTTTCTGTTTGTTTGCTTTTTGACTATGTAGAAAATGCCCATCTACCTACCTACAACCTTCAACCCCTTTCTCAAGTTCATATTCTTCCATAATGCTTTCCATGACTGGACTTAGCAGCTCACCTCAATCTCTCCTTAATTCATGGTCTATACTAGAAAATCATAATTAATACCCAAATTCCCTGTAACATTTATGTATTTGTTGTCCTTCTGTTTCACTTATTTTTATTCTCATGGTCTCATTAATTCTTAAACTTTGAATTCTTTACACCATCTAGCTTAATGTCTGGCCCCCAATGATAACTGATACAGGCATTTTCTGTGCTGGACTACTTGCCTGTAATACTATGAGATAAAAACTGTATTGCTGTTTTGACAATTTGGAGCACTTCTTTTTCAAATGTAAACATTGTATCCTTTGTTATGGACAAACTATTATTTTAACTTTAATCTGTATTTGTTTCCTTAAGAAACAACTGAATAGCAAATTTCTGAACCCACCACATCATCAAGGATCAGAGAACTGAAGTGTGAATTCAGTCGCTGGGAGCCTTGGCCTCAGGGTAATACAGTATCTGTATTAGGTACTGTGAGACACAGTACCTTTCCCTTTTCTGACCTGGAGAGCTGGCGAGAAGGTGCCTTTGACTGCTTTATTCCCTCACATAGAAATGAATGCAACATTCTGATAGATTTGTTACTTTATTGTGCTGACTTTTCAGTAGTGGAATAAAAAAAATTTTTTTAAGAAAAATGTATTTAATATACGGTAACATTTATTTCTAAGCTAAAGGAAGACACTATCTTAAATCTATTTTTTTAAATTTTTATGTAAATATAGCAAAAGCACAAATTATTGAACAGAAATTCCAGCAGGTATCACGGTGATTCTCTCCTTTTTGGAGCATTTTTAATGCTCTCTTCTTCCAAATCTAGGCTTCAGGGTGGGGATGGGGCTGAAATAAGGCATGAGGTTTCGGTCTCTGAAAGCAATTTGGCAGTTTAAGGTCCAGGCTAAAGGCGACTAGTAAATGAATGAAAGTTTCTTTAAAAGAATTTATAACAGATGGCCAATAGGCACATGAAAAGATGCTCAATATTGCTTATTATTAGAGAAATGCAAATCAAAACTACAAAGAGGTATCACCCCTCAAACAAGTCAGAATGGCCATCATCAGAAAGTCTACAAACAAGAAATGCTGGGGAGGGTATGAAGAAAAAGGAATCCTCCCCCACTGTTGATGGGAATGTAAATTGATACAGCCACTATGGAGAACAGTATGGAGGTTCCTTAAAGAACTAGAAATAGAGTTACCATATGATCCAGCAATCCCACTCCTGGGTATATATCTGGAGAAAACCATGGTTCGAAAGGATACATGCACCCCAATGTTCATCGCAGTGCTGTTTACAATAGCCAAGACATGGAAGCAACCTAAATGTCCAATGACAGATGAATAGATAAAGAAGATGTGGTACATATATATGATGGAATAATACTCAGCCATTAAAAAGAATGAAATAATGCTATTTGCAGCAACATGGATGGACCTGGAGATTACCATACTAAGTGAAGTTAAGTCAGACAGAGAAAGACAAATACCATATGATATTGCCTATATGCAGAATCTAAAATAATGATACAAATGAACTTATTTACAAAACAGAAATAGACTCACAGACATAGAAAACAAACTTAGGGGAAAGGGGGGGAGGATAAATTAGGAATTTGTTATTAACAGATACACATTACTATATATAAAAAAGATAACCAACAAGGACCTACTCTACAGCACAGGGAACTATATTCAATATCTTGCAATAACCTATAATAGAAAAGACTGTGAAAAAGAATAGATAGATATATTTTACAAGTATAGTTGATGCTGAAATTGTTTCATTTTATTGAAGGGGTGATATTTTTTGCAATTTTTGTAACTTGGTAGTTGTAATTTTGTGATTTTTGTAACCAGTAGCTTGAATCAGGTTCCCCCCTCCCTCACTTTGTTTCTGCTAAATTAGAAAATTGAACTTAGAATTACAGATCACTGGAATTTTTAGTAAGTGATTATTGGCTCTAATAGTTCAGGATTTCTCATGGGAAGGGGGTGAGAATGTTCCATGTATGGGAGGAAGAGTGAAATAGAGATATGGTGACCAAGAGGGTCAATGGTAACAGAGACTATGTGCTCACTAAATCCTTCTCTTCTTCCTTAACAAACACACAGCTACACCATGTTTCCCAACCTCCTGTTAGGTGTGGCCCTGTTGCTGAATTCTAGCTAACAGAATTGGGCAAAAGAATTCATTCTACTTCCAGACCCTGTCAGTCCATGAAAACCCCCTTCAGGTGATTGGCTGGTTGGAGTGAATACGGCCCCCCAAGGTGAGCCTTGGTGTCAAACTGATGACAGTGAAATCACAAGACAGAGAAAGCCTGGGCCCTGAATTACTGTTTGGAGAAGAGGTACCCAACCAGGGACACCCTCACTGAACTCTGACACGTGTGAGAGAGAAACTCCTATTGTGCTAAACCACTAAATTTATCTGCCACATCAGCAAGCTTTACCTTAACTAATATACATGCATTAGAAAATATTTTTAGAGTAGGACCAGTTGTATATGGATCATATTAAAAGTATACAGTTGGAAGTGTGCTGAAGTTCCTTAGAAAAAAAAGAAAACACTTTGATTTCAATTAGTTCTGAGACCTCAGCTAGACTTGAAAAGGGGATCAAATGTTACCAAACTGTATACAACAACATCAAAAAAACACCCCAAAACAAAAAACAAACAAAAACCACCAAGAATAATCACTCTGAACCAATTTCTAAGTAGGTAATTCACTAGGAGCAATGACATGTATATTATCCATAGAAACATTGACAACCGATCTCTTATTTCATCGAGTAAACTAAAAAGAAGCAATTTATAATAGGCACTGACTGTCACTTTAAAGACTACTATAAAAGATATACGCATTTTAAAAATTCCCACAAAATACTGTTCTGTATCTTATTTGCTCTACTTGTGGTGTATTTATTTGGCTTCCCAATTTCTTGATCTTTAATATATGTTTTTTCCCTTCTTTTATTTTTATTTTTTAATTGTTTTCTTTCCCTTCTTTTTTTTTTTTTTTTTTTTTTTTGGTATGCGGGCCTCCCTCT
>NC_041222.1:40626207-40643409 GCF_002837175.3 Physeter macrocephalus | reverse complement strand
ACCCGGTTCCCCTGCATCGGCAGGTGGACGCGCAACCACTGCGCCACCAGGGAAGCCCCCCTTCTTTTTTAATACTTCATTTCAGATAGTACTGAAATAACAGAAAGCAAAAAAAAAAAAAAAACATTACTTCATACTCACGTCCTCAACTGCATTGTTGAAAATCTTTATCATCCTTTGGTCCCTGTTCATGTGCATATTTGATATCTACATTTTTACCCTAGTATCACAGGTGGAGTTTTATAGTCTACATTTTCTGTTTACAAATACACCACAAATGTGGTGTATTTCACCACATTGCCTCCTTTTTCCCTATATATTGACCTATCCTGCTGTTGTCACCTCACCCCACCTCCACCCCAAATCATCCCCAATATTTGGTTTCCTCATTGACACCTGGCAATTAAATTCCTGCTAAACCAAAAAAGTATCAGATGCATTAAGAGGGAGTTTTTCTCTTCTTCAAATTTTATTTAGTAATACTTATAAGACTTTTATATATTTCTAAAGAAAACTAAGATATGAACAGGGGATTAAACCATTGTTTATGCATACACGTGGCACTGCACAGCACTCTTTGTTATGAGGCAGAATGGATCACAGGTTAGGTCCTTGTGTACATCTCACAAGAGAACTCAATTATTAACATTTTAAAAGGATCTTGTTATAGAGTTTTCCGGCACAGACTTCATAGGCAGATAGAGATCCCAGGCTGTTATTTTTAACACTTTCTGACTTTTGCTTTGTGCTTGATCTGAGTGTCTTTCCAGGTATAGCGTGGCAGGTACATATAAGCCTCATGGGGAAGACCGATTGGTCCAGGTACTCAGTTGGACAATGTAGGATTATGTGTCAGTTCTTGGTTGTAACACTTTAGCAAAGAATCATTTTTAAGAGCTCAGACTGTGCAGCCAGACTGCTCAGATCTGAATGCCAACTATGCCACTGACAATGTCCTTTCCTCCTTTGTACCCTCATTTGTGAGATGAACGTAATGGTAGAGCTGACCTCATAAATGTGTTGTGACGGTTAAATTAGAAAATGTATGTGAATAGCTTAAAACAGTGTCTGATACATAGTAGGTATTAGAAAAATGTTCTCTAAGTAAGGACATTATAAATATTGAATTATGCATTTCTTTTTGTAAAAGAGAAATCCCCAAATAGGCAAGTAATACCATGGTAGGCCCACTGCAGTGGCTGTATGAAAACACTATCAATTATTTAAGGCCAAGTTACAAATTGGTGGCCTGCAGGTTGGCCCCCAGAAGTGTTTGGTTTAGCCAGTATAGATATATAGCTGGTTCTGCTTCTCTGGTTGACACTGATACATACTCTCTGAGGAAGGTCTAGTTCCAGAGAAGCAGAAAGCTTTGGAGCAGGACAGAGCTGTTTAGAATGCTGGCTTCACCACTTTAGTGTCACTCTGGGCACATTTATTAACCTTTCTTGGCTTCATTCTCCCTTATCTGCAAATCTGAAAAATACCCCCTTACTGGATCATCGTGGCTCATAATGCATATTCAATATTATTGTTACCCCCACCTTTCCCTTTTAACATGTTTCAGTAAGCTGTAGCCAAACCTACCCTTCCTAATTTTGTACCAAAATGCAACAGACACAAATTCCAGTCTATGCGTTTATCTTCTCATGTGTTTATTCAGCCAAAATTACGTCTCAAAGTCTCAGTAGGGGCTGGGTAAAACTGAGTCTAATGATATTAGAAAGACAGAAAAACCCTGGAGACAGATTGTCTGGTTTGAAATCCCAGCTCTGCTATCAACTATATTAGCTGTGTGACCTTGGGCATGTTGCTTGACCTCTTTGTGTCCCAGTTTCCTCATCTGTAAAACAGCAATTATAGTTGTATCTACCTCTGAGGGTTGTTGTGTGATTAAAGGAATTAATACACCTATGGTACTCTGGATAGTGCTTGGTACAGTGTGAAGAGCATTATGGAAGCATCAGCTAACATCAACTGTCATCATCTTAAATGCAATTTGGTGCCACAGATAGCAGTACAATTGTTACTAATACCTTTTCAAAGATTTGAGTATAAAAGGAGGAAAAAGATTACCTCTATGAAAATACATACTAGTCTTTATTCTCAAAGCTTAAAAACAAAGCTACTCATTGAGTTCAAAATGAATTTAATTTGTTCTACTTTGCTTGAATTTATGAGTGCCCTGCCCAGGTTTTTCGTAGTGGGGTAGACAGTGGTTGAGGAGGAATAGGGCTGGACAGGAGGGTGAGGAAGATGGAATGGCACCCATGTCAAGTTTGTTGGGCAAACACTTTTTAAAATTATATGCAATGCTGTGTGAAACGTTAAAACACATTAGGGATTGTTTGAGGACAAAATAAAGCTATATTACTAATTATGCATTTTCTTAAAAAACTATGCTGATACATTTTGAACTATATACTATGTAGTTTGAATGATATCAGCTCAAGAAGTAATTACTTATCCTTCTCAAATTCACATTTCATGTAGCATTAAAAGTGATTCAGGGCTTCCCTGGTGGCGCAGTGGTTGAGAATCCGCCTGCCGATGCGGTTCGTGCCCCTGTCCGGGAAGATCCCATATGCCGCGGAGCGGCTGGGCCCGTGAGCCATGGCCTCTGAGCCTGCGCGTCCGGAGCCTGTGCTCCACAACGGGAGAGGCCACAACAGTGAGCGGCCCGCATACCGCAAAAAAAAAAAAAAAAAAAAAAAAAAAAGTGATTCATTCACGTGAATTAATAAATATCTCTTGCCTAAGACTGCAAATGAACAAACTGAACCATCTCCTGGTAGCTTCCATGAGAAATGACAGGAATCCTTGTGTTTGCGCACTACCATTTCAGTAAAAATAAGAGTGTGAAAGAGTAACCTCAGGGGAAGGAAACAGCAAACAAAGCCTTGGCTTCCATTCTAAGAATGCTCTTTCAGGAACTTGAAAGGAAAATGGAGTTTTAAGATGAAGGATACTGGACAGCTGGGGTAAAGAGAAAGCTTACCAAGTAAAATAAATGCAATAGACCCCCCCTTACCCACTGTTTCACTTTCTGCATTTTCAGTTATCCATGGTCAACTGAGATCCGAAAATATGTAATGGAAAATTCCAGAAATAAACAATTCATAAGCTTTAAGTTGTGCACTGTTCTGAGTAGCAGTGCTGAAATCTTGCGCAGTCACACTCCGTCATGCCTGGGGTGTGAAATCATCTCTTTGTCCAGCCTATCCCTCCCATTAGTCACTTAGTAGCCACCTCGGTTATCAGATCCATTGTCACAGCATCACAGTACCTGTGTTCAAGTCACCCTTATTTCACTTAATAACGGTCCCAAAGCGCAAGAGTAGTGATGCTGGCAATTCGGATATGCCGAAGAGAAGCAGTAAAGTGCTTCCTTTAAGTGAAAAGATGAAAGTTCCTGATTTAATAAGGAAAGAAAAAAAAAATCGTATGCTGAGGTTGCTAAGATCTAGGGTCAGAATGAATCTTCTATCTGTGAAACGGTGCTAGTTTTGCTGTCACACCTCAAGGGAAAAGAAATATGTGCTAATTTTGCTGTCACACCTCAAACTACAAGTTACAGCCACAGTGTGTGATAAGTGCTTAGTTAAGATGGAAAAGGCATTAAATTTGTATGATAAGATATTCTGAAAGACAGAGAGAGAGAGATCACATTCACAAACTTCTATTACAGTATATTGTTATAATGGTTCTATTTTATTATTAGTTACTGTTGTTAATCCCTTACTGTGCCTGATTTATAAATTAAACTTTATCATCGGTATGTATGTATAGGAAAAAAACATTATACACGGTGTCTAAACAACATTGATTTGAACTGTGTAGGTCCTCTTATACTCATATTTTTTTTCACTAAATACATACTATAGTACTACACAATCCACAGATAGTGTGGTTAACTGAATCTGAAGATGTGGAACCACTGATATGAAGGGCTGACAGTTAAGTTATGCAGGGACTTTTGACTGCTTGGGGGTTGGCATCCCTAACGCCCACAGTGTTCAGGAGTCACCTGTATAGAGTTGGGTACTATGTGCAGTTTCAGGCATCCGCTGGGGTTCCTGGACCATATCCCCTGCAGATAAGGGGGAACTAATGTACACAAGTTTGCCAAAAGCCTTGTAGGGCAAAAATGGTTTATGTAGGTACCAAAAGGTTTCTCTAACTTACCTCAAAGAATAATTCATGACCCCGAAGCTATCTCAAAGATGGCCTTACTGGGATGTTCTTCTTTTCAGCAGTTGAAATGGGTACAGAAGTTAAACAAGAAGACTGAAGAAGAAGCTACCAGTATAAAATAAAGTGTTGATCTTTTAAATCCATGCTATATACCTGGAAACTGATTAGGAATGATAATTTTCTTCCTTGAAATTTTATGGAATGAGCAGCTGATTTCTACTAAAATTTCTTTTTCTTAAGTAAAAGGATTAAGATACTATAAAAATATCTAACATGCTATTAACAATTACAGACCTACTTTCTGGAATAAATAATACATCTCTTATGTATCTTACCTCTTTTAAATGAAAAAAATATACTGAGATTCTTCAATAGTGTGCCCAATTAAGTCAAATCGGTCATTATTCCCCAAACTGATTTTTGGCATAAAAGATAAAGAGATAAATGTGAAATATTCAACATATATTTTGTAATAAATATTACATACCATTTGGTTAATTCTTCAGTGGGAAATTTGGCACTTTATAGTGTGGTACTATAAAATTTCCATACAGTAATGGATAGTGTAATCACAGAAACTCCCTGAATCAGTTATTGTTCAAAATGAGAATGAACTTTAAAGTATTTTTAAATATGTCACAGAAAACCAGTTGGTCTATTTTAATGCCTTTCAACAGATCTTCATTGCCCTTTTGAAAAAAATCAATATGAAAGAACAAAAAGAGTTGATGTATGTCAAGTGTTTTAAATTTTCATCAGTTCTCCAGTATAGCTTAAATTTTTATTTTTCCTTAACTGCTCCAAAATTATGCCGATCCATTCTTTGATAGGAATTGTTTCCTTATTACCAAAGCCTCCCTTTCTTACGTCCACACTTGACCAATAGAGTAAGGCATCTTATATCAGAAGGGGTAAGGAGGAGGGAGGGCAGTTAACAAAACAGGAAAAGGCCAAAATTATTTCAATTTTGTTCTTCCATTTCTAGCCCTGAAAAGGACAAGGAATGAGCTCCTGAAAAAAGAATTTTGGTGTTTTTCCAGAAAAACAGCGTAGACAGAACACATTTGTATTTTAAGCTAATTAATTTGATCTGGCATGCCTATCCAACCAGTAATTGATATTGACCTTCGCTGGAAGTGACCACTGAATAATAGCACAAAATGATATTGCTGGGGTAAGGGGAAAAGTGAGAACACAATTTATTGTTGCAGTTTAAAATTTTCATTTTAAACAAAACATTCACAAAATATAGCAATAATTTAGGTATTAAGAAGTTTTGGAAACACTGAGTGAAATGCTAGACCTTGACTTTCATCCTTTACCCAAAACCTGGAATAAAAGTCAATAGAAAACATTACTGCAGTAGAAGATATACAAACATTTGGTGGTGGTGGTGCATGTGTTAAGAATAAATAGTTCAAATTGCTTTATAAAGGCCTAATTTGGTTTGCATTCATTAACACTGACTGTGAGGTCAGTTTCCAAGAAAGAACCAAGAATTTACTTGGGTCTTTGAAGTCAATCAAATTAAAGCATCCTATAATCAACATGAAAAATTTTTTAATTATCTCATCAGAAATATTTACCATCATAGAAGTACATCTCATGGTCAAAATAACATCTCTAAATATTTTTATATCTGCTAAACTAGGCACTACAGTTCTCCCTTTATTGTCCTATTTTCCAAGATAAAAACTGAAATGGCCAGGAAAATATAAACATAAATGCAACCCTCAGTGATTTAAAAGTTACTATGAAGTTTTATTACATATCTTGGAAACCCTAGTAAACCTAAAATATGTCCAGTTGTGAAAATATCAAGACTTTTAGTAGTGGTCCCTGAAACTATTTTCTTGTGAAGAATTTAAATGAATGTATCTTAGCCCATCCAGACATAACGTAAATCATGAAACTTCAATCCTTTTAATTATTCATATGCCGTAGCTAGAAATTGAATTCTAGCTGATGTTAGAGTGGGAAAGAATAATTAGCAAATTGATGCCCCATTTCTATTTTGCATAATGGTTGCTAAAACTAACTGCTTGCTTTTTTAAAGAGTAAGCTTATAATTTCTCAATATTAGGAAGTGAACATTCACATTTTCATAAGGAAAATTTATTCATTTCTTAAGTTTTAACTCTTGTTTAAGGGAGCCAGTCCCAAAAGTAATTTTTTGAGTTAAAACATCTAACCAAATCAAGGGAATTTAAACTGGAGAAACAGAGATAGAGTTAGGGACAGAGATAGAGGAGAAAGAGGGAGAGAGGAGAGGAAGAGAATTTGATGCTCTTGAATAAGAGAATCAAGAACACATTGTCTTCCTGTCAATCTCAAGAACACATTGTCTCCTCTAACATGAACATA
This sequence comes from Physeter macrocephalus, assembly GCF_002837175.3. NCBI lineage: Eukaryota > Metazoa > Chordata > Mammalia > Artiodactyla > Physeteridae > Physeter > Physeter macrocephalus. The sequence goes on along the minus strand of NC_041222.1, from coordinate 40,636,851 downwards.
AATCGACTGGACAAAAAGAAAAAAACTTTTTCAAAATAATCTCAAGCAAAACAATACCTGGTAGTGGAGCCCATCTTATTTGCTCCCCTACATCTACTAAATATGTACTGTTGGCACACAAAGAACAATAGTGAGCTTGGCAAAAGTTGTGGGAGAGGCTGAGAACACCTGCTGATGGAGAAGGAGGAGAACTGTCCACGGTGGGGAGGCAAACTGCTGCCTACAGGCCAGATCCAACTCACTCTCTGGTTTTGTATGCACATGAGATAAGAATGAGTTTTACATTCTAAAATGGTTGAAAAGAATCAAATAAAGAATACTTCACAACACAAACATTGCATGAAATTTAAATGTCAGTGTCCATCAATAAAGTTTTATAGGAGCACAGCCATGTAAATCTGTTAACATTTTGTCTCTGGCTGCTTTTGCACTACAATGGCAAAGTTTAACAGTTATGACCAAGATTGTGTGGTGCACAAATCCTAAAATATTTCCTAGCTGAGCCTTTACAGATAAAAGTTTGCCGACCACTAAACTAGATATTCACTTTATTTCTTTCTTTGGTTTATTACATTTAAGCTCAGAATAAATAACTATTACAAACATGAATTATAAACTCTTATAAACATAAAGGAATATGACACAGATGGGAAACATCAGTTCTTGAGGCTACTAGGAAGTGGGAGTGCGTTCAAGAGATATTACAAAGATCTCCAACTTTTAAATTCTGACCAGAAGTCAAGAACGCCTCATATTTTCCGATACCACAAACACACAATGGAACCTGTTTGCCACAGTAGAGCCTGGTGCAAATTTATATTTACTTTGAAAACTTAAGTCTTGTTAAAAAGGAGACAGCAGGCCCCAAATGGAGTCACTTGTGCTAAATCCCACTTCAGCAAACAGAGACTTAATATCTAACCTAACTGCAGTCCCTCCCGGAATGTAACATTTAACCCATCAACCTGGAATTACCTAGTCAGCACCAGTAAGGATAATCTGTTCCCCTTTGGAGGGTGACCTTCCCTGAAAGAATGCATTCCTTGCTAATAACTTCCTATTTTTCAACCTCTTTCCACCTTTAAAAACCTTTCCTTTTCTACAGCTTGGCCTCTTCATGACTGTCATAAGTCTATCATTGTTTACTTTATGACAGATTTTATTGTTATTTATCTGTCCACTGTTGCCAACACACACACACACACACACACACACACACACACACACACACACACCCCAAACCCTCAAAACTGTAAGCTCCGTGAGGATAGGAAATATGCCTTATTCATGCTTAATACAGATGCCTGACAAAAAGTTGTCGTTCATAAAGTATCTGCTGAACGACTAATATCCCTGAACATAGCTCATATTTTCATTAGAAAGCAACATTTTTAAAAAACCTTACTTCTTAATGTATCTTAAGACAGTGAATTTGGCTTGCATTGGAGGAGACAATTGAAAAGTAGTCATTTCAAGAAAGCATGCCAATAAACCAACAGTGAAGACAAATACCATTGTTTCCTGGCATCTGTTTGTAATAATAGGCATTCTCTGTCGCCTCCTATGTGAAAGCCTCCAAAGTTAAGTTAGACTGGGAGCTCCGCTTTGCAATTCATTTTTGCCCAGGATCACAAGTTTAATGCTAGGATTCATGGAATTACAGAACTTTTTAACTCCTCTTACTTTTCAGTTTAAGAGATTCCTTCAAGAAGCAATCAGTTAATTTTTTTTTTGCTTTGATCTTGTCTTAACTAAATGTATTATTGGACCACTACCAATGGATGCACTAAATTTTCTTGACATTCAAATAGTAGTCCAAAGCAAGACTACTATTAAGAAATTGGCAAAAAAAGAAAAAAAAAGAAAAAGAAATTGGCAAATTTAAAAGGCAGGTTTACTTAAGTGTGAAATAAAATTGAATGGAATCTCTAAAGTACTCAGTTCCACTTCGGGAAAGAACTGAAGACTTTTGTTTGGTGGTTTTAATTGCATAAGGCACTTGCTCATGTACTGTTTAATAGAGTTTTCCATGGCTTTTCTTTTTTTATTTTTAATGTCAGGATGAACAGGCATTTCAGTGCAAGACAAAGGAAGTTAATATCGCTAAGTAGCAGGGACACCTCAAAGTTATTTGCAACATATGGGAATGTCTACCCCTGGTGGGCTCACAGGATGGGAGAGTAGAGGCACATGTTATACTGAGGATGGATCAGAAGCTAATAGGCTGAAGCCAGCAGAGGTCTGCAAAAAAGGGTCCAGTGGGCATCTGTCGTGAAAGCTAATAATTTGATTGCTTTAAGTGAGAACTTATACCTTGACTGTAACTGAAGCATAAAATTACTGACAGAATTTTGCTCTCAGCTAAGGGGACCTGTAAAAATTCTTGGTTGTTTAATAACAGATGTGATTTTATTAAAAGGTAATTACTACAAACAATTAACTTATAATACTAATCATTCTTCTACTCATTTGTGCACATCTTAGAATGAGTTGATCTCACAGATACCTGTCGGACAGATTAAAATGGATTCAGAGATATTTATGCTTATTTGTCTCATATTTGTCTAGTTCTTGGTGAGTTACGGTAAACGAATCAAAGATTATAAATCACTTTCACATTGCAATTGCCTAAAAGGGCTAATCCAATTATTATACTTTAGTCTACATAAAATAATAAATATAGCTCTTTGCTTTGGAACAAGGCTTGAAATTATGCTTTGGACCTTTGTGTTCACATTCCAGTACACAGGCCCATAATGACTTAGACACATGTACAGGGAGAGAAAGGTAACTAATGCGTTAATTATTCTATAGGACTGAATGGAAAGTGAAGGGCTAAGCAAAGAACATGTTTGCATTGAACCCAGTATACCTGGAATATTTAAATTTAGTTAGATCCTCTTCCCTGTAAATTCTTTTAAAGAAATGATGAATCTCTATCTTACTAGGAGCTCAATACTTGTCTGTAGCATTGAATTGAATATCAGCTTTCTAGCCTTACCCCTTGGGGAAGAGCAAATACTTCCTCACTGACACCCAAGAAAATTTACTTCATGAAAATATTCAATAAGCACACCCTAGCTGTAATTTGTGAGAAAAGCTTTGTGCAGGCATATTCTTTGGGCCTCTCTTAGAACACTGTCTCTCCTATGGACTCTAGAGAGTGTAACGGAGTTCATGGTCATACTTTAAGCAAAGACATGCCACGCAACAGTCATCTTGTTACACTTTTGCAGGCACTAAAGAATGTGTGTGTCAAGGGTAGGGAGAGGAAACTGAGGAATGTTTCATATGTGTCCTCTATGACCAAGTAAAGAGTTAAGCAGAGCAGTCTTCTGTGCAGCCACCTTCATCACTCCTCTCTGAAGTCAGAATTTATGTCCATGTTATTTTGTACAGTATTATTTTTATAATATGCACAATACACATTTATTGATTAATTAATGCCATTTAATAACATATCAGGCTAAGGATGAATGGAAGACTTGTGACATCTAAGGGTTGAAAGCAATGGTTTTGAAGTCTAGATTGAAATCTAGCTCTCCTAACTAAATCCAATGTTCTTTGGGCCAGATCACTCTGCTTCCCAAGCCAGACAGCTCACTTGGGAACTAAGCCAGCACACTTGGCGTCACAGGAACAATGCTTTCAGCAGCAGTGTGTCCCGACCACAGTGTCCTCTCCAGGGCTCTTCTGCTGGACTGTACTTGACAGCAGCCCCTCTACCCCCTAACTTATAACCCTGGAGCCACTAGGACCTGGAAAAGGAGGAACCACTGTTTCCATCCAAACATTTCCTTTCCAAACTACAAATTAGTCCATTTGGATCACAGACTGTTGGAATTATTTATAAACAAATTTTTCCAATAAGAACAGGATGGCTTTGCTTAACTGATTTTCATCATCTATTAACAACAAATTTTATATAAGGCAAAATAAGAGAAGAGATACGTGTTTTTTGCTTTTTTTTTTGCGGTATGCGGGCCTCTCACTGTTGTGGCCTCTCCCATTGCAGAGCACAGGCTCCAAACGTGCAGGCTCAGCGGCCATGGCTCACGGGCCTAGCCGCTCCGCGGCATGTGGGATCTTCCCGGATCGGGGCACGAACCCGTGTCCCCTGCATTGGCAGGCGGACTCTCAACCACTGTGGCACCAGGGAAGCCCATACGTGGTTATTTACATTTCATTTACATTTCTAACTTTCCCCATCCACATGATCCCAGTGTATCCAGGGAATTTTGGGAAGTGGAACAGGGCATGTGAATTGTTCATTCCTCGTCACTGCAAATATACATAGACTTAATAATAATAACGACAAAAAGAACATACTCATATAGTACTTCTTACATGTCAGCACTCTACAAATATTGACTCAATCAAACAGTAACATAACCAACACCATGTATAAGGTAGATATACTTTTATAACCATTTCCAGATAAATAGATTGAAATGTAGTGTGGTTAAATAACTCACCTAAGGTCACCCAGCTAGTAAGCAGTAGTGCCAGGCTTTGCACCCAGACAATCTAGCTCCCGAGTCCCTGTTTATAACCACTAAGTTATACTACTAAAGCTCTTCGTCATCTATGAAATTTGCCATGGAATATCACCAAGAGTGAATTTTAATTCCCAGCATAGATATTTCAGTGTTTCATTTGGCTACCTGATATGACCATTCTCTTTTGGTCCTTCTTATAGATGTTTATCCATTCTCTCATTCATTAAACACACATTTGTTGAGCACATACTATACACAAGCGTTGTGCTTAGAGTTGGGGATACAAGGGTGCACAAGACTGTTTGCAATCTACTGGGAAAGGCAGGCCCATAATTCCAATACATGCTGCATAATCTGTTCAACGTGCTATAGGAGCACAGAAGACGGTGACTGTTTGCCAAGGCAAGGAAACTTTTACACAGTGAGTGATAATTTAATCAAGTTTAAAAGGATGAGAAACATTGACTGGTGGTTTCATGGCTATGTTATGACTTCACTCAAAACTTTCCAGGGAGAACAGGCTGTATTTCTATTTCTTTGCAGTGGGTTTATTTAAATGAACCAAGTCAAAAAAATGTTGGTAAGAGAGGTTTTTATTCATGGGTCTGAATTACCGTTATTTAAGCACCTTCCAAAATATTTAGAGCACGCATACAGTGCCATCAACTTGACACAAAATAGCACACATCAGTGTATTCTCTAATCTCTAAAATTGCATACATATTCCTGATGTTCTTTATAGTTAGCTATAGCGGGGTTTGATGATACTCTGTGCTATTTAAATCTATAGCTTAAGTTTTCAAGGGATAGGTTAAGCCAGCCTAGTCATTCTTAAAATATTTATATCACTGACAGGGAAAAGTAGCTGCCATCCAAGAAACCAATAAAATTGTCCTGAATTGAGAAAAGAAACTGTTGTCATCTACTACTGAGGATAACTAAAAATCACGTACTCTTGCACACTTACTTTTTCCATCATGCTTCTTTGACACAAGTATTTAAGCATATGCTACAAGATATCACATATATTTTTCCAATCTCAACAGCTGTGTCTTAGATTCTGAAATATGTGAACAACATTAGTGTGGGAGTTGGGAACCAGGGAATCTTGGGTAAATTTAAGCAACTCAGATTGCCCAACAGAGGATATGGGACAATGAACACACATCAGAGAGTCTTAAATTTCCATCTATGGGTGGCCTTCAAGGATCTATAAACGGCCTGATATTGTGTACAAAATTGTGTGTAAGTGCTCAAAGCTGCATTTGTCCAGGACTGATTTTTATTAAAATCTTTGTATTTCCTTTCTCCACCTCCCCCAAAAGGCTAAAAACCATCAGGCTAACAGTTATCACTAGTGAGAAAGAAGGTGATATCAGGTCTCCATTGTTTCAGAATTCATTGCTTATTGTATATATTTTTGCCTGGTTCACTGTACAATAAAATGTACACATGAAGTTCCCTGTTTGAAAGCTTCTCCAGTATTGCTTTAAAAAAACAGAAAAAAAACCCCAAAACTGAACACAAAAGGTCAACCATCATTTAAGAAGAATCACTAATCTCACATTTGACACCAGCCACCATATACCAAGGCCATGTCTAGACTATGCGAGATTAGAAAATCCTGCCCTGGGGATATTAAGAGAATAGATAGTAGCTATCATTACTTCCTTCTTTGTCCGCCGTCCTGAATATTATCATGTAGTACTTTTTAATTTTGAGAAAGTCTGATTTTTTTTTTTTTTGGTACTCAGTTTACCAACTGACCTAAGTAGGTAAGTTAAGGAAGAAAAACTGATCCCACACCACCTGCTCCCAATAGCCTTTAATTTATTAGCTAACTCAAGGGCCAACTGAAATTTTCTTAGTTTATGCCTTGTTCTGAGATTTCAGCACAACTTCAGACATTTAGGACTGTCACAGGAAGCAGTACAACTTAACAACAAAAGAATATGAGCTTTGGTCTCATACAGCCCCAGTTCCTACCCCAGCTCTGCCTCTCACAAACTATGTTCCTTTGAACAACGCATTCGTTAGCCTTTCTCAGCCACTCTCTCCTTATAACATGGTCTTAATAACATACTTCACAGGTTTTGAAGGGTAAATAAGATAATATGTGTTTGCACACAAAAATCTGTTGATTACCCATCAAAATCAAAAAGTGTTCTCAAGGGAAAGCTAACAAACTTATTGGCAGCACCCTGTGCCCACACCACATCCTTCTGTGCTCCCACAGCACTGCTATCTGGCCATTTACTGAAAAAGTTGGTTGACCTCTGTCCTAGAGCAGGGCAACAGAAACACAGTGTAATTTTCAATTTTAAATGTTATATAATATAGGTATTATATAAACATAATTTTACATTTTTACTAGCCATATTAAAAAAGTAAAACAGACTTTAATGTTTTATTTAATCCAACATATTTTAAAGCATTAAACATTATTAGTGAGAGATTTTACTTTCTTTTGAACTAGCCACATTGCCAGTGCTCGGTAGCCATGTGTGGCTGCCATATTGCACAGTTCCATTCTAAAGGTCCACATGTGCCAGTGGCATCATGAGGATAAAAGTGGCTGTGTGATCAGACTTTGGCCAAGTCACTGATCTCAACACAGGCAGATTACCTCAGAGAACCCCGTCAGGCAATGGGTAACTCGGGAGACTCTGTGAGATAAATCAGGGAACAAAAACCCGGTAAGATTAAAAGCAAGAAAGTTAGAATATGCCTGAGGGAGAAGGATGAAGGGACATAATAGCCCCAGAAGATGAAGCTGCCCAGAGCTGCAACAAGTAAGTGTGTATGCACAGCTGCTTGCAGTTTAATAAAATGTCCACTTCCCTACCACTTAGGTTTGAAATAATTCTTACATTTGTTATATATCCTTAAAGGATCATTAGCTTCTGAAAGGAAAAAGCTATGTTATATTCATCTTCTTATGTGATTATGGTACCCACCACAGTGCTTGGCCCTTAGTTTGTGCTTGAAATTATATTAGTTGAAGCTGAAACTAAGCAGTATACTGTCGATAAATGGATAGTGAATAAAAAATTGTCTGCATGAATGACTTAAAATATAATAATGAACCAGTTTTCAGTGACTGATAACAGTTTCAATCTCCCCAGGATGCTTAGAGTTTAATAAGTATCAGAGTCCAAAAGCTAAGAAATCAAGTTCCATTGACTAAAAGCAAACATTCTGTTAATTGAAGTCACCCTTTACTCTTTTGGTTGGTTGTTTTGGGAGGGGCAGTGGGGAGTCCTGACCATGAGTCACCCATATGTATTATTTCCAATAATTAAGACAGGCAATTATAGCAAAGTAACTTAATACAAAGGTGCTTCTAGACCAACTCAGCCAATTTCTGTCCCAAATTCTGCACTCAAACAGTTGACTTGGTCGAGATTGCTCATGCTCTTACTCTGAGTAAATCAGGGGCCTGATCTGCGTAGCTTTCAGGCAATGAGATTCAAAATTGGACATGAACTGAAGACAACCTAAGGGTACAGCCAAGCTTCCAAGATTTGGGGGATTGCAAATGCAGTTCTGTCACTTCTCAAGCCTCGTGTCTCTAAAGCACATATTTCTGTTTTGGCTTCTGTGTTGTCTTTCTTCCACATTTGAAAGGCAAACTTCAAACTGCTCATATCACAGGAAAGTATTTGTTGCAGAACAGGAGAAAATATTTATTTATTGCTTTCCAGTTTTACTAGATTTCAGAGCCACAGTTTAACCAGTATTAGCTAAATTTCCCCAAGAGTGACACAGGGTAAAAAGCAGTGTTCTTCTAGGGAATATGGCAGCTACTTAACCTCTCCAGTGTTGGAGGCGTTTTGATCAGGACAGTAAAGCCTATATCCATACACTGTAATGGGTAATTAAAATATATTATGATAGAATAGGAACTATATTCATAACTGTGGTGATTAGGTGTCAACTTGACTGGGCTACTGGGCCACCTAGACATTTGGTCAAACATGATTCTGGTTGTATCTGTGAGTGTGTTTCTGGAAAAGATCAACATTTAAATCTGTAGGCCTGAATGGAACAGAACGAGAGTTCCTTCCACCTGACTCCTTTCAGTCACTAGGATGAGGTAGGCTGAAGAGTGGCCCACCAAAGGGACCCATGTCCTCATCCCCAGAACCTGTAAATATGTTACTCGACATGACAAAAGAAGCTTTGCAGGTGTGATGAAGTTAAGGATCTTGAGATGAGTAGATGAGCCTGGATTTTTCAAGTAGACCTAATGTAATCACAAGGATCTTTATTAGAGGAAAGCAGGAGGGTCAGAGTCAGAGAAGGAGATGGGATGATAGAAGCGGAGAGGTAGAGAGTGTGAGAGAGAAAGAGGTAGAGAGTGAGATTAGAAGATGCTGTCAGCTCTGTTTGAAGATGGAGGGTAGCTCTGTGAGCCAAGAAATTGAGGCAGTTGCTAGAAGATAGAAAAGGCAAGGAAACAGATTCTCCTCTAGAGCCTCCAGAAGGAACATGACCCCGCCGACCTATTTTAGGATTTCTGGCCTCCAGAACTGCAAGAGAATAATGTGTCCTTTGTTAAGCCATTAAGTTGGTGGTCAAACAGCAGGGATAGGAAACTAATACATACATATTATATAAACACAATTACATTTGAATAATAGATTTAAAAATCAGGTATTATTTAAATGTTACATTTATATTAGTCCTTTCAAGGAGCTCAACTCAAAGTACTCCAAAGACACTGTGTTCCACTGGAGACTTAAAAGATGTCTGTTAGCTAGAAGCTACCATATTTTACAAATTAAAAATAAATAGCCTTAGAGAACAGGGTTTCAAACAAATGTTGATACCAAGTGGAGTGGATGCTAACAAGGAAAAGAATATAGCAAATATAAAGAATCTGAGCTTCCAATCTAGACTAAGACTAGAACCAGCATTGTTTGTACTTCTTGCATGTTAGTCTGGCCTGTGCTAGGTATCTTGTTGCACTAGTATAACAACCTGCCAAGATCATACTATTGATTAGTAAAGTGTGGAACCAGAGGTTAAACTGAAGCTGATATGACTCCAATGTGCATGTTATCAATGCTCTACCATCCTGCTTCCCATGTACTCACCATGAGAAGATTGTCTGTTCATTTTCCTTACCCTGTCCATTCCCTGATGCATATTCTAATGCATTTATAAATTGGATTCAGTGTCAAGGTACCTATTCTTTAACGTGTGCCATCTCTCTTCCTGGCCCACAACTTAAGTTTGTGTCTCTTCTCCCTGCACTGTGTTATCTTTGCCCCTCTGCTTTGGTGTGCTAACTCTCTAGCCCCCATTATCACACCACTGTGTTGGGGGAACATGGGGTTCACCTTGCTTCCATGAGCAGACTCTATCAGCTGTCTGCCTTCAGCCTCTATCAAGGAGTGACCTGCCTCCAGCCCCAGACTCCGTCTGGGGTTACATGTGTAAGTGCCATATGTAGCCCAGAAAAGGCAAGCCAGAGTCTTCATTTTACCATCCTGCTTTACTTCCCAACAGTATACATCATCCCTACCTAAAAGAGCATAGGACAATTGAATTAACAAACCTAGTAAACCTATAAAACCTAGATAAGAGAGGATATACTTTCAAATCAAATCAATTTTATTTCCTTCTTTTAAAATTCAAAAGAAGCACGTCAAACCCACAGCCAACGTCATTCTCAATGGGGAGAAACTGAAACCAGTTCTTCTAAGATCAGGAACAAGACAAGGTTGCCCACTCTCACCACTATTATTCAACATAGTTTTGGAAATTTTAGCCACAGCAATCAGAGAAGAAAAAGAAATAAAAGGAATCCAAATTGGAAAAGAAGAAGTAAAGCTGTCACTGCTTGCAGATGACATGACAGTGTACATAGAGAATCCTAAAGATGCTACCAGAAAACTACTAGAGCTAATCCATGAATTTGGTAGAGTAGCAGGATACAAACTTAATTCACAGAAATCTCTTGCATTCCTATACACTAATTATGAAATATCTGAAAGAGAAATTAAGGAAACACTCCCACTTACCACTGCAACAAAAAGAATAAAATACTTAGGAATAAACCTACCTAAGGAGACAAAAGACCTATATGCAGAAAACTATAAGACACTGATGAAAGAAATTAAAGATGATACAAACAGAT
>NC_041222.1:40624960-40626060 GCF_002837175.3 Physeter macrocephalus | reverse complement strand
GCACAAAAACAGAAATATAGATCAATGGAACAGGATAGAAAGCCCAGAGATAAACCCACACACATATGGTCACCTTATTTTTGATAAAGGAGGCAAGAATATACAATGGAGAAAAGATAGCCTCTTCAAATAAGTGGTGCTGGGAAAACTGGACAGCTCTATGTATAAGGATGAAATTAGAACACTCCCTAACACCATACACAAAAATAAACTCAAAATGGATTAAAGACCTAAATATAAGGCCAGACACTATCAAAATCGTAGGCCAGACACTATCAAACTCTTAGAGGAAAACATAGGCAGAACACTCTATGACATAAATCACAGCAAGATCCTTTTTGACCCACCTCCTAGAGAAATGGAAATTTTAAAAAATAAATAAACAAGTGGGACCTAATGAAACTTAAAAAGCTTTTCACAGCAAAGGAAACCATAAACAAGACAAAAAGACAACCCTCAGAATGGGAGAAAATATTTGCAAATGAAGCAACTGCCAAAGGATTAATCACCAAAATTTACAAGCAATTCATGCACTCAATATCAAAAAAACAAACAACCCAATCAAAAAATGGGCAGAAGACCTAAATAGACTTGTCTCCAAAGAAGATATACAGATTGTCAACAAACACATGAAAGGATGCTCAACATCACTAATCATTAGAGAAATGCAAATCAAAACTACAATGAGGTAATACCTCACACCAGTCAGACTGGCCATCATCAAAAATCTACAAACAATAAATGCTGGAGAGGATGTGGAGAAAAGGGAACCCTCTTGCACTGTTGGTGGGAATGTCCTGCCGATGCAGGGGACACGGGTTCGTGCCCCGGTCTGGGAAGATCCCACATGTCGCAGAGCGGCTGGGCCCATGAGCCGTGGGTGCTGAGCCTGCGCGTCCAGAGCCTGTGCCCCGCAATGGGAGAGGCTGCAACAGTGAGAGGCCCACGTACCACAAAAAAAAAAAAAAAAAAAAAAGTCATGTACCACAATGTTCATTGCAGCACTATTGACAATAGCCAGGAAACAGAAGCAACCTGAGTGTCCATCGACAGATGAATGGATAAAGAAGATGTGGCACATATATACAATGGAATATTAC
>NC_041222.1:40606677-40624488 GCF_002837175.3 Physeter macrocephalus | reverse complement strand
GCACAGACATATATACACTACCAAATGTAAAATAGATAGCTAGTGGGAAGCAGCTGCACGGCACAGGGAGATCAGCTCGGTGTTTTGTGACCACCTAGAGGGATGGGATAGGGAGGGTGAGAGGGAGACGCAAGAGGGAAGGGATATGGGGATATATGTATACGTATAGCTGATTCACTTTGTTATACAGCAGAAACTAACACAACACTGTAAAGCAATTATACTCCAATAAAGATGTTAAAAAAAATTCAAAAGGAGCATTATCAATCCATATAAACTTTATCAGACTCCATGCTTTCATTTTATAAAAGCTGCAATCACTTATAGCCAACAGACATCTCATTTGTCTCCAAATTACACTTTGATAATTAAGGTTGAGTTTCAATACCAAATACTCAGATTTCAGCCAACATATCTGCTTTAATTATATGCAGATATCTTCATTTGCTCCTTTCTTGGTATAAGTAGTATATGCAAAAGTAAAAGGCATGTTAAAATGGGAGAGCGTCTTATTTTACTTTGCAAAGGCATCATTTATGCCATAAAAACAAAACCATCAACTTATACATCATCCCATGGGGAAGCAGCTTTGATAATTTTGGAAAAGCACTACGCAAATTCTAGGAAATTGCAGAAATAATTGCCACCTTCCAAATTAAACTCATGTGAACATGTGTTTTAAATTACAGGTAATACACTGTAGGTGTTATTATTAGCATTAGAAGGTCTTTCAGAGTTTTTAAGAACCCCAACTTTCAAGACCCTAGGCAAATATTCAGTTAGGCCTTTTAAATGTCATTCTAGGCTTGGGATTTCTTTTGCAGTGAAGCTCTAAAGTCTTTTCCTTAATTCAGACTGAATGAAACCCCACTGATCAACTTTGAGATTCACAAGAAGGAATATAGCTATCTTGGTGAGTCCTTTTCCCTTTAATTATTATACTAATTATCTATCGTTATGTAATAAATTACCTTCAGATTTGCAGATATAAATAAAAAGAAGTAACTGGAAAAGTTTAGGAAGAGCAGTGGTATATAAGCAAATAATCTTATTTCACTCAATAAGAATCAAAAGAAAGGTACTATTCATTCCTCCTCAACTGCTGTTCCCAATTCAATCCTAGAAGATTTTCTTGAGGTTTAAGTTATCACACTTCATGTCATAAGAGTAGTCATACAATACACAATTCTATTGATTGTTCAGTTGGAGGAAAATAAGCAGCACTCTTAATTCTGTTAAAACAAAGGCAGGCAGAATTCAATTAGCTATGATGACTTCATAATTTGAACTCTCCACATATAAGACACCCTAGTCACAAATGTTAATTAAGTGCCCTCAGGACAGAGGCAGGATAATATCTTATGTCTTATAGCAATTACCTAACTAGAATGCTGAATAATTGTTCACGATATGCCAATGTGTTTCTCCCTACAGCAAGTTTTGTGCAAAACTTTTCGTACATTCCGAGCAAAAAAAAAAAATTCTGTACATAAAAGTTGCTAAATGTTGAAATAATTTAATTCTGAGCTATACCAGAAATGGGTACAATTAGGCTGTGTGGTTTTCACACTTCCTGATTCACGAACTTGACCTATCTAAAGTCTTCTTAGTATACTCGTGAATCAAATACTCTTTGCTTTTCTCTGAATGAGGTGATGAGAGTGTGAACATAGTTCTAGAGCATCCAATATGACTCTGACATTTGTCTAAATCATATCCTTTCAAAATACTTCCCTCTTGGGATTTTAGGTAGTCTTTCTTCATCCAGGTACACTGTTTCAGAAACCTGCTTCAATTTCTTACAAAGTGGCTGGGGGAGGAGGTATGGGTAGCAATAGAAAGCCCAAATTTTATACTTTTATTTATTAGGTGGTCTGGAAGATGAACTCCATTGTAAAGTCTTTAGGCACTTCTGATAGGATTTAATTCTTTAGGTTTTGATGCCATTTTCAATATAAAAATGAATCTCCCAAGCAAGAGATTAGAAGACTACCAAAAAGTGATTGGCAGATCTTTCACCTTCATATTCCCCACTGGGGCATGTAGGTTATACCTATCAAATTTCTAATGGCTCATTACAATGAAGGATTAGCAGAAATTCAACATGTTTTTCAAAGTAACACATTTTCTGCATTTCCATAATACATTTCTATGAAAAATAAAAGCAGTAGCAGCATTAAATTATTAATATAACCATTTTCTCCTCAGTAAACCTACTTTTATTCCATCTCACATGGATCATGAACAATGTCTGCCAAAGATGATGCCCAGTATTTCAGGAAGTCAGTCTGGCTTCCTTCTCCATATATCATTCCCTAAAGTCAGGTAAAATGACAACTTTCTCTCCCTATCCAAGTGTTACACAGTGATGTAAATTAAATTATCAGCTCAACCACAGGAAAAACATTCAAAGTGAAACCAAGCTCTGATGTCCTCCTTTATTTTGTCCTCAGTTAATTCTGACCATCTTGCTCCTTTATTTCTCGGGTTTCAGTTCTTAAGTTCCCATGCTCCAATATCTACTGACTGTTTAAGGAAGCCCTCTTTCTGGAGTTATGATTAAATGAAGGTACCATGAATATAAAATTTGGCATTACACATCTTCATTCTTCAAGGGCCATTTACTCATAAACTCAATGTACCTCTAATCAGTAGAACTTTAAACAATGAGAGTATGTGAGATTGTCAAGAAGACTCAGGGAAAGGGGGATCTTCTTGGTGCTACTTAAATCACAACTGACAAACAGTCATCTACTCTTCCTTGTAAAAGGGTATTGGGCTCTCTTTTTCCCTAGCACACCTCAAAAGTATTAACATTACTTTTGAAGAACGCTTTTGAAAAACTGCCAACCCTTGTTCTAAGAGATATTAATATTCTCTTTGACATGGCCCCCTACCAACTGTACAATGTGGTACAAAACATCTCAGATTAGAATATTCTAATATATATATAATTGTACTGTGTCAAATGCACTTCTCTTCTTGAGATGGCCTTCCCTACCTCCTTCTCTTGAAGAAGGGAAAAAAATGACAGAATTTTACAAATCTTGTGCTACAAATCCAATGTGGAATTTTTAACATTTCATGTAGTAAAATTTAACCATATTAATACGTTTTTATTTATAGCATTTCTCATACCAGAATGGCAGAATAGGTTTACTACCACTACTATTAGTATATTTTGAAAAGTTTCTCACAGATAAACATTTCAAAGTGCACAGCTCTTGCAATTCAAATGTCTTCAGGGCACTTCTAAATCACTGAAATATTAAATTACAATCACTATATTTCAATGTTACATAGGAAAACATACAACCACGCTGATCCATGAATTTGTCATTCAAAAATCATCAAATAGGGCTTCCCTGGTGGCGCAGTGGTTGGGGGTCCGCCTGCCGATGCAGGGGGCGCGGGTTCGTGCCCCGGTCCGGGAGGATCCCGCATGCCGCGGAGCGGCTGGGCCCGTGGGCCATGGCCGCTGGGCCTGCGCGTCCGGAGCCTGTGCTCTGCGGCGGGAGAGGCCGCGGCAGTGAGAGGCCCGCGTACCGCAAAAAAAAAAAAAAAAAAAAAAAAAAAAAAATCATCAAATAAATATTTTGAAGAAAATAAACTTCACTAAAAAGTAGCATAAATTTAAAACAGAATCACCTTTCTACATCAAAAGTCATGAATCAAAAGAGGGATTGCATTAGTTACAGGAAGTATTTGCATGTTTCCTTTGATATAAACTCAGAATATAATTCAACAGGAAATATAATACACTTATTCATTCCTTAGAATGATAATATACTATGCATTTCTTAGAATAAGTTATTGATGGCCTGTTTTTTTCTTTTTAGTTAAATAGGAATGAGGAAAATATGTTTTCATGCAATTTATCAACTCCAAGTCCTTAAATATGCCAAATATAAAAGTTATGCACTGAAACTATAATATCACCAAGATTCAGCCTCATGGATTGGGGTTTTCAAAGATTACTTTGCCTATTTAGATCTTTGTTAGAAGAGGGATTTCATTGTATTTAGAAAATGGAATTAATTAGGGCAGTCTGTGGAATTTATTCACATTTACTATATAAGAATTTATTCGCTTAAAAGGTTTCATTCTTTTGTCAAGGATTAGCTGAAGAGAACTTTATAGCATCTAAATATAGCTCAGAGGGCTTCCCTGGTGGCGCAGTGGTTGAGAATCCGCCTGCCGATGCAGGGGACACGGGTTCGTGCCCCGGTCCTGGAGGATCCCACATGCCGCGGAGCGGCTGGGCCCGTGAGCCATGGCTGCTGAGCCTGCACGTCTGGAGCCTGTGCTCCGCAACTGGAGAGGCCACAACAGTGAGAGGCCCGCGTACCGCAAAAAAATAAATAAATAAATAAATATAGCTCAGAGGAATAATTTAGTGCATCTTGAAATTCATTACATAAATGTAAAGTTTTTTTCCCATTGGAACTGGATGAGCCTTACATATACCAATTTTTGCACCTGTTTCAGATTTTTTTTTTAAATAAATTTATTTATTTATTTTTGGCTTCATTGCGTCTTCGTGGCTGCGCGCGGGCTTTCCCTAGTTGTGGCGAGCAGGGGCTACTCTTCGTTGCGGTGCGCGGGCTTCTCATTGCGGTAGCCTCTCTTGTTGTGGGGCACGGGCTCTAGGCATGCGAGCTTCAGTAGTTGTGGCACGCGGGCTCAGTAGCTGTGGCTCGCGGGCTCTAGAGCACAGGCTCAGTAGTTGTGGCGCACGAGCTTAGTTGCTCCACGGCATGTGGGATCCTCCCAGACCAGGGCTCGAACCCGTGTTCCCTGCATTGGCAGGCGGATTCTTAACCACTGCGCCACTAAGGAAGTCCCTCAGATTCTTTATTGGAAATTTATTTTGTAAATTTAAAAATAATTTTCTACATAGACACTGAATAATTATTTGGATTCTTTTAGGGAAATGTTAAGTTATTGTCATACTCTTCAAAATGACCATCAGGGGAAAAGAGATTGGCCAGATTACAAATTCCTGGAGGGCAAGAATTAGGTCACAGTCATCTTTTTATCCTTGGCATCCAATTTACCGAGTAAGCAATAACAAGTGTTATCTTGAATGAGTGAACTAATAAATGCATTGTAAATCTAGCCATGACTTTTAGCCAATGGGATTCATTATTTTTACCATATGGCTTTACCCATTAGATTAACATCTTTTATCTAAGTCTACATTTACTCTAATATAGATAGTTTCTGAAAGTGTCAATATAAGTTTAAATGTTTGCATTAAACACCCAGAATTAAACAACAACAATAACAACAAATGTATTTTTTCATTTTTGGAACCAAAAAGAAATTTGAAAAAAACAATTTCTTGTGCTTAATGCTTTTACAAAAACATTTTTAGTGTTTAAGGTAGATTTGGAGAAGGAATAGAGGAAAGAAAAAAGAGAGAGAAAGGACACAAGAGTGAGAGAGGGAGAGAGGAACACCAACATTTTTGAGAAAAAGCAAAATAAAACAAAACAGAAGTCTGTAGTCTACCCATTGTAGGATTAGGTCTGCTACAAGGAATTCATAGTAGTATCTAGGTCATGCCAGGAATAACATTTTAATTGAACGTTTTTGGTTCTTAGAAGGATACCAAATTTTCTGTGTTGAAAATTTCCTACAATGTAGATTCTGCTTTATATTATTAGTTGATCATTAGAACTTTTCTGAACATTGTGTCCTTGTTAAACTATTTCTTTTATTTCCAAAGATATAAAAAGCTTTTAAAATGCTCTTTCTTAGATTCCAAGAGAAATGCAAATGGAGGAAAATACCTCAAAATGATTACTTTGTAAGATTTAAAGTTAATAGCAGAATACATTCCTTCACCTACATGCACAGTTCTTCAAACAGACCTTGAACCTCAGATAATCACACACTCACCAGTCCTCTTGTTTCACACCTTTAAATATAAAATCCTCTTCAGTGGTAATGATGGCAAAGCTGCTAGAGCTCTTTCTGCTTATGCCCTCATAGCTCTTTTCACTATAGTTCTGGTGGCCTTTTCTTAACCGTATCCAGCCAAAAATTCAATTGGTTCAACACTTTAAAAATAATTCTGGTTTGAAGCCTGGGTTCATGTAAAAATGCTTTACAGAATATACTGGAATTCTATTATGCAATGTATGAATGCTTCATAAGCTTACTAAATTGATATGCTATGGAATCTAAACTCAACTGGCAAAGAAACAAGTTATAGAAATAAACATTATGTATGCAAACTCATTTTAAAAGTAAAGGTTTAAGAAACGGACTGCAAATTAGTGTTGATTTAAAATATTCTTAGGTGGGGCTTCGGGGCTTCCCTGGTGGCGCAGTGGTTGAGAGTCCGCCTGCCGATGCAGGGGACACGGGTTCGTGCCCCGGTCCAGGAGGATCCCACATGCCGCGGAGCGGCTGGGCCCGTGAGCCCAGCAGTGAGAGGCCCACGTACCGCAAAAAAAAAAAAAAAAAAAAAAAAAAAAAAAAAAAAATTCTTAGGCGAAAATCCATCTCATGTGACTTTATTCAGGACATTCATCATTTCATCAGACATCCAGCAGCAATGCTCATTTCAACAGTGAGCACACAGAATCAGGATGACTCAGATATACATTGCTTTTGGAAGGAGACTTTAAGACAAAAGCATCTCTCAAATTTGCATATGTGTCAACTTGGGAAATCACTGCCTCTCAACAGCTTTAAATAGTTTTTTTGTGGCAGACAGATGTGGAAAGCAATATTTCAGGCATAAGTTTCCATTGTCTTTCAGCAGCACAAGGTACTGGGCTATGTGCAGAGGGTGGCTGCGATACAGACTAGAAGCCACAAAGAAATCGAGGCCTCTCCAGCTTAGGTCACTAAATCCTCAGAGGCAGTTTGTTCACTGGCAAATGATCCACAGGATCCACAGGATGACTTTCAGCTCTAAAAGGCTGACCCTGTGAAATGATCAGTTAGCTGAGGAAGTGTCTGATTCCCCGCAGCCAAACACCCTCTATAACTGTGTAGCCCTGCTCTGAAAAGTCTAGGTCCTTAATGGGTTAAATAGAGAAAATGACCTATTCATTTAAGATTTACTTTTGTTAACAGAACAACATTTCAATGAAGGAATTTAGATTTTGATGCAATTCCATTCCTGGGTATATATCCAAAAGAAATGAAAACGCTAATTCGAAAAGATATATGCACGCCAATGTTCATAGCAGCACTATTCACAATAGCCAAGATGTGGAAGCAACCTAAATGTCCATCAGACAGATGAACGGATAAAGAAGATGTGGTGTATACACACACACACACACACACACACACACACACACACACACACACACAGAGGAATATTACACAGCCATAAAAAAAGAATGAAATTCTGCCATTTGCAGCAACATGGATGGACCTAGAGAATATTATGCTTAGTGAAGTAAGTCAAACAGAGAAGGACAAATGCTGTATGATATCACTTATATGTGGGATCTAAAAAATAATGCAAATGAATTTATATAGGAAAACAGAAATAGACTCACAGATATAGAAAACAAACTAGTGGTTACCAGTTGGGAGAGGGAAGGGGGGCAGGGGCAAGACAAGGGGATGAAATTAAGAGATACAAACTACTGTATATAAAATAGATAAGCAACAAGGATATATTGTACAGCACAGGGAATCACAGCTATTATCTTGTAATAACTTTTATTTTTTTTGTAATAACTTTCAAAGGAATGTAAACTGTAAAAGCACTGAATCACTATGCTGTACACCTGAAACTAATATTGTAAATCAACCATACTTCAATAAAATCAGAAATCAATTTAAGTTGGCTACCTAAAAATTTAATTCTACAGTATTCAATTCAGAACCTGACAAAGAAAGATAATTCTGTATTATCATCATTGCTGTTATTTATTGCTCTTATTACTGATACTAATGTTGATGTTACTTTTTATAATTATTATTAGTTCTACTTCTATTACTATGACCATTGTTATCATTACCACAACCACTCTTTGCCTGGGCCTTCTGTAATAGCCTCCCCACTAATTTTACTAGCTCTACTCTAATATTTTCATTAACCATCATTGCCTTCATCACTTTTATCATCCATTCTCCATACTGCAACCAGACTGAGCTTTCAAAAGTATGAATGAGGGGCTTCCCTGGTGGCGCGGTGGTTGCGCGTCCGCCTGCCGATGCAGGGGAACCGGGTTCGCGCCCCGGTCTGGGAGGATCCCACATGCCGCGGAGCGGCTGGGCCCGTGAGCCATGGCCGCTGAGCCTGCGCGTCCGGAGCCTGTGCTCCGCAACGGGAGAGGCCACAACAGAGGAAGGCCCGCATAACACAAAAAAAAAAAAAAAAAAAAAAAAAAAAAAAAAGTATGAATGAGACCTAATTCAAAAAGACACAAGCGGGCTTCCCTGGTGGTGCAGTGGTTGAGAGTCCGCCTGCTGATGCAGGGGACACAGGTTCGTGCCCCGGTCCGGGAAGATCCCACATGCCGCGGAGTGGCTGGGCCTGTGAGCCATGGCCGCTGAGCCTGCGCGTCCGGAGCCTGTGCTCAAGTAAGTCAGAAAGAGAAAAACAAATGTCGTATATTAACACATATATGTAGAACCTAGAAAAATGGTACAGATGAACCGGTTTGCAGGGCAGAAATGGAGACACAGATGTAGAGAACAAATGTATGGACACCAAGCGGGGGGAAAGTGGTGGGGTAGGGGTGGTGGTGTGATGAATTGGGAGATTGGGATTGACATATATACACTAATATGTATAAAATGAATAACTAATAAGAACCTGCTGTATAAAAAATAAAATAAAATTCAAAAATTCAAAAAAATTAAAATGTATGAAAGAGAACTTATCACACCTCTGCTGAAAGTCCTCCAGTAATTGCCCATCTGCTCAAAGTAAAATGCAAGCTGCTGATCCTGTTAAACATGAATAATCTTGTCCCTGTTTACCAATTTCATACCACACTAGTGTAGCTGGGGTACAGGGAAAGGCACGGCTCATTGTACACTGGCCCTCAATGCCCCCAATCTTACTGAACTAATTTGGGTCCCAGAGCCTTTGCACCTGCTGTTCCCATCACCTGGAATTCTCACGCCCCAGCCTTTGTGTGGAGCTTCCTGACAGCTACTGTCACCTCCATTGTTCAACTGTCACCTCTTGATGGAGTGCCTTCCTGGACGCCCAGTGCTGTGCTATCACTCTCTAGATTATCATCTCATCTTTTTATTGCTTTTGGCATAACTTGCAGTTTTTCTGTTCAAGTTTTCACTGTCTCTCTAAGATGTAAACTTCATGAGGGCAGGAATCTTGTCTGTTTTCACGTAAAATTGTGCTTAATCCATTGTAAGTACTCAATAAAAATATTTTGAACAAATGGAGGAATAAATTATTATTAATGGGAGCTTGTATTTACTGACCACTTACGAAGAACCGATGTGCTGTGATTACATTATCATAATTAATCTGCAGTGTCAGACTGTAAGGGAAAGAAGTGTTAATTATCTCTGTTTTATAGCCTATAACATATGCAAGGCTTAGGGAGGAAGACAAATGGGGACCCAGACACCTTGAGTCCAAATACTCAAAAGTTATAAACCAAGCTAATAAACTGTTACATAAAATACGTTCTCTACTCTTATCTTGGCAATATAACATCATAAAACACGTAAGATCAGGCTTGAATTTTTTAATTCCTCAGATTCCACACAAGGATGCAGAGATATGGGAAAAGATCATTCTGGACCCCCACACCCCAGCCTACCTCCCTTATCTCCCAACCCTAGGCCATGTCCCACACTGCGAGGGACCTTGTGTAGAGTCTGTAGACAGCCCAGCTCCCACGTCCAAGCTCAGTCCCTGCCCCATCAAATAGCTCTCCCTGGAGGACACTTTGTTCCTGTGGTCTACCCATGGGAAGACAGGTGAGGAGAGAGGCCTTTGCAGGACCTGGAAGTGGGTACAAGGCCATGTGCATAAAAGGCCTCAGAAATCCAGAAGCTTGTTCTAAAAGTGGAGATACAGGCTCCAGGTAAGAACATCCTTTTGGTGGCATGAATTCTTCATCTTGTGAAGAAAGGTGTGGCCAGAGGAAAAGCAGAGCTTTCTAAAGCAGGGACCCCTTTCACCTGAGTCTAAAACTAAAACTAAGACTCAAAAGTTGGAGCCCTAAAAGAGTGAGTGGCAGTTTGATTTCAAATCCAGCCATTCTGATTCCAATACCCATGCTTTTAAGCACTCTGACAACCTTTTCAAATCACAGTTAACATAGAAAAGGACAATGTTTGTAATGCATACTGGGGTAAATCATTCAAGGTACCCTAAGCCCTGTCATGCTGCCTTGAATGCTAAGAGGATCAGTATTTAGACATATCAAAGATCATTTGAGGCAAACCAGTGCATTGAACACTAGAAAGTTGAACACTGTGCTGTACTTTTCATGGTAAATGCCATGAAATTATAAAGATCACATCAAAATGTAAGCCAGACTATTTGAATAACAGGTAATTTCATTCCAGCCAATGTTACTGAGTTCTTGCTTTGTACAAAACACTCTGCTAAGTGCTTGGGGCAGGGAAGTGAGAATAGCTACAAAGATAAATAAGATATAGTCACCATCTTCAAAAGATGTGTCATTCGTGGAGGAAAATGAAAATGTACTATTGGATACAATAAAAAGCAGGATAAGTGAAGTGATTTGATAGCACTGTAAGAAATTTAGTTTAGCAGTACAGGGAATGTTGGGTTAATTCTCAACGAAGGATCAAGAGAAGGAGTTTATGAAACTCCAGATGGCATTTGAAGTGGATCTTGAAAGATAAGTAGGACTTCAGTAGTTCAGGTTGGTGGGGAGGACTTCCTGGATTGCTAGAACAACATGAGCAGAGGCAGGACAATCAGAGTGACTGGTACATCGTGGGCAAGTCCAAGGTGGGTAGAATGAAGAATACTCTGGGAGAAGACGTTGGAAAAGTAGTTTTACGTCAGACTAAGCAAGAGTATGAATGAAATGTGAAGACATCTGAATTTTATCTTTAGACCACAGGGAGGCACTGATGAATTTTGTTGAGGCAAGGAGTAACGTAATTTTAATGGTTTTGAGAACATAGCTGAAGGAATTCGTAAGAAGAATAAATTAGTAGTGCCAAGGATGTGCAGATGAGCTGGGTTTTACACAGGGCAGTAGTGGTGGAAATGTGAAGAATTGGGGAGAAGTTGAATAAACTGGGATAAGTAATCACTTGATAAGGGGCTCCCAATAGGGGCTGACAATGATTTGGAAGTGTGTAGCCTGGACAACTAGAAGGATAGTCGCTAAAGGCTCGGGAGACAGGAATAAATGTTATCAAACACATGGGTTTGGAGTTTATGTTGGAAAAGAGGAGGGCTCAACTGCCCCAGAGAGGGAAAGAATGGAAAAGAGATTTACAGAAAAGAAGTGGTAAGGATATCTCATGAAGTTAATAAAGAATGGCTTGTATTTTCTCAGTGAAGCAGAATCCAAGATCATCAGTTGAGAAGGAAGGGATTAGAGTAGGGCTGGGGTTTTAAATAGTTTTAAAACTTTTAAAATTATGGGACTTGAATGAGGGTTTGGGAAATGGATTGCTGAATAATTTGGATCCTTATTAGGTTGCCTAATGTACCCTTTACTTGATCCACTGATAGAAGAAGTAAATTCAGTCAAAGTTCTAACACTAAAATGGTTTTGCCAGAATGTTTTATGTTCTTCTCTAGAGTTTGTAGATGCTTAAATGATTTTTTTTTAATTTTCAAAGTATTTATATTTTAGAAACAATTAGAAAAAAGGTATGTTTGTCATGTCTGCAAATAAGACTGATCATATTTTGGATTTGTGAATGGATGAAATCAATGAAAACGAGTAGAACAGTGAACAGAGCGTTGTGTACAAACTAAATAAAATTACTTAAGGTGCTTCCCCTTTACACTTGTTAGCATATGGTTCGGGAAAATGAGATGTTTCACCAAGCTCTTCAGTCTTGGCGATAATATAAAATGGATTGAGATTTTCAACTAAAAGGAAAAAAAGAAAAGTAAACAATGGCTTTCATGAAAAGCACCCAGAATTGAATTGGCCCTATTTAATAGCCATTTATACAAATAGCTGGTTTCACAAAATTAACTGACATTTGCCTACAATACTATCAATCTACTTTTAGGGAGTAAATAATAATGGGATTTATTTTGTCATCTCAAAATTGGCTCCTGTAAATTCACACAGTTCTAATTTATCTACCCTAATATAAGGAAAATTTCATTGTAAGACACTTTAATTAGTGCTCTCTCTGTACTTGGTAGTTAGTTGCTACCATTTCAGCCTCTTCAGGTTTTATATGCGTCCTGCAATTCTAGTGTACTGCAAAGCAAATATAGATCACCAAAAGGTTACCTCTCAGAATACTTAATAAAGATAAAAAATAGCAAAATAGAAACTCTATTTCAAATGCCAGGCTACTGCACAACTTGATTAAAGGAACATAATCTGAGCTCCAAGAACCTAAAATTATTTCAGTACGAGACAACAGTGGCAGCAGGAAGGAATGAGTGATACCTAAGAGGAAGAATAGAAATTGGCACCTCATTGCATGTCGGGGTCAAAGTGTCCAGCCCAGGCGACCTGGAGAAGGACTGAGATGACAGAGCTCAAGGAGTCAGGAAAGAAAAGAATCAAAAACACTAGCGGAGGAAATAGGAAGGGAGGAGAGGTATTCCATACTTGAAAATGAGAGGGAAGGAGGAGAGACTCAGAAATGACAAAGAGAGGATCAACCTATGAGCTGACCTTTATTTTCTCAGGGATACAAGGTAATCAGCCCAGTGTGAGGGAAGAGCTGCTGTGGGAAACCAGCTAGTGGAATACAGGATAGATTCCCTTCTCCTGCCTGATCGTTACTGATGGTCTAGAATCACCATTCCTGGCAGAAATATGAAATCCAACATTTATGAACTAGGGTTTAAAACAAGGAGGCCCAGAATCCCAAGTCTACATTTTATAAATATTCTATTTTACTAGCTAGAGTGAAGGTTTTAAAGCTGATATAATAGCGAAATATTTGAGGGAATAAATAGGAGACCAGTTTTTCCTGAGCTGACAGCACAATCTCAAAGGCTAATGGATCATCATTCCCAAAGGGTCCACGAGCCAAGAACATTACAACTACTGAGATTTTAAGCAAACTCTCCCTTCTTATCTGATTACCGAATTTTTTCAAGCTCTCCCACACTTCCAGCAAGTGAGAAAAAGGTAGGGCACCAGAAATTATTGGTTGTCTACCCTAAGCCCATCCACCCTTCTTGGCTGTTTTTCATTGGAAAATTCTCCCCTCCACTATGTGACTCAGTGGTAAACTAAATAGTCTGAGCCATCGTGGAAATCACATTGCTTTGCAGAGGAAAGAGCAGGAATGGATTGGTTTAGAAAGGAGTATACATACAACAAGTTCTGGCCAATGAGACCTGCAGGACCTCTGGGTATGGTTAAACATTATCTTTTTTTCTCTGGACATTCTGGTGTTTGAATGTGGCTTCTGGAAAGATATAATCATCTATTAACCATGAGGGGACAAGCCAGAAGACAATGCTGACAGGTTGGGAATGCTAGAAGGGGAAGACAGAAAGGATATCTATCAGGTTCTATGTTAACCAACCCTGGAAACATCACACCTCAGCCCTCTTTTCTATATGAGATAACACATTTTTCTTACATGTTACTTTAAGTTTTTGTTTGTTGTTAGTTGGAGCAAATCCCATCTTAACTGATTTAAAGGGGGGGAGCATAGGAGAAAGCTCCTATTCTCAGCTAATTACCAATGTCTCTCATTTTCTGATTGATTCTCCCATTCAACAAAGGCACTTTTATTATTATTATTTTTTTAATTTTTAAATTTATTTTTGGCTGCGTTGGGTCTTCGCTGCTCCGCGCGGGCTTTCTCTAGTTGTGGTGCGTGGGCTTCTCGTTGCAGTGGTTTCTCTTGTTCTGGAGCACTGGCTCTAGCTGCGTAGGCTTCAGCAGTTGTGGCACACGAGCTTAGTTGCTCTGCGGCATGTCGGATCTTCCTGGACCAGTGATCGAACCTGTGACCCCTGCAGTGGCAGGCGGATTCCTAACCACTGCACCACCAGGGAAGTCCCCAAGGCACTTTCAACAGAGCCCTGGTCTGTGTTATAATGCACATCCAATTATTGTTATACACTTACATAGCTCCCTAGGGTTGTCAACTTCCCTAAACACCAACATTTTGAAAGAGCCCTCAAGATCATAAATATAAGTTCTGTGAATTGTGGGAAAAAAGAGCCTTATAGCACAAAGTACAAAGAAAAGCCATCTGAGGATACACAGATAAAATCTTCATGAGGGAAGACTATGAAAACAGATTTATTTCAAAGCAGATCAACTCTAATGAGCTTTAAGATGTTTACGATTTGCTTTTAAACAGTAGGCAATGCAAATAATGTTTCACGTGGAATATACTCTCTGACTTAAAAACAGCATTTGCAAAACTTGGTCATTTATTTGCAAACTGCTGGTTAATAGCTAAACTTATCTGGAGCATCTTTTTTTTTTTTAATAAATCTTTATTGGGGTATAATTGCTTCATAATACTGTGTTAGTTTTTGTTGTACGCTGAAGTGAATCAGCCATATGCATACACATGTCCCCACATCCCCTCCCTCTTGCGTCTCCCTCCCACCCTCCCTATCCCACCCCTCTAGGCGGTCACAAAGCAACGAGCTGATCTCCCCCTGTGCTATGTGGCTGCTTCCCACTAGCTATCTATCTTACATTTGGTAGTGTATCTATGTCAATGCTACTCTCTCACTTCATCCCAGCTTACCCTTCCTTCCCCCTCCCCGTGTCCTCACCCCTCTAGGTCATCACAAAGCACAGAGCTGATCTCCCTGTGCTATGCAGCTGCTTCCCACTAGCTATTTTACATTCGGTATAGTGTATATATGTCGATGCTACTCTCACTTCGCCCCAGCTTTTCCCTCCCACCCCGTGTCCCCAGGTCCATTCTCTATGTCTACATCTTTATTCCTGACCAGCAACTAGGTTCATCAGTACCATTTTTTTTTTAGATTCCATACATATGTGTCAACATACGGTATTTGTTTTTCTCTTTCTGACTTACATACTACTTTTTATGACAGACTCTAGGTCCATCCACCTCAGTACAAATAACTCAATTTTGTTTCTTTTTATGGCTGAGTAATATTCCATTGTATATATGTGCCACATCTTCTTTATTCATTTATCTGTCAATGGACATCTAGGTTGGTTCCATGTCCCGGCTATTGTAAATAGTGCTGCAGTGAACATTGTGGCACATGTCTCTTTCTGAACTATGGTTTTCTCTGGGTATATGTCCAGTAGTGGGATTGCTGGGTCATATGGCAGTTCTATTTTTAGTTTTTTAAGGAACCTCCATATTGTTTTCCATAGCGGTTGTATCAATTTACATTCCCAACAGTGCAGGAGGGTTCCCTTTTCTCCACACCCTCTCCAGCATTTATTACTTCTAGATTTTTTGATAATGGCCATTCTGACTGACATGAGGTGATACCTCATTGTAGTTTTGATTTGCATTTCTCTAATAATCAGTGATGCTGAGCATCTTTTCATGTGCCTCTTGGCCATCTGTATGTCTCCTTGGTGAAATGTCTATTTAGGTCTTCTGCCCATTTTTTAATTGGATTGTTTGTTTTTTTAATACTGAGCTCCATGAGCTGTTTGTATACTTTGGAGATTAATCCTTTGTCTGTTGTTTCACTTGCAAATATTTTCTCCCATTCTGAGGGTTGTCTTTTTGTCTTTCTTATGGTTTCCTTTGCTATGCAAAAGCCTTTAAGTTTGATTAAGTCCCATTTGTTTATTTTTGTTTTTATTTTCGTTACTCTAGGAGGTGGGTCAAAAAAGATCTTGCTGTGGTTTATGTCAAAGAGTGTTTTTCCTGTTTTCCTCTAAGAGTTTTATAGTGTCTGGTCTTGCATTTAGGTCTTTAATCCATTTGGAGTTTATTTTTGTGTAAGGTGTTAGGTAGTGTTCTAATAACATTCTTTTATACGTAGCTGTCCAGTTTTCCCAGCACCACTTATTGAAGAGGCTGTCTTTCCTCCATTGTATACTCTTGCCTTCTTTATTGTAAACTAGGTGACCATATGTGTGTGAGTTTATCTCTGGGCATCCTATCCTGTACCATTGATCTATATTTCTGTTTTTGTGCCAGTACCATCCTGTCTCGATTACTGTAGCTTTGTGGTATAGTTTGAAGTCGGGGAGCCTGATTCCTCCAACTCTGTTTTTCTTTCTCAAGATTGCATTGGCTTTTCGGGGTCTTTTGTGTTTCCATACGAATTGTAAAATTTTTTGTTCTAATTCTGTGAAGAATGACATTGGTAATTTGATAGGGATTGCATTGAATCTGTAGATTGCTTTGGGTAGTATAGTCATTTCACAATATTGATTCTTCCAATCCAAGAACACGGTATATTTCTCCATCTGTTTATGTCACCTTTGATTTCTTTCATCACTGTTTTATAGTTTTCTGAGTACAAGCCTTTCGCCTCCTTAGGCAGGTGTATTCCTAGGTATTTTATTCTGTTTGTTGCAATGGTAAATTGGAGTGCTTCCTTAATTTCTCTTTCTGATTTTTCATCGTTGGTGTATAGGAATGCCAGAGATTTCTGTGCATTAACTTTGTATCCTGCAATCTTACGAAACTCATTGATTAGTTCTAGTAGCTTTCTGGCGGCATCTTTAGGATTTTCTATGTATAGTACCATGTCATCAGCGAACAGTGAAAGTTTTATTTCTTCTTTTCCAATTTCTATTCCTTTTATTTCTTTTTCTTCTCTGACTGCTGTGGTAGGACTACCAAAACTATGTTGAATAAGAGTGGTGACAGTAGACATCCTTGTCTTGTTCCTGATCTGAGTGGAAATGCTTTCAGTTTTTCACCATTGAGTATGATGCTTGCTTTGCATTTGTCATATATGGCCTTTATTATGTTGAGATAGGTTCCCTCTATGCCAATTTTCTGGAGAGTTTTTATCATAAACGGGTGTTGAATTTTGTCAGAAGTTTTTCTGCATCTATTGAGATGATCATATGGTTTTTATTCCTTAATTTGTTAACGTGGTGTATCACATTGATTGATTTGCGTATACTGAAGAATCCTTGCATCCCTGGGATAAATCCCACTTTTCTGTTTGCTAGTATTTTGTTCAGGATTTTTGCATCTATGTTCATCAGTGACATTGGTCTATAATTTTCTTTTTATGTGATATCTTTTTCTGGGTTTGGTATCAGGGTGATGGTGGCTACATAGAATGAATTTGGGAATGTTTCTCCCTCTGCAATTTTTTGGAAGAGTCTGACAAGGATGGGTGTTAGTTCTCTAAATGTTTGATAGAATTTGCCTGTGAAGCCATCTGGTCCTGGACTTTTGTTTGTTGGAAGATTTTTAATTACAGTTTCTACTTCATTGTTTGTGATAGGTGTGTTTATATTTTCTAATTCTTCCTGGTTCAGTCTTGTAAAATTGTACCTTTCCAAGAATATGTCCATTTCATTGAGGTTGTCCATTTTATTGGCATATAGTTGCTTGTAGTAGACTCTTATAATCCTTTGTATTTTTGTGGTGTCAGTTGTGATTTCTCCTTTTTCATTTTTAATTTTATCGATTTGTGTCCTCTCTCTTTTTTTCTTGGATGAGTCTGGCTAAGAGTTTATCAATTTTGTTTATCTTCTCAAAGAACCAGCTTTTAGTTTTATTGATCTT
>NC_041222.1:40593687-40606406 GCF_002837175.3 Physeter macrocephalus | reverse complement strand
CTTTGATTTCTTCAGTGATCTCTTGGTTATTTAGTAGCATATTGTTTAGCCTCCACCTGTTTATATTCTTTACAGTTTTTTTCCTGTAATTGATATCTAGTCTTATAGCATTGTGGTCGGAAAAGATAATTGACATGATTTCAGTTTTCACAAATTAACCAAGGCTTGATTTGTGATCCAAGATGTGATCTATCCTGGAGAATGTTCCTTGTGCACTTGAGAAGAAGTGTATTCTGCCACTTTTGGTTGGAATATTCTATAAATATCAATTAAATCTATCTGGTCTAAGGTGTCATTTAAAGCCTGTGTTTCCTTATTTATTTCCTGCTTGGATGATCTGTCCATTGGTGTAAGTGGGGTGTTAAAGTCCCCTACTATTATTGTGTTACTGTCGATTTCTCCTTTCATGGTTGTTAGCATTTGCCTATGTGTTGAGGTGCTCCTATGTTGGGTGCATAAACATTTA
Organism: Physeter macrocephalus; assembly: GCF_002837175.3. Taxonomy (NCBI): domain Eukaryota; kingdom Metazoa; phylum Chordata; class Mammalia; order Artiodactyla; family Physeteridae; genus Physeter; species Physeter macrocephalus. The sequence continues at coordinate 40,605,940 of NC_041222.1, read as the reverse complement.
TAATTGTTGTATCTTCTTCTTGGATTGATTCTTTGATCATTATGTAGTGTCCCTCCTTATCTCTTGTAACAGTCTTTATTTTAAATTCTATTTTATCTGTTACGAGTATTGCTACTCCAGCTTTCTTTTGATTTCCATTTTCATGGAATATCTTTTTCCATCCCCTCACTTTCAGTCTGTATGTGCCCCTAGGTCTGAAGTGGGTCTCTTATAGACAGCATATATATGGGTCTTGTTTTTGTATCCATTCAGCCAGTCTGTGTCTTTTGGTTGGGGCATTTAATCCACTTACATTCAAGGTTATTATCAATATGTATATTCCTATTACCATTTTCTTAATTGTTTTGGGTTTGTTTTTGTGGGTCTTTTTCTTCTCTTATGTTTCCTGCCTAGAGAAGTTTCTTTAGCATTTGTTGTAAAGGTGGTTTGCTGGTGCTGAATCCTCTTAGCTTTTGCTTGTCTGAAAAGGTTTTGACTTCTCCATCAAATCTGAATGAGATCCTTGCTGGGTAGAGTAACCTTGGTTGTAGGTTTTTCTCTTTCATCACTTTATGTATCTCCTGCCACTCCCTTTTGGCCTGCAAAGTTTCTGCTGAAAAATCAGCTGATAACCTAATGGGAATTCCTTTGCATGTTATTTTTTGCTTTTCCCTTGCTGCTTTTACTATTTTTTCTTTGAATTTAATTTTTGTTAGTTTGATTAATATGTGTCTTGGTGTGTTTTTCCTAGGGTTTATCCTATATGGGACTCTGTGCTTCCTGGACTTGGGTGACTATTTCCTTTCCCATGTTAGGGAAGTTTTCGACTATAATCCCTTCAAATATTTTCTCAGTCCCTTTCTTTTTCTTTTCTTCTTCTGGGACCCCTATAATTAAAATGTTGGTGTGTTTAATGTTGTCCCAGAGGTCTCTGAGATTGTCTTCAATTCTTTTCATTCTTTTTTCTTTATTCTGCTCCTCGACAGTTATTTCCACCATCTTGTCTTCCAGCTCACTTATTTGTTCTTCTGCCTCAGTTATCCTGTTATTGATTCCTTTTAGTGCATTTTTCATTTCAGTTATTGTGTTATTCATCTCTGTTTGTTTGTTCTTTAGTTCTCTTCTAGATCTTTGTTAAACATTTCTTGTATTTTCTCAATCCATGCCTCCATTCTATTTCCAAGATTCTAGATCATTTTTACTATCATTACTCTGAATTCTTTTTCAGGTAGATTGCCTATTTTTTCTTCATTTATTTGGTCTTGCAGGCTTTTACCTTGCTCCTTCATCTGTGACATCTTTTTTTGCCAACTCATTTTTTTTTTTAATGAGTGGGATTGTGTTCCTGTCTTACTGGCTGTTTGGCCTGAGGCTTTCAACACTGGAGTTTGTAGGCTGTTGGGTAGATCTGGGAATTGGTGCTGAGATGAGGACCTCCATGAGACCTCACTCCAATGGATATTCCCCTGGGGTATGAGGTTCTCTGTTAGTCCAGTGGTTTGGACTCAGAGCTCCCACTGTAGGGGCTTCGGCCTGAGCCCTGGCTCAAGAACCAAGATCCCACAAGCCGTGTGGGGTAGCAAAAAAAAAAAAAAAAGAGAGAGAGAGACAATAACAAAGAAAAAAATAAAAGTAGACTAGGAAACTAACAGATATGTTAGAAAGAATATAAAAATATAGATGAATCAACAACTGGAAGGTACAACAGTACCATCATAGTAAAAAAAGAGGAGGAGGGAGAAGAAAAAAAAGGGGGGGGGTAGAAAGGCCTTGCCTGTGGAGAGCAGGGCCTAAGCAAGGGCGAGGTTTGGGCAGTGGGCGGGGCCAATGCTCAGGACCCACAGGGCTGGAACAGGCCCTGGGGGCTGTGGAGGGTGGGGCTTAGGCTCAAGGAACAGAAGGGGCCCAGGCGTGCCCCCCACTCCTGGTCTCAGAGGGCGGGGGACCTCACCTGGGAGCCCAGCAGGCTTCCTTAGCTCGAGTGGGTGGGGCAAATGCCCTTCTCTCCTCTGCTGTGGAGTGTCTTTAAAATGCTTGAAAGAGTGACCCCCGAAAGTATGATACCCCAAAGCTTCACTTTGTATAATGGCCTTATGAGAATTTTGGTTGACAAGTCAAATATGTTAATGAGAAAATATCCTGAGAGGAAAAATTACTAGCCCTTAAAAATACATACACACACACACATATACATACTTTAAAAGGTTAATTTGCCTGCAAACACTATAAAATCAAAGCCTAAATTACACTGGAATGCTGATGTGGTTCTACATTTTACCCTAATTTTTTTTTTAATCAGGAATTTTTAATAGGCCAAAGAGGTGTAAATAGTCTATATTTTCCTATGAACTGGGGGCTGTGGAGGGTGGGGCTTAGGCTCAAGGAACAGAAGGGGCCCAGGCGTGCCCCCCACTCCTGGTCTCAGAGGGCGGGGGACCTCACCTGGGAGCCCAGCAGGCTTCCTTAGCTCGAGTGGGTGGGGCAAATGCCCTTCTCTCCTCTGCTGTGGAGTGTCTTTAAAATGCTTGAAAGAGTGACCCCCGAAAGTATGATACCCCAAAGCTTCACTTTGTATAATGGCCTTATGAGAATTTTGGTTGACAAGTCAAATATGTTAATGAGAAAATATCCTGAGAGGAAAAATTACTAGCCCTTAAAAATACATACACACACACACATATACATACTTTAAAAGGTTAATTTGCCTGCAAACACTATAAAATCAAAGCCTAAATTACACTGGAATGCTGATGTGGTTCTACATTTTACCCTAATTTTTTTTTTAATCAGGAATTTTTAATAGGCCAAAGAGGTGTAAATAGTCTATATTTTCCTATGAAGGGTAGAGCTTAAAGTTCCCTATATGGAATCATAATATTATAGTTCAACAACGTGATGCTATTGTACAAGCTAATCATAAAGCCTTTCAACAAAAACATCACTTGCTCACACACATTTTTTCCATTATAAATATGCGTGTGTGTGTGTGTGTGTGTATATATATGTATATATATATAATTTTCTCATAATATTTAAAGAATCCTATGCAGCTTTCTGTTGCCTTTAAAATACAAGAAAAAAATTCTTCTTTAAAGTACATTTTAAACAATTAGAATGGTAATTTTTCACAGTGAATATCATTCAAAGAAATGTCCTAAAGACCTTCTCTTTAGGGAACTGTATGCATGACTGGCATTGCAGGTGGGAGTCCATGTGATAGGGAAGAACTGCAGGAGGAAAGCGGCGCAGACAGGGAACACAAAAGGAATCAAGATGAGTGGGTCAAGAGCTCTTGAAAACAATGAAGAGATGCCATCAAGTGGCTGAAGATAGAATTCTTGTTGAAGTGGGAAAGTTTTCCCATACACTGCCATCTGGTGGCCAATATTGAGAATCATTTTAGACTGATAAAACTATACAATGTAAATACCCGTCTTTCACATGGTCCATAGTTTAAGGCTTGGTAACTCCCCACTGCCATTAACAGAGTAAACCCCATTAACAAACACTTATTATTTAACTTAGAGTAATGACAGATTCATAAGGAATGTTAATAATGGATTATCAGCCGCAATTCTATGGGGGAGAGGGAGTACGTTTAAAATTATTACATCTGGTTTAATGATGTTTAAGGAATTTTACAATAATAAATTCAAATTGAGAAGATGATTACATGTATTTAACCTTGAAGCTATACCTTTTAAAAATTGACTCATCAAATGTTTACTTTTCCTTCCCATACCTATTGGCAAGCTATTATTGGTAGGATCATATGTTTTTGTTATTACTATTGCCCTTGTTTTCCTTTTTACCTGAACTAGACCTTGATTAATTCATTTCCATCTTTAAAAAAATATTTCTTTAAAATCTTCGCTGAACTGGGCACTGATCTAGGTAATGGTTATACGACAGTGAGCAAAACAGACATTTATCCTGCCCTTAAGAAGCTTATATGTAATCTAATGTAGGGATAAACACTTGAAGAGATGTACTTGTCTACGCATTCAAAGTATACGTATTAAGTATACACTATTTCTTGTGCCTTGTTCAGGGATATATTAGTGAACAAAATAGACAAAGATCCTACTTTCATGTAATGCTTTGAAGTGTAATGGAGGAGGTGAACAAAAGTTGTAAATAAGGACCTTTTCTAGGCAGTGACATTTAAGCTGTGATGTAAAACATGAGAAGGAGCCAGCAGAGTGCCATGCAGGAGCCAAGAGCAGAGGGACAGAATTGAAGGTGCATATGTAATGGTCCTAAGATAGGGAAAAAGGCAGAATAACTGGAAGGAAGAATGGAAGACAAGAGAGTATTGTTGCATTTTTAGAGGAAGTTTCCTTTTACTGTTTTGTTTGAAGAGAAAACTGAATTTGAGAACAATCTACTAAAACCATATCACAGCTTTCTACCAGCTTTATTAATACTAGAGGATGACACTTTTGACCTGCAAATATTCCTGATATATATTATTGTGCTCAAGAAATCAGAAAGATAAAGGGTTGATGCTCATTTTTCTTCATTCACCAGTTATAATTCTTCACTTTCTCATCTGAACTCCCCTATTACAGCACTAATCTTACCTTCTGATGAATTAGCCTGGTTATTTAGTGCTCATCTTCCCTACAAGATGGTAAGTGCTTGAGAGTAAACACTCTCTTCTTCATTGTTTACAGTCCCACAATACTGTCCTTTATACTTGGTAGCTATACAATAAATACTTAACTAAATAAAATTTTACATATAATACTAATTCAATGTAACATAGAAATTTTTTTTTTTTTTTTTTTTTTTTGCGGTACGTGGGCCTCTCACTGCTGTGGCCTCTCCCGTTGCGGAGCACAGGCTCCGGACGCGGAGGCTCAGCGGCCATGGCTCACGGGCCCAGCCGCTCCGTGGCATGTGGGATCTTCCCGGACCGGGGCACGAACCCGTGTCCCCTGCATCGGCAGGCGGACTCCCAACCACTGCGCCACCAGGGAAGCCCAGAAATTTAATTTTTAAAGTTAGAATGTTCGCCTCCCCAAAGGATAACTCAGATACAAGCTAATTTTATTCTGAGTTTCTTTATTCTGTTAGCTTTTCTAACCTAAAAGAAAAACATTATTCTTTCACATATTCTAATTATAGTCAATGGAGGTAGAATACATGATTCTTCATTAACTCTACTGCTCAGCTCTTTAAACTAGGGAAACACAGTATTTTAGAGTAACAATAGTTTTTCTTGGGGATTTATGCGACATTCTGAGTTCAGTTCATTGTCTTTAAAGTGATGACACTGTTTGCCTGATGTTGACTTTGCTTATTTCACATTTCTCAGAATGATGAAAGTCTGTGATATCGACCACCTCTGTCACAATGACTCGCCACATCAACACAGAACAGTGCTGTGAAAGTCGCACACCAGGACCAACTTCTTCCAGCATAAAATTGTGCAATTTTTATTGGGAGCAGGTTCTTATAACTAAAATCAATGACTTTCCTGCATCTATGGGGCTAAGAGGGGCCTCACCTCCCAGGGAATGTATCTAACACAGGAAAAACAGCTCTGAAATAATCCAGAGATGCCTTTCATTACAGAACTTCCCTGAGTTCTTCACTCTGAACTTGGTTCTGCATTCTTGGAGCTTGTGCGGAACCATGGACTTACCTCTACAAAATTACACTCAAACCCTATACAGTAATGATTTATTTCATATACCTGTCTTCCTTACCACAATGTAAGTCCAGAAGGGCAATTTCTTATTTATTTTTGTATCCCCAGGATCTGATTAATTGTAAGATGTTCAACACATGTGTGATGGATAAAGAAAAAGGGATTTCAGCACTAATTGAAAGTTTCCTGACTCAAAGGCAAGTTTTCACTTCATAGTAAGCAGGAAACAATACATTGTGCTTTAGGTCAGTAATTTTCAACCTGGGGCAATTTTGCCAATATCTGGAGATATTTTTAGTTGTCACAACTGGGCGGGCCAGGGGTTGTGTTACTGTCATCTAGTTGGTAGAGGACAGAAATGTTGCTAAACATTACACAATGCACAGAACAGCCGCCTACAACAAAGCATTATATGGTCCAAAATGTTAATAGTGCCAAGATTGAGACATCCTCCTTTAGGTTAAGGTTTCAATTACTTTTCACACATATTAAAATGAAACAGCAGCCCCCAAATTTATCCTCCTAGAAGCTGCTTTGGTTTTACCCAAAGTCTTATGATCTATCAAAACAGTATTTTTAAGAGGTTGAACGCAAAAGCACTTTAGCATTCTGGCCTTGTATATCCTTAGATAGTTTGTAAAGCTTTATGTGTGGATGGTGCTAAAGTCAAATACAAAGTGGAGACTCAACTTGAAAATCCCCTGAGCAGACAAACCATTTAAGCCATGTAAGCAAAACTAAATCATAAGCAAAATTTAATTTAGGTAAACACTGGTAAATGTTTCTGGCAATCATAAAAGAAATTAAAGTCGTCTTCCTTAAAGTATAAGATAAACACTTTTAACCAATCTCCTTCCTTCTAGAAATCCCCACTGTAATAACCAATCTTTATAAAGGTTAACCAACTTCCTCATTTTCACTTTACAAGCCATTCTGTAAGCTTCACATCAGTTTGGGGTTTGAAAGCTCCCAGTTCATGGACTCTTCTTATGTGCACAATAAATTATTAACAAATACTATTTTACTGATCTGGTTTTAATTTTTACTGTTGCTGGATTTTTGACAATGGTAAGATCAAATCTCATGCAGCCTCTAAAGTGCAGAGGAGGTAAGGGCAAGGAGAAAAGATAAACTATCCCTCCTACCTCTCCTTCAGATAAGGTTGGCTGAAGCTTCCCGAGTATCAAAAGAAAGCGCCTCCCTCCTTCATAGATAGTCCTCATCCCAGCCCTGGAGTTGTGTCCTTCCTTTAGCCAGCCCAACTGAGTCCACAAAAGGATTATGTCAAAGTCCTTACAGCTACCACCAATCCATTGCTGGGCCTGCTCTAAGCAAACACGACCAGAAGCTACTACTGTGACCGTCTCTGTTCACGTCTGCCTTCCCATTGCCTCATCTCTCAATTAACCTGCTTCCATAAATGGTAAAGTTTTCTGTTGTTTATTAACAAAATTTTAAATACTCACTTTAAAGAAAATGCTAAGTGGTGAGTCAATAATACGTGGTCTTCTGTACTAGGAAACAAAAATGAATGAAAATTTAAGAAGAATACTTTAGATTCATCTTGCAAAACTTTTACAAGATGGTGATCCACCATCACTCCCACTGGCTGGCCAAGCATTCGCCCACCCTGCCCCAATTTACAAACACCACCCGTCTCTTCCTAAATCATTCCTTGATACCCTCTCCATGTATCTCTGTAAAACATCAGTTAGTGTAAAAATTACTTAAAAGACATATGCTCTACACAAATGAGAGGTAAGGAGACAAAAGCTTGACAATATGATTTTGCCTGCTGATCTTAAAGTCTACTTTGCTTTATTTCTCTGTATTTTTAAACATGACTAAAAACATGCCTTTGCAACTTAGAAAATGTAAATTTTTGGTTCTCGTGACCCTGGGCAAGTCTTTTACCCTGTTCCAGCATCATTTTGTTACGTGTAATAACATGGGTTCTATTTGCCCCTTTTAATTGTAAAAATTCTAATGTTATTATTCTGAGTAAATTTACTCTCTGAATATACTTTGTCCTGAGATAAAGCCAACTCTGCTATTTGCTTCTTACAGAGAGTTGTTGCCGCAATTATCTTGATTTCAAAAATGAATGATCTATATAGCAAAGCAAGAGTGAGTGGTTAAATCAAAAGGGGGGAACCCTATTTATTGTTTCTCCTTTGATCACTTTCCAAGATCTGAGATGTGACATATTCAATAATGATTCCAGCCTCTCTGAAGGCCATTCTGTTCTTTTCTCTTTTTTTCAGAGATATGGTGATCAGGAAAGCAGAAAAAAAGTAGGAAGTATCCTTCAATGTTACAAATGCTCACCATTTGATTTGAGGACATCGTTGTTAGTAGACAAAGGCACTGGTAATCAGATGCTGTTTCTGCTGAAAATGTTTTCATGTCTGAAGTTGCCGTGTATTAATTAGCAAACACAGTCTTGCCTCTGTGATTTCATTAGTCTTAACTTGATTACACTGTATGTCTCTCCTCTGACAATAGGGTGTCCATTTACCTCTACAGAAGCACCATTCCTTTTCTTACTGAGCATCAATCATGGACCAGATGCCAGGACACAGGATCAAAGAATACTGACCATTAGAAACCCCTAGTCTGGCACAGAAGGGGGACTATGTAAAAATATTTTACTTTTAATAAAATCTGATTAGAACTACAAGAGAGGTAAGTACCAGCAAGTATGGAGGAAAAAGAGACTGACTGCTTGGGTCGGTCCAGGAACATTTACAAAGTAGGTGTCATTTGTATCCCATCCTTCATCTTGAAGGATAAAGAGGAGTTCATCAAGCAGACAAGGTAAGAGAAAATATTTCAGGTAGAGAGAGAGCAGTGCATGTAAGGCATGACAATATACAGGACATTGGGTCTAAATATAGTTTGACAGGATCAGAACAAAAAGTGTGTGTGCAAGAGCAGTAAATGGGGCTAAAGTGATACCAGGAGGCTGACCATAGAAGTTCTTATAAGTTATGTTAAGCAATTTGTGCTTTATCTTACAGGTTAATGCGGATTTGGAGAGCCAAATAAAATGGTATTTCACAAAGTGCATTCTGAAGGACATCAGCCCTCTCTGTACTATACCCCAGCACCCCCCCAAAAAAGTTTTTGGTCAGTACAGTTTAGGAAAAATTACATATTAAAACACCATTTTGGGGACTTCCCTGGTGGTCCAGTGGTCAAGACTCTGCACTTCCACTGCAGGGGGCATGGGTTTGATACCTGGTCAGGGAATTAAGATCCCACATGCCGCAAGGCCAAAAATTTTTTTTGAATTAAATTAAAACTTTAAAAAAACACCCTTTGGATATCAAAATGTATAAATCCCAAAAGCCCTGATAAGTCTTACAATGAAGAATCATGTTTCAACATGATTTAACCCAGAATTTCCCAAATGTAACATCTTTAACATCCTGCAGAATGAATATTTGCAGAGCAATATGGGAAGTGTCTGGCACTGTAATTAAATTTCCATTTTAGAAGAGTTGCTTTAAGGTCATCTTCTAAAGTAATTTATTAGACATTAGAGGAAGAAACAGGTAGAAAAGTGCTATAATGGTACAGATGAAGACAACAAGTTCTTTAATAGGATAGCAAAAGATTTATGGGAGAGACTTCTGAAAGTGTGGTAACTGACTGGATGGGAGGTGGGTACTGTGTAAGGAAGACGAGGAGAAGATGGACCCTGTGTTATCAAACAGGGTAACTTAATACATGGTGGGGTCATCTGATAAAAGTGGGAAATAAGAGCAAGTTGGGAGCAAATAATGATCTTGTGCTGATGTGGTGAAAACCTTCATGCCATGGGCTCAATGGCTGGTCAATAATACCATGTGACAGTGATGACTAGAGTATTACATATGACATATGTTTCATCATAATAGCAAAGGTATGGGTCTGATTGAGCTATTTGAGACATATTTTCTTTACATATTTATATATACAAACTTATCTAAATGGAGTTGACTTACACCAAGAGAAATTATTTATAGAAATCCTCAGGAAAATACTTTCATAAAACCTGTAATCACAAATGAATGCATTTGTACTAAGTCTGCACCTGAATGCTTGCTGATTTTTAAATCTGAGATAAGCAGAGTGCTGATGAGTCTCTGATAATATCATTTGACAGTCAATACTCCTCCATTCCAGTTAATATCCTAGTAACTGAGTGAACTGTTTTAATTTTCATCCAGAGGTCTTATGGCTTCACTTCTGAGAATGAAGTGATATTTCTTAATAAGAGACATAAAATTGGGGGTAGGGTAATATGGTCACTATGTGTTAAATTGCTCTATGGTATGATTTGCTTATACTAATTCAATAAGTATTTACACCTCGAGAACACACATCTGAAGATTTTCACCATCTAAAAGCATTAGGGCTTACATTTTCCAAGAATGATATTTTATTTTACTAATACTGTAAGTGGTTTCTTATCAAATCAAAATTGGATGAATGGCTAAAATTATGGAAACTAACTTATAATAAGGCTTAAAACTTCATAATCACATTTTCTAAGTAAATTACACGGCACTCATTAATGTACCAAGTGCTGCTCTCGGATCTTTGCACGTACTAACTCATTTAATTGCTACCATAACAGTATCAAGTAGATGCTGTTATTAATCCTGCTCTACAGATGGTGAAACTGAAGTTAGGTAGGGTGTCCAAGTTCATGAAGCAAAGTTGGGACTTGAACCCAGGAAAACTGGCTAAGAGTATGAGCTCTTGACCCCCTGGCCATCACTTATTTGTACTTGTCTAGCATTAACCTTTCAAGCAGGTGTCACCACTGTTCCCATGAATTCTTTTTATTGTAGGAAATCTATCCATCTAGATTTTGTATCTATCCATGATCTGGATTGTTTACATTGAGAAAAAGTTTCCTCTTATTTCTTATTTTCTTATTCAAAAATAAATGACTTTCATGATAACGATAAATTGGTATTTACCTTGCAGAACTTTCACTTTGAATTTCTATCCTTTGAAGTAATGTTTTTATATTTTAATTAATTACATCAATACTTCTAAATATACCAACTCATTAAGATCTTTGTGTGATTGCTGACTGCCAGGTACCATGGTAATTGCATTACATGCATCATCATATTTAATCTTCCCAACATCCACAGATTATTTTACAGATGAGAAATCTGAGAATCAAAGGGGTAAAGAAATTTTCCCTGGTCTCACATCCAGTAAGTTGTCCTCTTAAAAATTACAGACTAACAGCAGCACTATTTATAATAGTCAAAACATGGAAGCAACCCAAGTGCCCATAAACAGATGATTGGCTTAAGAAGATATGGTGTATGTGTGTGTGTATGTATATAAAATGGAGTATTACTCAGCCATAAAAAAGAAATATGCCATCTGCAGCAAGGTGGATGGACCTAGAGAATATTAGGCTTAGTGAAATAAGTCATATAGAAAGACAAATACTACATGATATCACTTGTATGTGGAATCTAAAAATAATACAAATTAATCTATATACAAAACAGAAATTCACATTCATAGAAAACAAACTTACAGTTACCAAAGGGGAGAGGGAGTGGGGGAAGAGACAAATTAGGAGTATGGGATTAACAGATACAAACTACTATATATAAAACAGATAATAAGCAACAAGGATTTACTGTGGAGCACAGAGAATTATATCTAACATCTTGTAATAACCTATAATGGAATATAATCTGCAAAGAAAAATGAATCACTATGCTGTACACATGTACACCTGAATCACTATGCTGTACACAATACTGTAAACAAAATATACTGCAATTTTAAAAAATTGCAGACTTCTTACTATTTTAGGGGTCAAGGTGGCTTTGTAAACTTATTTCCTGGTGATACTTGTAGTTGGGTACCTGACCTCCTCAATTTTATTTTAAAACTACATTTGTAAGAACTTTAGTGGACTTAAGGAAAACAGGAAAAAACTAAAAATCACTATAATCCTACATTTCACACTGACTAGCATTGTCTTTTTTCTCTTCTTTCTAAAACTATTATAATATTGATTTCACTTAACATTATGTCATGTGTTTTTATAATTATCATTTTTAATGGCTACATCTTATTTCACTTAGTCGACATTATAACTTAGTTAACTTTCTTCAAAACATCTGGACTTAGTTTGTTCACAATTTTAAAATACTTTAAAAAAGTTACAGTAGCTGGAGGATCTTCAAGGTGACGGAGGAGTAAGACATGGAGATCACCTTCCTCCCCACAGATACATCAAAAATACACCTACATGTGGAACAACTCCTACACAACACCTACTGAATGCTGGCAGAAGACCTCAGACTTCCCAAAAGGCAAGAAAATCCCCAGGTACCTGGGTAGGGCAAAAGAAAAAAGAACAAACAGAGACAAAAGAATAGGGACAGGGAGCAGGCAAGATGGCGGAAGAGTAAGACGCGGAGATCACCTTCCTCCTCACAGATACATCAGAAATACAGTTACACGTGGAACTTCTCCTATAGAACACCCACCGAACGCTGGCAGAAGACCTCAGACCTCACAAAAGGCAAGAAACCCCCCACGTACCTGGGTAGGCAAAAGAAAAAAAAATAAACAGAGACAAAGAAT
>NC_041222.1:40587625-40589105 GCF_002837175.3 Physeter macrocephalus | reverse complement strand
CTACAGCCAGCATTGTTCTCAATGGTGAAAAACTGAAAGCATTTCCACTAAGATCAGGAACAAGACAAGGTTGCCCACTCTCACCACTCTTATTCAACATAGTTTTGGAAGTTCTAGCCACAGCAATCAGAGAAGAAAAAGAAATAAAAGGAATCCAAATAGGAAAAGAAGAAGTAAAGCTGTCACTGTTTGCAGATGACATGATACTATACATAGAGAATCCTAAGGAGGCTACCAGGAAACTACTAGAGCTAATCAATGAATTTGGCAAAGTAGCAGGATACAAAATTAATGCACAGAAATCTCTGGCATTCTTATACACTAATGATGAAAAATCTGAGAGTGAAATTAAGAAAACACTCCCATTTACCATTGCAACAAAAAGAATAAAATATCTAGGAATAAACCTACCTAAGGAGACAAAAGAGTTGTATGCAGAAAACTATAAGACACTGATGAAAGAAATTAAAGATGATACAAATAGGTGGAGAAATATACCATGTTCTTGGATTGGAAGAATCAACATTGTTGATTCTTCAGTCCGATCCCAGGGAGAGGACTGGGGTTGGCTGCATGAACAAAGCCTGAAGGGGGTTAGTGTGCCACAGCTAGCCGGGAGGGAGTCTGAGAGAAAGTGTGGTGCTGCTGAAGAGGCAAGAGACCATGGTTTTGGGGTTCGCGAGGAGAGGAGATTCAGAGCACCGCCTAAACGAGCTTCAGAGATGGGCGCGAGCCGCGGCTATCAGTGCAGACCCCAGAGACGGGCATGAAATGCTAAGGCTGCTACTGCAGCCACCAAGAATCCTGTGTGCAAGCACAGGTCACTATCCACACGCCCCCTCCTGTGCAGCCCCCCACTGCAAGGGTACCGTGATCCAGGGACAACTTTCCCAGGAGAACACACAGTGCTCCTCAGGCTGTTGCAATGTCACGCCGGCCTCCGCCACCGCAGGCTTGCCCCACATTCCATACCCCACCCTCCCCCAGGCCTAAGTGAGCCAGAGGCGCCCAATCAGCTGCTACTTTAACCCCGTCTTCTCTGGGCAAAGAGCAGACACCAGAGGGCGACCTACACGCAGAGGTGGGGCCAAATCCAAAGCTGAACCCCAGGAGTTGTGCAAAGAAAGAAGAGAAAGGGAAATTTCTCCCAGCAGCCTCAGGAGCAGCGGATTAAATCTCCACAATCAACTTGATGTACCCTGCATCTGTGGAATACCTGAATAGACAACAAATCATCCCAAAATTGAGGTGGTGGATTTGGGGAGCAACTGTAGACTTGGGGTTTGCTGTATGCGACTGACTAGTTTCTGATTTATATGTTTATCTTAGTTTAGTTTTTAGCGCTTGTTACCATTGGTGGATTTGTTTATTGGTTTGGTTGCTCTCTTTTTTTTTAATTACTTTTTTTATTTTAATAATATTTTTTTTAATTCTTTATTGGAGTATAATTGCTTTACAATGGTGTGTTAGTTTCTGCTTG
>NC_041222.1:40586027-40587504 GCF_002837175.3 Physeter macrocephalus | reverse complement strand
GTCTCCCTCCCTCCCACCCTCCCTATCCCACCCCTCTAGGTGGTCACAAACCACCTAGCTGATCCCCCTGTGCTATGCGGCTGCTTCCCACTAGCTATCTATTTTACATTTGGTAGTGTATATGTGTCCACGCTACTCTCTCACTTCGTCACAGCTTACCCTTCCCCCTCCCCATATCCTCAAGGCCATGCCCTAGTAGGTCTGTGTTTTATTCCCGTCTTACCCCTAGGTTCTTCATGACATTTTTTTTCTTAGATTCCATATGTATGTGTTAGCATCCAGTATTTGTTTTTCTCCTTCTGATTAATAATATTTTTAAAAATTTTTATTTTAATTATTTTTTTTACTTTATTTTTCTTTCTTTCTTTTTTTTGTCCCTTTTGTTCTGAGCCGTGTGGCTGACAGGGTATTGGTGCTCTGGCTGGGTGTCAGGCCTCAGCCTCACAGGTGGGAGAGCCGAGTTCAGTACATAGAACCACCAGAGACCTCCTGGCCCCATGTAATATCAATCAGCGAGACCTCTCCCAGACATCTCTGACTCAATGCTAAGACCCAGCTCCACTCAAAGCTCCAGTGCTGGACACCCTATGCCAAACAACTAGCAAGACAGGAACACAACACCACCCATTAGCAGACAGGCTGCCTAAAATCATAATAAGGCCACAGACACCCCAAAACACACCACCCGACTCGGTCCTGCCCACCAGAAAGACAATATCCAGCCTCATCCACCAGAACACAGGCACCAGTCCCCTCTACCAGAAAGCTTACACAACCCACTTAACCAACCTTACCCACTGGGGGAAGACACCAGAACCAATGGGAACTACAAACCTGCAGCCTGTGAAAAGGAGACCCCAAACACAGTAAGTTAAGCGAAATGAGAAGACAGAGAAATACGCAGCAGATGAAGGAGCAAGGTAAAAACCCACCAGACCAAACAAAAGAAGAGGAAAAATCTTGGAAATAGAATGGAGAAAATATAAAAAAAGTTTAAGAAGGACCTAGAAGAAGTAAAGAGCAAACAAACAATGATGAACAACACAATAAATGAAATTAAAAATTCTCTAGAAGACATCAATAGCAGAATATCTGAGGTAGAAGACAGAAAAGTGACCTGGAAGATAAAATAGTAGAAATAACTACCGTAGAGCAGAAAAAAAAAAAAAAAAATGAAAAGAATTGAGGACAGTCTCAGAGACCTCTTGATAATATTAAAGGCACCAACATTCAAATTATAGGGGTCCCAGAAGAAGAAGAGAAAAAGAAACGGACTGAGAAAATATTTGAAGAGATTATAGTTGAAAACTTCCCTAACATGGGAAAGGAAACAGTCAATCAAGTCCAGGAAGCACAGAGAGTCCCATACAGGATAAATACAAAGAGAAACATGCCAAGACACATATTAATCAAACTATCAAAAATTAAATACAAAGAACAAATATTAAAAGCAGCAAGGGAAAAACAACAAATAACA
>NC_041222.1:40583744-40585658 GCF_002837175.3 Physeter macrocephalus | reverse complement strand
ACAACAAATGCTAAAAGAACTTCTCTAGGCAGGAAACACAAGAGAAGGAAAAGACCTACAAAAACAAATCCAAAACAATTAAGAAAATGGTACTAGGAACATACATATCGATAATTACCTTAAATGTAAATGGATTAAATGCTCCAACCAAAAGACACAGACTGGCTGAATGGATACAAAAACAAGACCCATATAAATGCTGTCTACAAGAGACCCACTTCAGACCTAGGCACACATACAGACCAAAAGTGAGGGGATGCAAAAAGATATTCCATGCAAATGGAAATCGAAAGAAAGCTGAAGTAGCAATTCTCTTATCAGACAAAATAGACTTTAAAGACTAATACAAGAGACAAAGAAGGACACTATATAATGATCAAGGGATCATTCCAAGAAGAAGACATAACAATTGTAAATATTTATGCACCCAACATAGGAGCACCTCAATACACAGGCAAATGCTAACAGCCATAAAAGGGGAAATCAATAGTAACACAATAATAGTATTAAATAATAGTTTAAGTGGGGACTTAAACACCTCACTTTCACCAATGGACAGATCAACCAAAATGAAAATAAATAAGGAAACACAAGCTTTAAATGACACATTAAACAAGATTGACTTAATTGATATTTATAGGACTTTCCATCCAAAAACAGCATAATACACTTTCTTCTCAACTGCACAAGAAACATTCTCCAGGATAGATCATATCTTGGGTCACAAATCAAGGCTTGGTAAATTTAAGAAAATTGATATTGTATCAAGTATCTTTTCTGACCACAATGCTATGAGACTAGGTATCAATTACAGGAAAAAAACTGTAAAAAATACAAACACATGGAGGCTAAACAATACGCTAATAAATAACCAAGAGATCACTGAAGAAATCAAAGAAGAAATCAAAAAATACCTAGAAACAAATGACAATGAATACCTGATGACCCAAAACCTATGGGAGGCAGCAAAAGAAGTTCTAAGAGGGAAGTTTATAGCAATACAATCCTACCTCAAGAAATTAGAAAAATCTCAAATAAACAACCTAACCTTACATATAAAGCAATTAGAGAAAGAAGAACAAAAAACCCCCAAAGTTAGCAGAAGGAAAGAAATCATAAAGATCAGATCAGAAATAAATGAAAAAGAAATGAAGGAAACAGTAGCAAAAATCAATAAAACTAAAAGCTGGTTCTTTGAGAAGATAAACAAAATTGATAAACCATTAGCCAGACTCATCAAGAATAAAAGGAGAAGGCTCAAATCAACAGAATTCTAAATGAAAACGGAGAAGTAACAACTGACACTGCAGAAATACAAAGGATCATGAGAGATTACTACAAGCAACTCTATGCCAATGAAGTGGACAACCTGGAAGAAAAGGACAAATTCTAAGAAAAGCACAGCCTTCCAAGACTGAACCAGGAAGAGACAGAAAATATAAGCCGACCAATCACAAGCAGTGAAATTGAAACTGATTAAAAATCTTCCAACAGACAAAAGCCCAGGACCAGATGGCTTCACAGGCTAATTCTATCAAACATTTAGAGAAGAGCTAACACCTATCCTTCTCAAACTCTTCTAAAATATAGCAGAAGGAGGAACACTCCCAGTATCATTTTATGAGGCCACCAGCACCCTGATACCAAAATCAGAGAAAGATGTCACAAAAAAACAAAACTACAGGCTAATATCACTGATGAACAGAGATGTCAAAATCCGCAACAAAATACCAGCAAATAGAATTCATCAGCACATTAAAAGGATCATAAACCATGATTAAGTGGGGTCTATCACAGGAATGCAAGGATTCTTCAATATATGCAAATCAATCAATGTGATACACCATATTAACAAATAGAAGGAGAAAAACCATGATCATCTCAATAGATGCAGGAAAAGCTTTTGACAAAATT
>NC_041222.1:40571670-40581801 GCF_002837175.3 Physeter macrocephalus | reverse complement strand
CAGCCACTATGGAGAACAGTATGGAGGTTCCTTAAAAACTAAAAATGGAACTACCATATGACCCAGCAATCCCACTGCTGGGCATATACCCTGAGAAAACCATAATTCAAAAAGAGTCATGTACCACAATGTTCATTGCAGCACTATTTACAGTAGCCAGGATATGGAAGCAACCTAAGTGTCCATCAACAGAGGAATGGATAAAGAAGATGTGGCAAATATATACAATGGAATATTACTCAGCTATAAAAAGAAACAAAATTGTTATTTGTAGTGAGATGGATGGACCTAGAGTATGTCATACAGAGTGAAGTAAGTCAGAAAGAGAAAAAAAATACCGTATGCTGACACATATATATGGAATCTAACAAAAAAAAATGGTTCTGATGAACCTAGGGGCAGGACAGGAATAAAGACGCAGACCTAGAGAATGGACTTGAAGATATGGGGAGGGGGAAGGGTAAGCTGGGACGAAGTGAGAGAGTGGCATGGATATATATACACTACCAAATGTAAAATAGATAGCTAGTGGGAAGCAGCCACATAGCACAGGGAGATGAGCCGGTGCTTTGTGCCCACCTAGAGGGGAGGGATAGGGGGTGGGAGGGAGATGCAAGAGGGAGGGGATATGGGGATATATGTATACGTATAGCTGATTCACTTTGTTATACAGCAGAAACTAACTCAACAATGTAAAGCAATTATACTCCAATAAAGATGTTTTAAAAAAATTTTTTTAATAAAAAATAAAAGTTACAGTTACCAAATGTATGCATATTTTTTTCTTCTTTGGGGTTAATTCTATAAAATTAAACTTTAAAAATGAGCAGGAGATGATGCAGTCAAAAGACTGTTTATTTTGCTTGAAATTTATTTCCAAGAGCATGAGAAAAAAAAGTCCCAAAAGATAAGACGACTTCTGGGCCTACAACTATCTATGTTATCTTTCAATTCTTTGAGCCACAATTCTCATGGCCCTTATCGCAGATCTCCATGGCACTGTCAGTTAACATGTATGCCTGTGATGACACATTCCTTAGGCTAAGTGATCTTGTCTTATTTACCTTCTCTATACTCTTAGCACTTAGATTATTTTGCATAGAAGAGATAAGCAAAGCTGTGTGTTAATTCTGGCATAATCACAGTGAGTCCAGAAATACTGTGCCCATGAATATGTACAAGGGCGACAGAACCAGCCAAGGGAATAACCACCCCTGATCTCAAACATGCAACCCTCTCCCCCTGTTCAAATTTGAACTAATCCCTAACTCCTTGTTCTGGCTCACACAATTAATGCTGTTACCTTTGATCGAACTGTTAAGATTCTGAAGTAACAGGAGAAGGGAAAGGAAACAAAAGTGACAAAGAAAAGGGTAAAGAGCTGAATAAGGAAACAACAGTGTGGGATGGTATGCCGGTCTAGAGGGTAGAGAGGAGAACTCATATTGCTAAAAGTGGGCTTGACCTCCCTTACCTTCTCTACTGCCTGATATTCCCAGGAAACAACAAAGTGAATGCTGTTTCCACAGTCACATTAAGTGACCCAAAGGAAAGTCCCCAAATCAGCATAGGAATAGCCCTCCTCTTAGAAGAAAGTAATAGATGAGGCTTACAGTAGATGAGGCTGTACCATGTGCAGTCTCTATGTGAGCTTTGCATTCACTTATTTGATCCTTACAAAACCCCTATGAGGGGAGAACCACTATCGCCTATTTTGCAGATGTGGAAACTGAGGCTAGGAAAGTTTGGGTGACTTGCTCAAGGTTGCCCTTGAATGGAGCCTCAGTAAGAATCCAGACAAGTGTACTTCAGAGCTGCACACGTATCCATCATGCCTCTCTGCCTTTCCTTAAGCTTCATTTCTGCCTTCCTTTCTTCCCACATTATAGAAGCGTTCCATCTTCTAGCCTTTGTGTCCCAAAGCAGACATTTCTATGGTAAGGTATATTTTGAAAATCCACTTAATTTCAAATTTAAAAAAAAATTCTTAGAAGTATGTTGGTTGTGTGTGGGTGTATCATTTCTCATTAATACTAGAGAAAAGAATGTTTAAATCTTACCACAAGGTGTTTTAACAAAGAAATACATTTAATTTGGATGACAGCAAAGAAAGATATTTTTATAATTTGCAACACCCACTAGGTTCTCTTAAATCCAAGTGTGGGATCTTTATTATTACAATATGAATTAAGGGAAAAGATGAATTAGAACTTCTCTGACACAAAGAAAAAGGTTAATAAAGCCATTCTCATATGCTACTTACAAAATGTCTTTTTAAAATATAAAAAATTATTTTGTAATTTTAAATTTTCCTTGAGCATAATGATACTGAGAAGTCCTATGGTAGTCACACAGACTATCATCCTGGGTTATCTTTCTGACATTAACTCCCTCATGCAGCTTATTTAAACTTGTTTTTTCTCACATCCTTTAGAAGAGAGAATCATTTGGATGAGAGATGGAACTGTAAATTAGTAAGACTGATTTTTAAAAGCCTTCTTTGAAATGGGTAACATTTGGGGATGTGTAAGTGAACGTGTATGCTAAATAGCTATTGCTTTATTGTCCTGTCTGAGTACATACATCAAGTTAACTGAGTTCAAGACACCTTTGATTCCAGTTTCACTAATTTTCTAATCCCTCCTCACCTACCTCATATGTTTTCAAACATGTTTTTAAAAGATGCTCAAAGCTCTTTAACTGATTTCACTCTTCCATGATATGTAGCCTAGGGCTATTCATAAGTTTATTACAAGTGCTCAAGCATCAAGGACAAATCCCCTTGGTATTAAAAAACAACAGCGTCTTTTGTGTATTCACATTTTCCTTTCTAATGTCCAACAGCTGGCTGAGTTAATTGGCTATTTACTGTTGTAGTTCTTCCCTTACACGGTCACCTCTCCTAACCAGTGACTATTCTCTTCCTCTCTCATCACTTTTTCCCCATATGCTAAATTCAAGTGACCCACTCAATTAAAATTCAAAACTGTTGCGGTTATTATCAACTTATGTTGCACCCTGATTTCTCTTTGAATATAAGTAACTTATCATACCATTCAGTGTCAACCAACTTGCTGTGCTTGTCCCCTCTCAGGCTAGAGAAAGGGAATGGTTGTCTCTCAACAGTGCCAACACCGTGAGTGCTTGAGGCCTTTCAGGCCTCTCAATCCTAGGGACTCTACTGCAGCCAAACACAGAATCCTAAGCTATTTGCTATTTCCTGGCCATTTTCATATCCTAGCTCACCCCTTTGAATTCCACTGACAGGACTAGCGAACTGAAGCCCATCTAGAGTCCTGCCTCCATTTTGCCCTACTCTCAAAATCATGCGATCTGGGCACTGAAATCTGGAGAATAATTTATTTGAAGATGTCAAAATAAAGTTGAGGGCTGTAAACACAGACTAACCTCGAAACTTTTATATCATGAAGGAATGAAAAAAGATAGTGATCTAAACCTTGATGTTCCAGCAAAAAAGGACAAAATCTTTTTTTTTTTTTTTTTTTTGCGGTACGCGGGCCTCTCACTGTTGTGGCCTCTCCCGTTGCGGAGCACAGGCTCCGGACGCGCAGGCTCAGCGGCCATGGCTCACGGGCCCAGCCGCTCCGCGGCATGTGGGATCTTCCCAGACCGGGGCACGAACCCGTGTCCCCTGCATCGGCAGGCGGATTCTCAACCACTGCGCCACCAGGGAAGCCCCAAAATCATTTTTTAATAGCTGATACAAACAATGCATCACTCTATTCATATTTTATTCTGCTATTTTCTTTCTCTGCCTTTGTCCCTCCAGTAATTCCTTCTAGGAGTCCTCTCCATCCTTTTATCTCTCTTTCTCTCCCTTCCTAACTCACTCCATAAATGGCAGAATGAGCACAGAAGCATAAACAAAAATTGTTTTAGTGTGTTCTGTATTTTTATTAATGAACAAAATTTGAATCCTTTGAGTATCATATCTTTCTCCATCCCCAAAAAAAGTCATGTCAAAAGTAAATTTTAATTCCACATAACTCAAACTTAAAAAAAAAAGCAAGAGGGGCTTCCCTGGTGGCGCAGTGGTTGAGAATCTGCCTGCCAATGCAGGGGACACGGGTTCGAGCCCTGGTCTGGGAGGATCCCACATGCCGCGGAGCAACTGGGCCCGTGAGTCACAACTACTGAGCCTGCGCGTCTGGAGCCTATGCTCCTCAACAAGAGAGGCCGCGATAATGAGAGCCCGCGCACCGCGATGAAGAGTGGCCTCCGCTTGCCACAACTAGAGAAAGCCCTCACACAGAAACAAAGACCCAACACAGTAAAAATAAATTAATTAATTAATAAACTCTTACCCCCAACGTCTTAAACAAAAAAAAAAGCAAGAAACCTAACTCTGTCCATCTTTTATGGCAAATTCATCCATGGAGAGTGCCCGAGGGGCTGTTCTACCCACCTGGAGCTTGATCTCTCTCCCCCATCCTGGCCTACCTGTCCTTCTCCCCATGTCCCATTCTCTTTGCCTGACTACCTTATCCTTTAAAATTCAACTTAACTGTCACCTCCTTAGGAAGCCCTCCTAAAGGCCCCCACTAAGTTAACATCCTAACCACTATTACATGCTCTAACAACCCAGAATATTACTTTATGGTATTTATCAAAAGGATAGTAGACAAATTATTCATGTAATCATACTTGTCTTCCCTTCTAGACTGGAAGCAACATGAAGGCAATATGCTTCTGTCTCATTTATCACTGTACCCAGCAGAGTGACTTCACATAGGGAGAGCTCCATAGATGATTGCTGAATTCATGAATAAACACATACACAGATAAGTAAACAGATGATAATTTCCCTAAGGACTCTGTACTGCAGCTCCTTCCTGTCACTCGCCCAGGCACAGAGAAATTCAAAAGTCCCAGGGAGGCTCCTCACTCAGAGTCTATTCATCATCTCTGCCATTCCTCCCTCAGAGGACCTAAAACTCCACAGCCCGTATCCCACTTTAAATGCCAAGGCTCACTCTTTCTGTGTGATTGTTAATTATATTTACGTTTTAGAATGCCCAGAGATGTGAGTCGGCATTTGTTTACTGCCACGTAATCTAAATAAATGGACATGACAGAAGATGAACTTGAGAGTATCATGTTTGATAATGTTCCCAGTGGGTGATAAATGATGAGAATAACCATCACACAAATAATATTAACCTCTGATCTTCCTGACTGTTGCTACCAAAGCTTCTAGGGTGTATAAGAAAAGTCAGGGATTACTTTCCATCTCAGTGGATTTAAAATCCCTTGAGATCAGTCACCCTGAAGTTGTTCCTTTTCTTGAAGCTGTTACAAGATTCTGATGAGCAAAGGACACAGAAGCATATTTGCTTGATAACACTGCAGTACTTTATATTGATTACTTAAAATGGTTTTGGGCTGACTGGTTAAGATAAATATTTATGAGCCTATGATATATCAGAGACTATGAATTGAATTACGTCATTAAGCAATTACGGTACTTAGAACTAAATGCTCTTTGCAGAGATCTGAATGTCCTAGCATGGGTTTATGGTGGGAAGTGGAGATAGATCTGTTTATAGGGATCAGAGAAGGCTTCTCAGGGGAAGTGATATTTGTATTGAACTTTGAAAGAGAAATATAAATTCATGAGAGAGGTAAGGTTAGAGGACATTTCAGGCAGAGCAAACCACATGAAGAAGGAGTGAAGACAGCCAAGTACATGGCATACTTATCGGTGACTAACAGCATAGGGTGTAGGGTGTGGGCACAGGTGGAGAGTGAACCAAGATATGGGTTTTCAGTTCTACAATGCAGGTACATTCCAACTGTTAGAAATATTTAAATAATAAAGACACACAAAATTTAGTAGATTTGTATTTGAGGAGCTGGTACATTATATGCAAGTCAAATGTTCCTGTACTTAAGTAAAAAGAAGGAAATGTAAGCAGTGAAGAGATAAGAATGTCACATCAAACCATTAGACCTGGAGCAAAGGTTAATTTTGTATACATGATCAGGATCAGAGACTATGAACATTTTTATGTGCATAAAATACATTCTATTACTGTTGAAATGTTTTGAGGGGCATGGCAGGTAGTTAAGAGAAAAACTGAATACATCCCTCCTCCAAGTCAGTGAACCATGGCCAGAATCTCAGCACCTGCACAGAGCAACAGAGCAGAATAATCTCATTTAAAATAAAATGCTGCATTTTCTCTGTAGGTTAGAACCACCTTCTAAAGGGCAAGACATCACTGGCCAGTGAGCTGAGAGGGTGGGGCATGGTGTCAAGAGAAGAAAGAGCTATTCTTTTATGTCTGAAGTGAATTTTCTAAAAATGAGAAAATTTTAAGAAAATTTTCCTGCCTTTTAACAGCATGAAAAAGAACTGGAGAAATCGGAGTGAATGACATTCTATCTGGAAAACAAAGGGGAAAACATCCAACTGCTTCAGCAGGAGTTCAACCTGACCTTTGAAACATTTATAAAATACCTCAATAGGTATATTCCTGCCTGAAATTCCCTGTGGGTTTTGGTTCCTATAAATGGTCGGGGTCAAAAGTACAGCCTCCTTTTGATGACAGAATAGGGAGTTCGGGCTAATTCAGAGACGCTCACACTTTATGCTTAAATCTCTGGATCAATTTTGCTCTATTACTCAACAGAGTTGAATAAATACACGTCACATCTTTGATGCGCTTGCACAGTATGACCATCAAAAGTCAAATTCAGAAGTCTTAGTCAAACTCATTCTCTTTAGTATTGCAATTTTTCAGGTCCAATTCAGTTCTTCAAAGTGTACTTTTGTTCAACACATACTCATGTGATTCAGTTATTCCTCTGCTTAAAACCTGCCAACAATTTCTCCCCACGTTCAGAATATATTCCAAACCCCTGTAAGGTCCTATGTAACCTGGCCCTTGCTCTTTGGACTCATCTTATGCAACTCTCCCATTTACTCAATCCAGCCTTGTATCTATTCCTTGAAAATACCAAGTACTCCCTGCCTCAGCGTCATACAAACTGTTGTTCCTGCCAGCTGGGATGCCCTCCCCCTGAGCATTCATCTAACAGACTTTTTCTAATTTTTCTGGCCTGAGTTCAACTATCCCTTCCTGTGGTAACCAGCATACAAAATGTCCCCCCACCCCACAAATGATCCTCACATCCTGGTATTCACACCTTTGTAGTAGTGTCCTCCAGCATTAAACTGTGTGACCAACAGCACAGAAATTGAGATCATGTGACTTCCAAGGCTAAGAAATATATTTCTACTCTGCTTTGCCCTCTTGGATCATTTGTTTGGGGAAAATCAGTCAACATGTCACAAGAACACTCGTGTGCTCTTATGGAAAGATCCACGGGGGAAGGAACTGAGGCCTCCTGCCAACAGTAGTGGGAGTGAGTTATCTTGGAAGCATATTCTCTAGCCCCAGTCAAGTTTTCAGATGGTTGCAATCTCCTAAGAGACCCTGAGATAGAACTACCCATTTTAGTCACCACTGAATTCCTGTCTAACAAAAATCATGTGATACAATAAATGTTTTTAAGCTGTTAGATGTGGGGTGATATGTTACACAGCAATAATAACTATTATGTCTTCTCATATAGGTCTCCCCTGACATGTAATCCAAGACTCTACACATTTTAAGACCCTGTCACATTTTACGAAATTGCTCCATTTTATTTTCTTTCTTACACTTATCCATAGCTTATTGTCTTGTTCATTTTTATTTTGCTTAGTGTTTGTCTCCCCACCACTGGAATGTAAGCTTTTTTTTTTAGGGTTTTTTTTTGGGGTGGGTGGGGGGGCACACCACACAGCATGAGGGATCTTAGTTCCCCGACTAGGGATCAAACCCACACCCCCTGCACTGGAAGCGGCAGTCTTAACCACTGGACCACCAGGGAAGTCCTGGAATGTAAGCTTCTTGAAGGCAGAAACTGTATCTGCCCAATTTACCAATGTTTATGCCAAGAATTGGGTCAACTAGAGTAGATGCTCCATAGATACCTGTAGAGAGAATAACTTAGCACGCTGTGAAAATTTGATTTCACTTTTTTCTCCAAGGCATATAAGAGGTTGGTGAGTTGACTCCTTCTCCCAACCTGTGTGGTGGCTCAGATTCCATCCAAGAGTGAGAAGTATTTGAACCCAGCCAAGAAGAGGAACCAGGGGCTCAGTTATCCCTCAAGCAAAACTGCATGTTCTGAACTGCAGAAAGGGTAAAATTTTTTGTTTTGTCTTGTTTTGTGTGATAGCCACTATTTAGGGAAGATTTTAGGGCAGAGAATATGGAGATCTAGTAGAAATGTACATGATGTAGAGAAGAAGTTTTTTTTAAGCAAGAACCAACTGGGGAAAATATTAGAGGACCAGAGTTAAGGTAGAAGAGATGATCAACAGAAAAAAAAAAAAAGAAAAAAGGAAAAAGAAATATATGGTCAGGTGGAAAACAATTCAAACAAATGTAATAGAGGTAATCTTTTGGCTGTCTTTAGACCTTCTAAAAGATTTGTACCCAAGTTGTCCAAAGCAGTTTCAAAGAGCCAAGGCAGGGAAAACTGTTCTATATCCAGCCACTTCCTCTGTTAAATAAAAACATACATTTTTAAAACTTCTACATAATATGTATATGGTTTAAGACTTCACCAGTAGGTAGTAGGTGTGGCATATACAATTCCATGACCAAAAATAGGGGTAAAAGATCTACACACATCCAGCATGCATGCACATGCAAATAGCATGTACTTTCATGTGGTTTTCCCCAAACTTTCAGTGGAGAAAACTAGATCTGTTTCTTGGCTTCATTTTAGAAAGCGCTTTCAGCCTCTCTGGTTTAGTCCTGCCATCTGTACAAAGCCACAGCCGCAGAACGTGTCTGTTTAATCAGAGCTCTCAAAAATGAAGCAACGTTATACCCCCTCACACCCTCACATCCTTGCAATGCATTCCTGTGTGTGTGACTTCCCAATCGTGCTGCAGTGGGACGTATAATGGCATTTGTGTACCTACAAAGACACAAACCATCCAGTGTGTCTAATTCCAATCAAAATTTTAAGAGGAAATAAAATACAGTTCTTCTAAATTTGATGTGGAGAGTATTTTCCACGCAGTTAAGAGAGAAATTTTGCAGGGAGTGGAGCTATTAGAGTTTTGAATAAACATATTAACCCTATAATTTACAATCAGTGCTAGTAATAAAATGAGTCCCAGTTGACAAGTATAAAAAAGTATGCGTATTTTTCCCTTTTTCTTACCTAAGAACAAAATTGACAAAGAATTTCCCTATATTCAAAATTATTAAGCTTATTTTAGTTCCAAAACGTAACTACTGAATTAAGAGAATCATAGTTGGAAAGGGTCTCATGTCTTTTAATATATTTTCTGTATTTCTCCACCATGGATGCAACTTAGCACCAGCTTATCATGGTCATGGGTAAAGGAAATGTAGATCATTCTTACAACAAGGAAAAGGAGAGTGGGCTTCTGAGACACCATGGTAAGTGAGGAACACAAGTTCCACTTAAGGGGCAGAAGAAGAGTGCCTGGTTGTGGAAAAAACAAAAGCAAAAGTTAAAAATAAAATAAAAGAATCACAAGGGGCTCCCAGAGGGACCTGGTTTGATTTGGAAAATGACTGAACTGGCAAACACACCTCTCAATGGGAGGTGTCACTGTTGTCTCCAGGAGCCCTAGAAACGAAGTCCCAAACACACTGAGTCATTTTTCCACTTGATGAACAGTAACAGAAGCTGTCTCCTTCAATCAAAAGACATGAGAGAAAGGGGTGAACAGGAGTGTGATGGAAGGAGGAAAAGGATAAAGATCTATTCATTCTCTATCCCTGGGGGGCCAAACTAGTGGCTCTCATCCGTTGTCTTATGAAGAGCAGACCTGTACCACTTATTCCAGCCTTGTTTTGCCTGCTGGATCATCTGAGACATAATTTTGGGTAATAGAGGGAATACCTTTTAATTCAAAACTCAGAAAGCTAAGAGTTGTGCTTCAAAGGAATCTTGGCTAATGAACCCTGTAGGTAGTAAACTGAATGAGAGAGCATCCTATTCAAACAGTGCCTGGGTATGGAAGAGAAGTGTTTGATTTCTCTCTCTCTCTCTCTCTCTCTCTCTCTCTCTCTC
>NC_041222.1:40562188-40571544 GCF_002837175.3 Physeter macrocephalus | reverse complement strand
CCCGGACCGGGGCACGAACCCGTGTCCCCTGCATCGGCAGGCGGACTCGCAACCACTGCGCCACCAGGGAAGCCCCTCTCTCTTTTTTAACTTTCAGTGATGAAGACATCAAGAAAGTAGAAGTGGCATAGAAAGAAACTGACATTTCTAAAAGGTGATTACAATTTCACATAGCTAGATTCTAAACAATAACAAAAAATTTTTAAGTTAAAAATACAAAACCTTGTACATTGATGTAAGGGGTATAAAAATAATGAAAGTCTATTTGGCAATATAGTGCACAAAGCCCAAATAAGCCAATATGTACTAACCACTTTTCCTAGAGAAATACCAAGTATTTATGTATTTATGTACTTACCTATTAGCTCATTTATTAATTTACTTACTCATCCATGTATTTATTCATTCAATAAGTACTTAAGGAGCTTGGGAAGTACAAAGATGAAAGAGACTCAGAAGTGTATAATCTGATGAAAAGATTAAATGTACCTGTATCCAGTAGACCAAGCTCACATGCCTGAATATAGTTTATTCCTCAAGTCTAACGCTGTGAAATTAGCCCATTTGTAATAGGAATCATACAAATTTAAAATTTCATATTACATATTTTATCATTTTATATGATCATCTATTATAGGGTTATAGTATTTATTTATAATTATGCTCTATGTAGAGAGAGCTCAGATGTACATTTCTAGGAAAGCAAAGAGCCAGGATCTAAAAAATTTACATGAATTTATAAGATAGAAATGATATTGAAGCATGTTTAATTCCCTAACAATAATTTTACATGACCAGAATCTTAAAGTTAAAAGGGAAAAATCAAAATCTGACTTGTTCTATGTCTCCCTTCACCATCAGAGACATGTTCAGTTCCATCTATACAGTCCTTCAACAGTGGTTACTAGAGCAAAGCCACAATCACTGCATTGTGGTATTGACAACAAACATGACAACACGTTATCAGAAGAAAGGAAGGATGGCCGTGCCATCTGACTTCTCACCACCAATCCTCTTTTCCTGTCTTCTATTCCCTTTCATCTCTTATCACAGGGACAGGGAGAAAGCATTGGCAAGCCAAGTTGATATCAGTAAATGATAACTTGATAAAGTATCACTATGCCTTGCATTTTTCCCTGTTAGCATTGTCATTAGGATGTCAGTAAAGTTATACATTAAGTTTACAATATCAAAAGGAAGATTTTATGTAATTCTGGGAACTTTACAATGTTTACTATTAATCTACTCCCTAAAGTGCCAATTAAGCACGTTGTGCCCATATTGGGTTTGGAACTCTTGGGGGGAGATGATGAATCTCTAAAAAACATTTCTAGTTTCTGCATCTTTTTCATGTTTGTGCCCAGAGCAAAGCCTGGCTTACTCTGCCCAAGAGACGTGTCCACTAGGCACGATGAAACATGTTTTCTAGGCCAACCAACATCCCAGTTATAGCCTACACACTGTTCCCCGAGATGCTCCTCCCTGAGTTAATCTGTGTGTCTCAACTCTAGCTCCTGACAATATAAGATATGCCATCTCTTATCTCTGAGCAATTGTGTAAGAATAACATATGCCCATGGATACAATCCATATATTTCTTCATCTGTGACCAATGGTTTCTGTATAATGTTCATTCTCTCCTTCCCTGGAGCTGTGAATAAACTATCTCCCTTGTCCATATTCACCCAAGCAACAGGCTGCTCCTGTGACTCAGGGCACTTTCACTGAGACAGGGGGGTGTCAACCAGAGGTGCTCCTAGATTTGCTATGCCTGGGGTTGACTTCTAAAGCCTCCAAGTGGATTTCAGGAGGATGAATGTCTACTACACAGAAAGCCTTCTTTATGTCAGGACCAGCACCAAGTATTCTGTTTTTATTTGGGATGGAACTGAGTGGTTTTACTGAGTGAGACTTCAGAGGCTCTGGTTTTTTTTTTTTTTTCTTTTTTATAGAATAAGACAGCTGTGTAGTACAATTGTCCTGTTTGTTTTCCATCACTTACACTTACCTAGTAAAGTACTGGTAAAAGAGCAACCAGGTCCTTCATATACTTATTGGGACAGTTAAATTGAACTGCAAGCACCCTGCCACCTTCCCTTCCTCCAGGAAATGCTACAATGACTAGTTAATCTGTCACCCACTGTGTTGCTCTCTAATAGGAAGAATTTTTGCAAAGGAATTCCTTAAGAAATTGTCCACTGAGAGAGCTGGAAAATGCTCTGACGATATTTTCCTCACTGGAAAAAGTGTCATTTTCTTGAATCTATTCACTATGTAGTGGGAATGTACCTTAGTCTACAAACTTAGGTGTACAAGAAATAACATCATTTTATTTTTCTCTGATAGAAATTAATTTTTACTTTAAGGTCCTAATATGCTTTGGGCAGAAATATAAATTTAAGCTGGCATTCTCTCCTTTGCCTCCAGTGATGTATCTCAACTTAGGGGCCTACACAATTTTAAGATCTAGTGCAGACAGAGAGAGCCCATCTGATTCTCAGTGTTGAAATACTGCAAGTACCTCTTGAGTTTGCAAAGAAAGGCAAAGAGGCATGTTATCACCCCTTCTGTTTGCCCTTGTTCTGAAGTTCTTAGCCAATAGAGTAAGGCAAGGAAAAAATAAAGGCATAAGAATTAGAAAAGGAAAAACAAAATAATCTTTATTCACCATGATATGATAATGGTTGTAGACAATAAAAAAAAGATTCAAACAACAAATTACTGACTTTTAACACACTTAGTAAGATTACTGGATATAAAAATCAGTGCACACAAACAAATTTGAATTTCTATTCACTGGCAACAAAATTTAGAGAATGACAACTTAAAAAAAGTCACCACTTAGAGTAGCATAAAAAATCACATGCAAAATCTCTATGGTGAAATTATAATATTTTATTGAAAGACATGAAATAATAATTTAAAAAGTGGAAATATTATATTATCAGACTGGAATATTCGGTATTGCAAAATATTATTTGATCAAAAATTTATCTATAAATTCAATTCCAATCAAAATCCCAACTCTGTGGGTGTGTGTGTGTGTTTTATATGTGATACTTGAAAAACTGATTCTAAAATATATAAGGAATTTCAAGGTTCCAATAATTGCTAATATACTTATGAAGAAGAGGAATAATATCATGGGACTTGACTACCAGATACTAAACTTTATTATAAAGCCATATTAATAAAGGTAGTCAAGTACTGGAACAGGGATTAACAAATAGAGCAACCAACCAAAATAGAGAGCCTGGAAATACAATGATGACTGCACAGTCAAAATATATGACTGAGATTATAACACAGATCAGTGGAGAAAGAATGAACATTTAAAAAAAAATTGTACTGGGACAACTGACTACATATGTGGGAAGAAAAAAAATCCCCTTCTAGACCATACAGATAAATCAATTCCTGATGAATTAAGCACTTAAATGTAAAAGACAAGATTTTAGAAGCAATTTAGGAAAGATTTATTTTTTCTTCACCTTGGGAGATAGAAAATTATTCCTTAAACAAGGCACAGAATGGGCAAATTATGAAGGGAAAAATTGGTAAATGCAATTATATTTTTAAAAGAAAGACAAAATTTAATTAATATAAAATATATATAAACATATAAATAGAATAATGTAAATAAAAAAATACACAAGCTATAAATTTGGATAAGACACTTAAAACACATAATCAAAGGGTTACTATGTAGTGTATATAAAGAACTCTGAATTAATAAGACAAAGTCAAACAACACTATTGAAAAATGGGAAAGAGGAATGAACATGAATTCAAAATAGAAGAAACAAATGGCCCCAAAGCATATTAAAAGAAATTAACCTTTCCAGTAATCAAGGGAGTGTAAATTAAAAGCACAATGAGATACAATTCATGCCCACAAGGTTGGCAAAAATGTAAATGTAGGGTAATACTAAGTGTTGCCATGAATATACACAGAGGATTCTCATCCATTGAAACTAGGTATGATAATGGGTAAAACTACTTTGGAAAATCATGCAGGAAAGTTGAACTTGTTGCCTAGCCTATGATTCAGAAAATTCATTATTAGGTATTTATCCTGGAAAAAATTCTCATACATGTGCACCAGGAAATACGTATATTTACAATTATGCTGCTTGAAATAGCAATAAAACTGGAAAACCCCTATGTGCTCCTCAAAAGAAAATGGAAAAATAGTTGTGATATATCCATACTATGAAATACTATATTGCCATGAAAAAGAAAGAATGTAAGTTGCATTCATCAAATAGATAAATTTCAAAAATATAATGTTGAATGACAGAATCAAATCACCTAAAAATTCATGGGGTATGATTTTATTGTAATTACCTAAATTACAAAACCAGATAACTAAACAATATAATATGTCAGAATTCCTAGAAAGGTTGTTTTCTAAAAGTTATCAAGAAAAGTAAGGGAATAATTAACACAATAGTATTCAGGATAATGACCCTCCTCACAAACGCCTGAACAGAGAAAAGATGAGAGTAAAATGGAAATGGTAAATAAATTTATTGCTTTGAGTAAAGTATATAGAGATACGCATTTCTTTATTGATTTAAACTTCATGTATTCCTGTGCCTTTTCATATGTAGTCATTATTCCTCAATAACAATCTTTTTTTATTTTTGCCTTCTAAAAAGAGTATATTTGTAAAGCAATTATACTGCAATAAAGATGTGAAAAAATTAATTAATTAATTAAAATAAATTTAAATAAAGAGTTTATGATGAACGATTTATACTTGATATAAAAGACAACATTTATGAGGGGAAAGTTTTGGAAAAGTTAGCGTGATAAATCAAAGTAGCATGACTGGATTTGGTGATTTTTTTTTTTAACACAGGCTTGAAAAAGAAAGATGTGGTCAGCAAAGAATAGTAAAAGTGGGAAATTCTAAAGTCTATGAATGAGGTTAATGGCCTACAATATGTTTATGATCAGGTAAAATGCAGAGCATCTCCCCAGATAGAAAATGCCTATGGTCCAGCCTGAATATAAGGATATGACTCTTCTAATTACATTTTTTTTCAACAAACATCTAGCCTATATTTAAGTAAAATGAAGAGTAAAATATTCAAACAGGAAAACACTTCATCATGGTGTAATACACATGCACATGAAATAGTTAAACACTGCACTCAACAGATGGGTTTCAGGAAAAGGATGTAGAGACAAGATCAGAGACTAGAAACGCAAGGAAGGAGGTTATTTTGAAAATATAAAAAGGAAAATAAATTAGAAGGAAAGAAAAAGGAAGAGAGATCTAGTTAGAAAGAGTGTAGGATCACAATGCAATTCAGCACATTTTGTTCCCATGGTCCTATTATGTGTATCAGTGCTGTGCTGAAAAGGCTACTTGCATGTATATCACGTAAGCTATAAAAATAACGACTCTTGATTCCTTGATCCGTGGGAAACTCCTGCTCAAGTAGTTTAATTCAGGTAAAAGGAACATTAATTGGAAATTTATTATGAGGCAACCAGTATCTTAGATCCTAGGACTTGGAAGTAAACAAAATGTGGTCCCAGACTGGAGGTGGAGAAATCAACAATCCCAGTAAATGTGGTAAATTTCAGGGGAGAAGGATATACAGGGTCCCACCAAAGCACAGAACATTAGCACCAAACAAAGCTAAGGGGGTCAGAGGAGGCTTCCCAGAGGGGGCAACTCCTGAGCTGAAGCTAAACAGAGTTAAGGAAGGGTATGAACACCACTGTATTAGAAAAAAAGCAAAAGGCACCAAATCAGATAAAAGCAGACTATGTTAGAAGAGAGTGTTTTTAATACACTAAGGAGTAATAAAGTACTTATTTTCAAAGAAACACAATTTTTAAAGGATTATATAGGTTATTAGGCATGAGAAAAAAAGTGCATATGAAACAATATAATCTGGGGTGAGTACAAACTCTAAGTCATAAACTATTTAGGTTGAACCATTTGTAATTTCTACATTACTTTTTAACCATGTTTGAAGTACAGAAACAGCAACAGCATATGGTTCAACCTGATATAAAGAAATAGATCTGACCAGAAATAAGAACCTGGAAACATATACGACAAGACCGTTAATGATTACATACTAACATATCCATATGTGACATATATAGAAATCTTACTTATCAATAAGAAAAGTAAAGCCTCAAAAGAAAAACGGCTAAGAGACAAGAAGAAGCAATGCACAACAAGTAAACCTAGAGATAGTTCATCTCAACAGTAATCAAAGAAATGCAAGTTAAAACATTACGATGCTACTTTTTGGACATCAGATTGGCAAAGATTACACTTATTTCTCGATTTCTCTTCTCACTAAACTTATTCCGCTTCAGCACAAAAAACACCCAGTGACCATTTCTGCGTATTATTTTCTTCCAGTTTCTCCAAATTGCTGAATACCCCATAGTGGAAATGAAAGGAAGTAACTTAGTTTCTTTAACAGATTGTCCTTTACCACAAGTATTTCCTTTGCCCCAGCTACTAAGCCCAAAATTTTCACACAGGCAGAAGAGGGCAACTCCTTCCTGTGAAAGTATCAACAGCTGGAGTGTTACCCCCTGGGTAAAAAATATACTATGGAAAAAAAAAATATGGACAGTTATACAACAGAGCTCAAAGGTATTTGGCTTATTGAGATTTACCAAGGCAATTCAGAGTGTAGTTAAATATTTGCCTACCTGGAACTTTAGAAAAATACAGTATTTTTAAAGGAAAAACAAAATCTAGACTTAAAAGGAAAATTTTTTTATCTAATTGAAAAAAATTAAAATTGTATCTTTTTACCAAACATGTGTGTTGGTGACTAGTGTCTCAGAAGGGTGTCAAGCCTCTAAGGAGGTCTGGTATGACACGGGGGACTGATGGGGACTCCGTGACATCCTAGGAAGAACAGCGGTGGGAACATTTGGAAGTATTGGTCCCCCCAATGCTCAGAAAACGATCTATGAGAATGGAGTCTAGGTGGTAGGACTCAAGGTAGACAGGGAGAGGTGGTTCTGGGAGCAGTGCTGATTCATACTTTGTCAAATGCACCAATACCCAGCATGGATGGAAATAACCCCCAAGTTCCTGAAAGAGGGGTGTGTAGGAAAAAGTAAATAATGGAGTCAAATAAGGCTTTACCATCAGGTTTGCTTTAAGAGACAGATTCAGGGCACTCAGTATTCCAATTCCAATTCAGTCCTGCAAAAGCTTTCGTGCAGATCCTTGAAGGTGCCGGATTTTACTCCCCTTGGCTAAGGGACTTTGTACATGGTGTTCTCATGGCCTGAAAAGCAACCCTCCATCTTCCCCTCACACAAATACTCAAACACAAAAATTAAAAGGCTGATTCCTTTCCTTCTTCCAATCTCAGGATAAATGGTACACTTTCTAGGAGTCCCCTGACCACCATGTCTTATTATTCTCTATTTCAAAAGACTGTTTGCTTCCTTCGTAGAACTTATCCGATTTACCTGAGTGTTTACATGTTTATGTTGTTTGTTTCTCTTCCCCCTATCCAGACAATAAGCTCCACGCAGGCAAGGACCATGTATGTCTTACCACTGTGCCCCCAAGCACCTGGCACAGTGCCTGACATATAATGTGTTCTCAATATAGATCTGCTGAAATGATCAGTGAATACACTGGGGGAAGAAGGACCACTACAGACAAAATCAGGACCCCAAAAGAGAAATTGAGAGGTGTATCAATGCGATAAAGACCTATCCTGGCTTGTTGCAACCTTACCAGGTTAACCTACACCATAGACAAAGCCAAGAAGGCAGCAGCAACTCAGGACACAAGGGACAGAGGAGAGGCAAACTTCAGCAGGGACAGTGATAGAACCAGAATGACCTTTAAAAAGAGTACAAAAGCACCCTGAGGGGCTTCCCTGGTGGCGCAGTGGTTGAGAGTCTGCCTGCCAGTGCAGGGGACACGGGTTCGAGCCCTGGTCTGGGAGGATCCCACATGCCGCGGAGCAACTGGGCCCGTGAGCCACAACTGCTGAGCCTGCGCTCCACAACTGCTGAGTCGGCGCTCCACAACGAGAGGCCGCAACAGTGAGAGGCCCGCGCACCGCAATGCAGAGTGGGCCCCGCTCGCAGCAACTGGAGAAAGCCCTCGCACAGAAACGAAGACCCAACACAGCCAAAAATAATAAATAAATAAATTAATTTTTTTTAAAAAGCTGACACAGCCACAGACAAAATAAAAATAAATTAAAAAAAAAAAAAAAGCACCCTGAGACTCTTAAAGGATCAGGAACAAACTTGGATCCCCTTATCTCCAAAACACTCACCTCCACCTAGCGTACTATCCATTATTTACCTATTTTATTTTCTAGAATAAGGCTCCAGGGGAACGCATTTCTCCATTGCTGTTTCCCCACATAGATAACTGGTATGCACTCAAATATTTAATGATTGCATGAATTCTGCTGCTGGGGGTTTAAAAAAAAGTCTTTTTTAATTGTCACATTTGTTATCTACATCTCTTTGATTGTAGTTTTCTAAGCTGGGGAAGTGTGTGCTTTTCATATTATTCTAGAATTTGCTGGATCTATGAGCCATCATATTGTTCATATCCCGTTAAAGCCATTAAAAAGACAGGAAAACCATGTTTAAGCATACATGAACATTCTCAACCATAGTAAGGTACATCTAAATGTGAAAAGGGTAATTATACAGAGTTCCGCTCACCCCAAGGGGTTGAAAGTGTGGTACTATTTTTAAAACAAGAGGTATGCCAAAGCACTACAAAGTCCGTGTGTATTTGTGTTTGAAGCCTCAAGTAGAGTTGTGACTTTTAGAAGTCTGTTGCTTGGAAACATCTGTTAGCACCATCTGTATAGGAATTCAAAATCAAAAGTAGCAGCCTGCTCTTTCTTGTTTGAGGCTCACCAGCAGGATAACTTAAAACCGTTGGATCAGTGTTCTTATCCAAGGAATACTAACACCCTGCCCCCACCCCCTGTGAAGTAACTCAGGTACTTCAGACTGAGCATAAGACTCAGTCTGATTATAAG
This sequence comes from Physeter macrocephalus, assembly GCF_002837175.3. Classification (NCBI taxonomy): domain Eukaryota; kingdom Metazoa; phylum Chordata; class Mammalia; order Artiodactyla; family Physeteridae; genus Physeter; species Physeter macrocephalus. The sequence goes on along the minus strand of NC_041222.1, from coordinate 40,562,521 downwards.
GGTATAATCAGACTCTAAATGTGGCTGATGTGACCAGACACCTTTAGGTCAGTTTCAGGTGTTCTTATTCAAGGAGGCAGTGTGTGGTGTGTTGGACGGCCAGCACTGCCATCTGCCCTCAGCTGCTGAGACTGTCTGTTTCCTCCCCCAGGGCACTGCCAAATGGCAGCCCTCCCACCCCACTGACCATTCCTTTGTAGTGTCACTTTCAGGCCACCTTTCCTCTTCTCTGGTGTTCCCTAAGCTTCCACATTCTGACCCCTCCACTTTTAGCAAGAATTCCTGTCTTGGAAATTGTATCTACTCCTATATATATATATATATATATATATA
>NC_041222.1:40542150-40562128 GCF_002837175.3 Physeter macrocephalus | reverse complement strand
ATTCCCATCTTACCCCTAGGTTCTTCATGACATTTTTTTTCTTAGATTCCATATATATGTGTTAGCATACGGTATTTGTTTTTCTCTTTCTGACTTACTTCACTCTGTATGACAGACTCTAGGTCCATCCACCTCACTACAAATAACTCAGTTTCATTTCTTTTTATGGCTGAGTAATATTCCATTGTATATATGTGCCACATCTTCTTTATCCATGCATCTGTCGATGGACACTTAGGTTGCTTCCATGTCCTGGCTATTGTAAACAGAGCTGCAACGAACATTTTGGTACATGACTCTTTTTGAATTATGGTTTTCTCATACTCCTATATTTTTAAAGTTTAATTTTTATTGAGGTATCACTGGTTTATGACATTATCTGTTTCATGTGCATAACATTATGTTTCTACTTCTGTATACATTACAGAGTGCTCATCACCAAAAATTTAGTTTTCATTTGTCACCATACAGCTGATCCCCTTTACCCATTTTGCCCTCTCCCACCCCACCCCTTTCCTGCTGGTAACCACTACTCTGTTCTCTGTATCTATGTGTTTGTTTTTGTTTGGTTTGTTCATTTATTTGGGAGTTTTGTTTGTTTTTTTACATTCCACATACGAGTGAAATCATACAGTATTTGTCTTTCTCCGTCTGACTTACTTCACCCTGGCGTAATACCCTCAAGGTCCATCCGTGTTGTCACAGATGGCAAGGTTTCATCTTTTTTTTTTATGGCTGTCTACTCCATTTTTAACTACCACCACTATTCAGAAGTTTGCTGAGTGCACTTTCTAATACACCAACATCTATGTGAGTACAGTTATTGTCTTCCGAAGTTTGTGTTTTATAATCCAATCTGTATTCCTTTTTGTTTGTTTGTTTGTTTGCGGTACACAGGCCTCTCACTGTTGTAGCCTCTCCCGTTGCAGAGCACAGGCTCCGGATGCGGATGCGCAAGCTCAGCGGCCATGGCTCACGGGCCCAGCCGCTCCGCGTCACGTGGGATCTTCCCGGACCGGGGCACGAACCCGTGTCCCCTGCATCGGCAGGTGGACTCTCAACCACTGCGCCACCAGGGAAGCCCCGTATTCCTTCTTTTTTAATGCATTAATCTGTCACATGCTCCAGTGGGTTCCTCAAAGTCTTCTGACAGGGAGATAATATATCAGGAAGCCAGATTGCCTAGGTATGAGCCCTGGTCTGCCACTTGCTAGCTAAATTACCCTGGGCAATTTCTTTAACCTTTACGGCCCTTAGTTTTCTCACCTGCAGTACACCAGCCTCAATGGGTTGTCGTAAGGATAAAAGGGAAATAATACACGAGAAGCATAAGCACTATAGTAATACACAGACCAGTGCCTGATATATTAAAAACCAAACAAAAAGGCTAGCCATTATTACCTTAGATTTTAAATTGGAATACATTATCTTTGAGAAAATAAAATCAACTTACATTTCTATATAAAAATAGCTAGTGATTCAGGTTAAAAGTCCAGGGTTTTTAATACTTCAGGTAGCTTGCCTCAATGTTTATGAAGACAGAGAAGTTCAATTTAAGTTTGTCTTTAAAATCAGCCATCCTTATGTGTAAAGAAAACATGAAGAACACAACTCCTGACCTGTCTAATGGAAAAGGAGACTGGACGAGATGGCCTTACAAGTTCTTTTTCGGCTCTTGTCTCTCTGAATCTGATTCCAAAAAACTCTGTACTGTTTTATTAGCCTACGGTCCTTTTGAGTGGTGAGACTGCATATTTCTGGCGATAAAGAAGCACATTATATGCTTAAAACCCATTCACAAATTCAACTATTTGAAAAAGGAAACTTATCTATAAATCATTATCTAGGAGCTTTTTAGTATAGAAAACTCTGTGACTTAGTAACTTTACTTGGAACTTTAATTTTTAAGAAAGAGCTTGTAATTGAGCACAAAACCACAAATCTATATCCCCTTTAATTCAAGGAAACAGTCAAAACTGGATTGCTTATTTTGTTTCAGAAAATGGACTTTTAAAAAAAAAAAAAAAAAAAAAAAAAAAAGAAAATGGACTTTTTAAGGCCCTAGTTTGAGTGGGAAGTGTCTTTCGTTAATGTTTTTGCACTTCAAGACTGAATCAATCTTATTCCATTGTACTTGGCAGGTTCTGGCTCCCACTTTGCAGATCTTCAAGCCAATTTGCAAATTCCAACATTTCTGCTTATGAGATTCATCTATTTCTAGAGTTACCAACGGATAAGCAAAGTTGAATATGCTGATCACTAAAATACTCTCCTCAGGTTAGTGAAGGCAAAGTTATTTACTAACCTTTACTAACTTTGTACTTTACCATACTCAAGTAAGATTTTATAGGTTAAAGACTAATGTGTTATACATCACTTAGCACATACAGTTCTGAACTCACCTAGGGAATAGAAGAATAGTCATTCTGAGAAATGCTATAAAGGCTGGATTAACTAATTCTAAGAAAGAAGGAATTAAGTTGTCTGAATTTTGTATTGTACTTAAAAACTATATTATAATTTTGTCCAAACATTTACAGACTAAAAAGCTGTAATTCCCAAACATTTTAAAAAAATATATTCTCCATAATTTCTATTTTATTTAAAATCAGCAAAAACAGAATGCAGTAAATCCACAGGTGGATCTACCATGAATTTCATGAGGTTTAGGTGATAAGGGAGGAATCCTAGTTGTGTTTACATGTTTGCAGGTTTTTGTAAAACTTAAATAAGATATTTTGCATTTTTAGGCCCCACTAACCCAAACCCAATCCTTCCTGGGTATGCATCATTTATCTGAAGGCTAGAAATAATCCTATTTTTCCAGACTTGCAGTTCAAATTACCTGCATACTTACCATTACCGACTAGAGGGCGCCAGCTACATTATGTAAAAAGAGGCTCTGTGCCTCTTGTCTTTCTATTCTTTTTTGTGTACCCAGACAAGCAAGGAAACACTGAGCAGACAGTCTAACTCTCAGAGTTGAAAAGGTGCCTATTAGCCCGTACTGCGTACAGCTGCCATCAAGAGATTGATGTGGCAGAAATGTCTTGCTCTGTTCTGCAGCTGCCAACCCTGTCCTTGGCAAGCTCAGAGTGAAGCAAGGCCCAGCATGCCCTTAAGTTTAACAAAGTTGAATGAAAGGCCATTTTATCCCAGGGCTACTTAGTCAAAATCAAATAATGCCAGTGCTGTTTGGTCCAAGTCTCTCAAGTGCTCAGACATCATACAAGGCTCTCTCTGCTGAGAACAAGCGCCAACACCACCAGTTTCTATGCACATTTAGCTTGTTCCTGCTGCTTTCTGTAGCCTAACTTCCCAGCTGGGGTTTGTACCAAATTTCAAAATCAAGTCTCACGGAGCAATGCCAACTAGACTCCCTTTGGCAGTCACCCTGCAGGTGCAAATTACCATTATGCCCCATAATTTCAAAAGAGTAAACATATCCATTTTACAAAAGCAGAAGATTGATAATGCCACAGACAAAATTATTCATATTTGCTTGCAATTTTCCTTCAAATACTTATTTCTTCCAATGCAAAAAGCCATGCGACTGTCAGAAAAGAATGGCCCTATGTCAACACTTCAAGAGACCTATAAGCCACAAGACCAAGGGCCCCGCATCTATGAAAAGGTTATGAGAAGGTTTAACGATGTCCCCTAAGCTCCTAAGAATCCCTTTCAAAAGCTCCTCCTATGGGTAGGAAGGTGTGGTAACCACTGAAATGCTGTGTCATCAGATTAGAGATAGTTTAATAGCTTCACAATCAACTTGTTGATAAATCATGATTAACAGTTCAGGAAACTCATATTAGACAACAGTAATTCAAATTAAGCTAAGCCAAGGGAGGACATGTAATTTATTCAGATTTGTGATCTGTTTATTGCAAGAAGCCAGAATCTTGCTGTGATCTGCCCTTCATGTGCAAAGTTCACTTTTCAGAGTGAAAATCTCTTCCCAGAGAATCCAGACCTTAATGCATTTAATCCTTAATCCCTTACTAATCAAACTACCTTTAGTGGTCATTTGAGTTATGATGGGTGTGGAAGGCTGAGACAGGAAAAGAGACTTTCACTGGCATCGATAGCTTAAGCAGAGGGAATAGCAGCAAGTTTACAGGGAGAAGAAACAAAATGAAACAGAAGTCAATATGGTAAATCCTATTCAATTGCACCTGGAATACTGTTAGTAAAAATCACATATTAAATGATCCAGCCCTGGTCAGCTTCTCAGATCTCATCTAGTACCAGTCTATGCGCCTTGTTTGTTATGTTCCAGCTACAATGGCCTTCTTCTTGTTTTTCAAAATGCCAACCTCCTTCCCCTGCCTGGACTGTTCTTCTCTCATATCCTCACATGCTTGCCTTCTCCTCATTGTTTAATTCAAAGCTCGAATATCACCTCTTACCAAGGCCTTCCCTCCACCTTAGCCAAAGTGATCCTTCCCACCCCACATCCACTATGACTGCATAGCACTTACCACTATTTATAATCCATTTTAATTTACTTGTTTTCCAGTCTCTCTTAAGCAGATGTAAATTCCATGAGAACAGGGCCTTGTATCTCTTGTTCACTGACATGCATACCCTAGGACCTAGAACTTTTCTTTTAGGTGCTTTTTTTTTTTAGGTGCTTGATGAATACTTGTTAAATGAGTGAATGAATGAAATGATTATTGATTATTCTCAAAAACTTAATAATATATATTGAATAATTAACATAAGAAAACCATTTCAGGATACCCACCCTCTGGAGATTTACCAGCAATTTGAGAAATACAGTATTGAGAAAAACAATACCTGGATGCATTGTACAAATGTCAAGAGGAAGAATTATAGGCATTCAGGGAAGAGACAATGACTTGTCTTTCCTTCCTGAGTCTTAGAAATCTTGGAATATGCACCAATGTGCTTTCGTGGCTGCATATCAAACAGATTTTAAAACTGGAAGTCACTATACGGTTGGCACACAAACTCTACCTTATGTGGAGTATAGAAAAAACACTAACCTGGGTACAAAAATCTGCATATGCTCCTGGTAATAGACAAGATGTTTCTGAATGCTGATCAACTTCAGAAAAGTGGGAACATGACAAGTGTAGGTTTCTCAATTTGGGGGATAGGCAGGAAGGCCTTCAAAATTCAGTTGCTGGATTTCAGTGCATAAAAAGGCTAAAATTTCAGAATCACAGAACATGTTGCCACTGACTCAGAAAAATAAGACTGGCCTATTAATACTTTACATTAATCACAAATGTATATCCAACTGATTAAACTATTTTATTTCTCACAGCAGCTATATGAGACAGACACATTTATTATTTTCATTAAATTCATTTAATAAATGAGGAAATGGTAGGTAGAGAGGTTATGAAAGGCATCCAATGTCACCTGTATAATAAGAACTGACATTTTAACTCTAGAAGCCAGCTCTGTAGGCAAGGTCACATTTCTGAGAAGTCCTCTGCCAATTTGCTTATTTACAGGTACTGCCAAGGACGGGTACCTATGGCCCTGAACGTAAACTTTCTAGAAGATAGAAGGCCTATGTTTTTGTTTTTGTTTTTTGCGTTATGCGGGCCTCTCACTGTTGTGGCCTCCCCCGTTGCGGAGCACAGGCTCCAGACGCGCAGGCTCAGCGGCCATGGCTCACGGGCCTAGCCGCTCCGCGACACGTGGGATCTTCCCGGACCAGGGCACGAACCCGTGTCCCATGCATCGGCAGGTGGACTTTCAACCACTGCACCACCAGGGAAGCCCAGGAGGCCTATGTTTACTGTCTGTTTTCTGTGACCAAGTCCAATCCTAAGTATTTGTTAAATTGGTTTATCCTTTGTTGGCTGGATGGAAACTTTATAAGATTTGTTATTTCCTGAAAGTGAAGGGTTTTCCCCCCCATCATTCCTCATTCTAAATGCCTGAAATTTTATCTAAATTATGACATCAAAAAAAGAGATACCTTGGGGACAGGAGAAGACATGTTAGCACAGGAACAACTTCTAAATCTACAATGCCATCCATAGCATATGTTATTTTCTGTATGTAGAGCTAAAATTGTTTGATTATTAGCAAAATAAAAATTTATGATGCTATTTATCCATAGTTTTAAATTGTTTAACATATATTTGTATATGTTAAACACGTGTATATGCAGAGACACAAACACAGAGACAATAAAAATAAGGCTCAACTGAATATAAAAAGAAGTTCTCTAGTGAAAACTATGCACATTTACCTTTCAGTAGTATGGCAGGCTAGTTTTAAACACACACACAGACATCTTTATACTACAGAACTAAAAATGATAGATTTTTAAAAATTAATTTCAATGCAGGGCTGTCGATGGAGAAATGAAGAGAATTCGTTGGAGGAGAGAAATGACAAGAAAGGATGAATTCAGAGAGGTAAAACAGCACTGAAGTCAGTGTTTACTCTGGGAGTATCAGCCAAACCATAGTTCCCCAGAGCCTGGTTTTTTGAAGATTGCATGACCAGAAAATAGTGGGGAAAAGCTTAAGGCCCAAGTAGATGGGAGGTCAGACAGAAGACCAGTGTACACATAGCCGGAATCTCTTGTGTTTGAGAGAAAAATAAAACGTCCTGCAGAGGGCAACAGTGGGTATCATCCCTTCATGCTCTTGACTATAGGTGGGAATGAGAGAAAAACTTTTCCCTGAGACTTTCTAATCCCCCATCCTATTTTACAACCTGATTCGCTCAAGAATCCCTAATGTACACATTTACTTTAAAGAGGGACGGATGAGTAGTGTCTCTAATACCACACACGAAGCAAACTCAAATCCTCTCTAGAGGAACACACTGTAAAACCAGGCCTGAAAGAATTTCCACAGGTGAAGTTCCAAGGAACAGGAAGCTCATAAGAAAAAAGTTAACAAAACATATAAGGCAGCAGTAGACTCAAATAGTCAGCAGAAAACACAAACTGCAGGGGCAGTCCTGTAAAGCCCAGAAATATTTAGCATCTATAAATGCTTTCAGTGCAACAAATAGAAGATGACAATGAGAGTATCTCAAAGGAAAAAGAGACCTTCAAAAATTAACCACAGAGGGCTTCCCTTGTGGCACAGTGGTTAAGAATCTGCCTGCCAATGCAGGGGACATGGGTAAGCCCTGGTCAGGGAAGATCCCACATGCCACGGAGCAACTAAGCCTGTGTGCCACAACTACTGAGTCTGCGCTCTAGAGCCCGTGTGCCACAACTACCGAAGCCCACGCGGCTAGAGCCCGTGCTCCACAACAAGAGAAGCCACCGCAATGAGAAGCCTGCGCACCACAATGAAGAATAGCCCCCACTCGCTGCAACTAGAGAAAGCCCGCGCACAGCAACAAAGACCCAACACAGCCAAAAAAATAAATAAATAAATAAATTTATTTTTTTTTAGAAAACAATTAACCACAGAGTTTTGCAAAAGGGTAAACTGTGACGAAGTGAGAGAGTGGCATGGACATATATACACTACCAAACGTAGGGTGGATAGCTAGTGGGAAGCAGCCGCATGGCACAGGGAGATCAGCTAGGTGGTTTGTGACCACCTAGAGGGGTGGGATAGGGAGGGTGGGAGGGAGGGAGACGCAAGAGGGAAGAGATATGGGAACATATGTATATGTATAACTGATTCACTTTGTTGTAAAGCAGAAACTAACACACCATTGTAAAGCAATTATACTCCAATAAAGATGTTAAAAAAAAATTAACAATGGAATGGATAAAATATGATCTATTCATATCATGGAAAACTATACTAAGATGGAAGAGGATAAAATGTGAGTTATGCATCAACATGGGTGACTCAGATATAATATTACACTTGATCTTAGCCAAAAGGCCGAGAATCGATCAGACAGATATAATATTAAGAAAACCAACCAAAATAAATGAATATTTAGTAGATGATTCTGTGTATTCACATGTCAGTATAACACAAAATAAATACTTCATGATAAAACTCAAAAAAAAAATCAAAACCTTAATAAATGAGTTTAACAGGAGGTTGAGCAGAGCTGACAAAAAATTTGTGAAACTAAAAGATAAATCTAAAGAAATTACTCTAATGTAGCACTGAGGGGCAAAATATAAGAGGCTAAAAGGCTAGAGAATATAATGAGAAACAGCAACACAGATCTATTCAAAGTTCACAAAAAAGAAGAAAGATGAAATGGGACAGAGGCAATATTTGAAGAGATAATAACTTAGTATTTCTAAGATAGTGATTTATATATTTAAGAAGTTCAAGATATCACATGAATAAACAAGAGATACATACTTAAATATGTCATAGTGAAATTTCAGAATACCATAAACAAAGAAAATAGATTTAAAATAAAAATCTACATTGAACGATGATTTTTACATGCAATAGTGGAAACCAGTAGTTGGAATAATACTTTCAAAATACTGAGAGAGAAAAAGTCAACCAAGAATGTCCAGTGTAATGAGGGTGGAATAAAGATTTACAGACCAATCAATAGAAACAGTGTCTAGAATCAAGAGACTCTCTCTATAGGCCCTTCTAAAGCTTATATGTTAGAAAAAAATAAATGATCTCAAAAGGAATATATAAGATTCAAGAAATGATGAAGAAAGGAAATTTGCAAACATACGTGTGACACTGTATATAATAATAATAATACACGCCTTAAAAAAAAAGGAAGAATCAAAATACTGATCCCTTTAAAAAATAAATTAAGCTAGTGAAAAAAAAAACATGCCTTATTTCTGGTGTTAAAAGAATCAAGATATAGATAAAAGCTAGGACAATTATACAAGTCAGAAAGAAAATACTAACTAAATCATTCTAAAATCCTTTTATTATTTGGTGGATAATAAAATATGGATTAACATTAGACTCTGATAAGTTAAATATGCATTTAAAGTGTACTGACCTAAAAGAATAGACAAAGCATACATAAATTCTAAACTCAAGGAAGAGAATAATGGAATGAGAAAATAACTCTGGAAAAAAAAGACAAGTGAAAAAATATATACAAACACAATATGTTAGAAATGAAGACAAATACACCTGAAATATTCAACATAAATGAACTAAATCTCCAATTAATAAAAAATATCAGATGATTCAAAAAAGATAAAATTTACATGTGTTTACAAAGACATAAAAAGTTAAAAGAAAAAAGGCAACAAAAGTTATATTAGTAAAATACTACTTGAACCAAGCTAATGCAATTTATTATTACTAATCATAATAGACTAAGGTAAAATCTTAGCAGAGGTAAAAGTTTGTCACTATCTATTGATAAGTTGTTTAACTTACCAAGAATATATAACAATTCCAAATTTCTATGAACCTCAAAAACACAAAAGGAAAAATATAAAAACAAGAAAATGACAGTGGGAAGTTCCGATGTACTTCACTTAATAACTGATACTATAAAGGAATATTAACAAAATTGGTGGAAACAGTAAAGACTTGAATAACATAATTAGAACCTTGATCTGATGGACAATCATTAATTGAAGAGTATGTATTCTCGAGTTCACATGGGGCATTTAAGGAAAACTGATCACAATGTAGGACAAAGCAAATCTCACCATATTTCAGAGGATCAATGTCATATAGATCATGTTCTCTTACTATAAACAAGGTAGAAACAAATAATAGAAGGGATAAAAAGAGGTGGAAGACAAAAAGAGCAAATAGAATAAGGAGGAGAAAGAAAAATAGAAATTAAAGAAACACACTTCTAAATAGCACATGTATAAAATAAAGCATAATGAAAATAAAGAAATGCTTAAAACTCGAAGATGATAAAAATACAATGTATCAAAACTTATAAAGTACACTTAGAAGGAAAAGTATAGAATGCATATATGTACACATAAACATGGTTAAAATAGGCTAAGGAATTTAAGAAGGTGTAAAAAAAGGAAGCCATTTTTTTAAAGCTGGCAGTAAAAAAAACAACACAATTAAAAGCAGAAATAGAAAATAAAGATAAAAAAGTTAAAAAAGATACAGTAGAAAGGATTAGAGAAGTCAAATTTTTTAGTTTTTAATGGCTAAAAAAACTGAGTAATCTCCAGAAAAAGACAGATTTTTTAAGAAAGAAAGGCACAAATAAACAATTTTAGGACTAAAAGAAACAATTTAAAAGATAAGAGGACATTATAAACAACAAAATACAATTAAAAATGAAAACAAAGTAGAAAGGACAAAGTCTTAGAAATGTACAAATTATTAGTCCTGAGTCAAGAAGAGAGAAAATTTGAATGCTAATAACACTTAAGAAGAAAAAAAAGACAGCTATAAAAAAAATCTTCTTTTCAAGAAAACATTATACCCAGACCATTTTAAAAGCAAGTTCTACAAATCCTCAAGGAATCAATAATCTCATATTTATTAATCTTAGGTAATAGAAAGGAAAGAAACAATCTCTAAATAATTTTATGAGTAACTTTTGACACTAAAACCAGAGAAGCAGATAGGAGAGAAAAATACCAGGCCAATGCTAATTACAGAAATAAAAGTATTCTAGAGATTATCATACTAAGTGAAGTCAGATAGAAAAAGATAAATATCATATGATATCACTTATATGTGGCGTCTAAAAAAAGATGATACAAATGAACTTATTTACAAGACAAAAATAGACTCACAGACATAGAAAACATGGTTACCAAAGGGGAAAGGGCCAAGAGGGATAAATTGGGAATTTGAGATTAACAGATACACACTACTACATAAAATAGATAAACAAGGACCTACTGTATAGCACAGGGAACCATATTCAATATCTTGTAATAATCTATAATGGAAAAGAATATATACACACAAAAATATATATATATATAACTGAATCACTTTGTTGTAAACCTTAATCATTGTAAATCAACTATACTTCAGTAAATAAATAAATAATAAAAGTATTTAAAATAGTATGACAAACACAGCAATGCACAGAAAAACCCTAAATTTTTATGACCAGATTGTGTTTATCTCAAGAATGTAAAGTTGGTTGAACATCAGAAATCAGAAATGTACTTCATATTAACATTTCAAAGGGGAAAAAAATCTACATATTCATCTTGATTAACTGGTAAAAGCATTCTATAAAATTCAGCATCCCTTCATAATAAACTCTTTAAAAACTAGAAATCAAAGAACTTTTTTATCTTGAAAATTGTACCTACAAAAACATTCGAGCAAACATCTTATTCAGTGGTGAAATATCAAAATCATTCCTTTTGAATTTACATTTTAAAAATGCCCACTATCACTACTATTCAACATTACCTTTGATTTTTGAATCAGTGGAATAAGTAAAAAAAAAAAAAAAAAAAAAGTTGTAAATGAAGCAATAAAACTTCTATTATTTCAGGATAACATCATTGTATGTATAGAAAACTTAAGCAATTCCTAATTATCAAAATTAATAAAAGTACATTGCTTTTTAATAGAAAAAATTAGAAAATACAATTTTAAAACACATTATTTACAAATCCAAAAGATGAGGTACCTAGAAATAATCTTAATATAAAGATGTGCAAATTCTTTATGTAGAAAGTACAAACCTTTATTGAAAAACCCTAAAGGAGAGCTAAATAAATGGAGAGAGAGATCCTATTTTCATGGATAGAAATACCCAATGTTGTAAAGGTATCAACCCCCTTCCCCAAATTGATCTACACTTTCAATGCAATTTCAATAAAAATCCCAATGGGACGTTTTATAGGACTTGACAGAATGATTCTAAATATCTTCATGTAGGAGTCAAGAAAATGATAAAAAAGGTTAGCCCTACCAGTTATTAAGACTTATTATAAAGCTAGAGCAATTTTAAAACTATGGCATTATCCCAGGGATAGACAAATAGGCCAACAAAATGAGAGTGAGAGCTCAGAAACAGACTCATGCATAATTGGAGACTTGATATATGATAGAGGCGGTAATGCACATCTGTGGGAAATGGACACATTATTCAATAAATTATGCTGGAATAATTACAAATTCACATGAAAACACAAGATTCCTTCCTTGGAATTCATACAAAAATCTATTCAAGGACTTTAATGTGAAGAGTTAAACATTAAGGGTTTTTGAAAAAGGTAGGAGAATATCTTTATGACATCAATATGGAGAATGTTTTATGTGCCAATTTTTAGAAAAGGAAAATACTGGTAAATTCAATGATATTAAAATTTAAAACATGTTTATCAAAAGGAATCATGAAATGACAATCCAAATAATTGGGAAAAGGTGTTGTACGTATGACAGATAAAATAGTACCTCGAATATGTAAAAAGAATTCATAAACCAGTAAGACGAATACAAAAAAAAAAACCACGAATAAACATTTCTTAGAAGAGAAAATGGGAATGCTAAATAAATATATGTAAAGATGCTCAGTGTCTTTAGTAAGCAAAGAAATGCAAATTAAAGTCTCAAGGAGATACCATTTCACACCTGCCAAACTGGCAAAACTTGAAAGCCTGACAGTCTTCCCGACAATGTTCAGGAAGATAGAAAGCCCTGTGAATTTTTGTGTAACACTGGAGGGAAATGTAACTTGATATAATCACTTTGGAAAGCGAGCTGGTATTACACAGGAGAGCTGAATATGAGAATATGCTATGACAGAGTCATCCAATTCTAGGTATAAACCTTAGAAAAACCCTTGCACATATGTACTAATAAGCATAAGAAATTGTCCACAGCAACACTGTTCATAATAGCAAATAACTGTAAACAGTTCAAATCAACAAGATGGGGGAGAAATAAATTGTGATTTATTCACACAATGGAATTCTGTACTAAAGTGAGCCTGACTGAATCACAGCTGTATTCATCAACATGGATGAATTTCAAACACATAACATAAAGTGAAAAAACAAGTCACCAAACAATATATACAGTATGATTCCATTTGTATAAAGTGAACAAAAATAGGCAGAACTAAACTTTATTGTTTAGGGATATAAAGGAAAGCAAAGAAACGATTATTACCAAATTCTGTAAATAGAGGGGGGCACACAGGGAATGTCAATGGTACTGATCATGTTCTATTTTTATAACCTGGATGGTGAATAGAGATGCTTATTTGTTATTGTTTAAACTATACACATATATATATACACATATATATATACATATATGTGTATATATGTATATAAATGCTCATGTTACACTCGTCTGTACATATGATATATCTCAATACTTTTCAATGTGTACAATTTAATCAGTAACATAGGTACCAGAATATGAATCCTGCTAACTCACTATGCAAATAACATGAAGCTCAGAAGGGTAGAATATGGATTAGGTATGGAAAATGATAAATAATTATGGTCAGCACTTTCAGCTTGGAAATAAAAAATTTTAATTACATTAGGATTTAAAGTAGACTAAGTATAACACTATAGAATGAGAACTCATTCCAAATGTTAAATCTTAGAAGAGGTGAAAAAACAGATGATTAGCTATATCTTAAACATTTTAAATGATTACAGGATAATGAATTAATTCCATCATGGGTTCAAATCTGTTCTTGTGGTTTCCTTCCTCTTTAAAAAGAATTATTTGTATGTAGTATGAAAATATATATAATGTCTCTTAAAACTTAAATGCTGAATAAATTTTACCATAGAAGTTGGGTGACATAGTTAGAGACATCCTGGACCAAAGGAAGGCCCAAAGATGGAGGATCCAGACCTGACTCTGCTTCTTTGCACCCTCCAGATATTAGGGGGAAGGGGAGTCTCTTGAGCTTCTTTCTCAGTACCTTTGAGGGGACAGAACAGGAAAATGAGGAAGTGGCATAAAAATACTAAGGAATACTAAGGACAGATACTAAGCAGCTTCCATCTGCTAAGTACTGAATTCAGCTGCTTTATGTGTAGTTTCTCTTTTAACCTTCAAAACAAGATTGCGAGGTGGGTACCATTAGACCTTCAAGCAAAACTTCATTCAGTCATTAAATATATACTTAAATGGAAATAATAAAATTTATTCTAAATGCCCATGAACAAGACTTGCATGATCTCTACCCCCGTACAGCTTTACTTTCTGGTTGAAGGATGGAAAAATAAACACATAAACAAATTTTAAAATTCAGATAGAGTGTGTTGGGGGCTACTACAGTGATGGCAGATTTCTTTCTGAGAAGGTAACATTGGACTCAGACCAGAATAGAGAGAAGGAACCAGGCTTATAAAAATCTGTGGAACGAATATTGCAGGCAAAAAGAACATCAAATATAAAAGACCAAGGTAAGAATAAACTTTCTGTGTTTCACCACGATGTCCAAAGCACTGTGAATGAAGGGGATGAGATTAGGGAGGCAGCTAGGGACTTTGAAGATCATGGTTAGGTGTCTGGATTTTATTCTAATGCAATGGGGCCCTAGGCAAATTATTTGATGTAAGTTTTAAATAAGCACTCTAGTTGCTACTGATAAAGGGACTATGGGGGATCACAAATCATTTGATGGTTATTGCAGGATTCCAGGGAAGAGATGGTGGTGGCTTGCACTGTGATAATATTAATAAATATCTCAAAAGAACAGGTTTTGAGATATAATTTGAAGGATGTTTTGAAGGTAGAGGACAAAGAACTTACTAATTGGTCTCCTAAGTTGGGGCCTGAACTACTGACTGAAGGCTAATGCCATTTACTGAGATGGCAAACACTATGGAGAGGAGAAATTTTAAGGAGATAAAAATTTAACAATGCGTGAACCTGAGATGAGACTCTTTCCATTCCTTCTCAATATCTCCAGAGAGAAGTCTGCAGGTTCCCTTAGCAATCATCACTATCATCATAGTAGTAGTAACGTTTGTTGAAAACTTATTATGTACCAGGCCCTGCTCCTGGTCTGAGCCCTACAATGTAGGTACTATCATCATGTCCATTTAGCTGATAATAGAAAATGAAGCACTGAGCTTCTTAACTTGTCCCAGTTCTCAAGGCGTGTAAGTGGCAGAGGCAGGGCTTGAATTTTGAATCCAAGCAGTCTGGTTCCATTTATCTTTATTCTGGACAACTTGACTGCAACAATTTCATGGTTTACTTAGCATGCCCAGAATGTAATTGACCCTCATATATAATAAAAGGTGAAAGGCATAGCTCAGCAGACTTAGAGAGCTGGCTACCAACTCATCTGATCTCAAATTATTTTTTGGAAACATAGCATCAAAATGTTTACAGTTGGGATTTAGAAATACTCTAGTCCAGAGTGGTCAGTCCATGGTATGTCAATGAACTGTGTCACCAAAAAAGTTCTTTTAAGACAGTGAGTCAAATAAACCTATCTTTACTGAGGGATACTTTGAGTCTTTTTTTTTTTTTTTTTTTTTTCGGGTCTCTAACCGTTGTGTCCTCTCCCGTTGCGGAGCACAGGCTCCAGACGCGCAGGCTCAGCGGCCATGGCTCACGGGCCCAGCCGCTCCGTGGCATGTGGGATCTTCCCGGACTGGGGCACGAACCCATGTCCCCTGCATCGGCAGGTGGACTCTCAACCACTGCGCCACCAGGGAAGCCCGAGTCTTTAATATAATAATATGTATTATGAATCTCTTCGAGGAATACAGGATGTATTGTATGCTGAACTAATTTGATCTAGAATAAGGATTTGTTTGGTTTTGTTGCTTGTTTGTTTTGCATGATATCAGGAAATATAATCTGTAGACTCAGCTGGATCTGTCCAACAGATCAGGAAACTCATGTACTGAGCTAAGCGACCTTTCTAAGCCCCAGGGGTAGAATATGAATTTATGGCCCTGTGGACAATAAATTTGATCCTCCAAATTATCATGGAACAAGAAAGGACTTTAGAAATAATCTGATGAAATATTTTTTTCTTACTTAGATGAGGAAATCAGGGTTCACAGTTTTAAGTTTGTTCAGTAGCAGTAATGCTTAGTATGGTACTTCACTAATCCTGAGACCATCATCTACTCCTTTTTGTTTTAGTTTTGTTTCTCTCAATATTAGGAATTCAAAGCCTAAACAGATGCCCAGTCACTGCTTGCCCAGGGCCCAAGACCAAACTGCAGGTAGCAACACAGGAAAGACCTTCTAATGTCACCTCTACGATCTTTCTACACTTCACTCTAGCTCAAAACAGGCCTCCTTCAGGGTACTTGCATCACTAAAGCAAGGTGTTTCCACCTGCAGAATAAATATAAGTATTTTTATAGAACCCTCCCTTTTAAGGAAAAAAAGACACAGAAGCAAAAAAGCAATATGGGAATAAGAACCAATTCAAATTATAGCCCACATTGTCCTACTTTTCTAGGTAAGGCAAACAACTCAGTATTTTATTCTTCCCATTTTCACAAATGTAATACCAGATAAATCTTTGTCCAAAGATAAGTAAAAAATAAAAAGACACTATTGGATTTGATTTCTTAATGTCCTCCTTGAACTTAGAAAACTTGTTTCTACTCATGACTGGTACTTCGTAATGCACACCTTTTGAAGGATGAAAACCACTGATTTTGCTTGCAGAGTAGAGGAAAGGCTGATGAAACAGACCCAAAAGATCTGACTTCAAGTTTTCACATTGGCACTAACTAGCTGAACTACCTTAAGCAAGTTAACCAACACTAGGACTCTTAAGACTATTAGGGCTCTCAGATTCTAAGTCTGTATCTGTTTTGACTGAGATGATGTTAATTTTAAGAGCAAATATCATTGTGCTTAATTTAATCACCAAAACTTCACTGCATACTTACCATGTGCCAGGCACTGTGCTAAGTGCCAGTACATGTTAATTTAATTTCAACAACTCTCTTAATATATATTAGGTACTAACATTAGCCCAACCTTATAGATAAGGAATTTGAAACCTCGAAATGTAAGCATGAATGGTACTACTTACTCATTTTAAGGTCAGAAAACTGATTTTGAAGGACTGTGCCTGCCATACCTTGCCATGGAGTTTGAATTTTAATTTTTTTTAAATCATTTACCTCTTTCTCTTTTATTTTTATTTTTTTAACATCTTTATTGGAGTGTGTTTGTTTCTGCTTTACAACAAAGTCAATCAGTTATACATATACATATGTTCCCATATCTCTTCCCTCTTGTGTCTTGAATTTTAATTTTTGACCAGACATTTGAAAAGTTTTTCGGTTTGCAGCACTCTTAGTGTCAGTACTTTTTTTCATTGAGACTCTAGGCCAAAAGAGATAAATAACAGTTCTCTTTAAGTAGTTATGTCTAAAAAAACCCAATAAATATTTATGTCCTAAAACTTAGTAACCATTTGAAAACATAATACACATAAATTTAAAAGAAAATTAACATTTTTATTTCATCCTTAAGTAGCCACATTACTTACCAATGGGACATTCTTGCTTGGGCACTGCACATTTTTACAGATTTTGGAATCAGATTGAACATTGCCACCTTTTTTGTTTTATACTGCTTTTCTACACAATGCGTGCTTTTCATCACAGCAACCACTGAAAATTCAACTTTGTAAAATATGACATCATCAAAAGGAATGGAGCCAATCTAATGTTGAAACCCAACTACCTCGAGCTGTTACAGAGGGTGTTTAAGGGATAGATTGCTTTGTTTCCCCCAAATATTTAAAATATCTCATGGTACTGATGTGAGTTAACTGCCATGCCTGGGGTGCCCTAGCACACAGTTTGGGAACCGAGGAACCATGGAAAGATGTGAAGCAGGAGAATGACATGATTCTGATGTACTCTCTAAAAAGATCACCCTGGCAGCTGGCTGGAGAAAGGATGGAGATGCCAAGACTGGAGACAAAGGGAATAGTTCAGATATGGCTTCAGTATTCCAGGAGTAAATTCTAGGTGATATTAAACCACAGAAAAGCTCTGAAACAGCCTCTTTAATGAGATTATTATATTAGAGAAAATTTTTAAAAAATCATTCATAAAAATACACTATCAGAGTGTAAATAAGGATAAGTGGTACAGGGGAAAAAAGAGGATGTGGGCTGAGGTTATTTCACTGTATCCTTGTGAAACATGCATTATTGGGCTTCCCTGATGATGCAGTGGTTAAGAATCCACCTGCCAGTGCAGAGGACACAGGTTCAAGCCCTGGTCCAGGAAGATCCCACATGCCGTGGAGCAACTAAGCCTGTGCACCACAATTACTGAGCCTGTGTTCTAGAGCCCACGAGCCACAACTACTGACCCCGTGTGCCACAACTACTGAAACATGCGTGCCTAGAGCCTATGCTCCACAACAAGAGAAGCCACCGCAATAAGAAGCCTGTGCATCGCAACGAAGAGTACCCCCGATCGCTGCAACTAGAGAAAGCCCACGTGCAGCAACGAAGACCCAACGCAGCCAAAAATAAATAAATAAATTTATTTTTTTTAAATGCATTATTTTCACTGATATAAGACAGTCCTATTACATAGTAGTGCTTGACAGGTATTGCAATAGAGGGTTGGTGTACATGAAAAATACAAACGAAAGAGTTTTTATAAATACAACATTGTTAGGTAACATGTTAACTTTGGGGGAAGCTAGATGGATGGTATATAGAAATTCTTTATACTATTTTTATGACTTGTCTATAAATCTAAAACTATACCAAAATAAAAGTACAAAAAGTGAAAGAGTAAAATAGATATAAAAAGATGATGGAAAGGAAGGAAAGGGGAAGGAAAGAGAAGAATTACGAAGTAGGGGGAATAAGGGAGAGAAAAGAGAGAAAGAAAAAGGAAGGAAGCAAAAAAGGAAGGAAGGACTACGGTAACGGAGAAATTATTTCAATTTGCCAACTGTAACATTATTCAAGTAATAGTTTTAGTGTAAAATGTGCCTCTCAGTTCTCAGAAAAAAAAACAAAGAACACTTTCCACCTAGAAAGTTCTTGGAGTTGTCACTAAGACTGCATGCCTTCCCTTAAAATGGTCTTGAACACGTTTATAAATATAAAAATGGAAAAAAAATTGTGAAAAAATATAACTATTAAGGAGTAAACTCTAGATAAGTGGGCAAAGATTATCTGAATTCAAAGAGATATGTCACACTGCAATGTAAAGGAGAGGGAAAATGGGATAAAAATCCCCAAGAAGGGAACATTTATATGGGAGAGATTTCTGGTAGAGGTCTTTCTAGGAAAGTCTAATAAAATTAGCTGGGCACAAACAGAATCCAACAGCACATTAAAAGGATCATACCCTATGATCAAGTGGGGTTTATTCCAGGAATGCAAGGATTCTTCAATATATGCAAATTAATCAATGTGATAAACCATATTAACAAACTGAAGGAGAAAAACCATATGATCATCACAATAGATGCAGAAAAAGCTTTCAACAAAATTCAACACCCATTTATGATAAAGACCCTCCAGAAAGTAAGCATAGAGGGACCTTACCTCAACATAATAAAGGCCATATATGACAAACCCAGAGCCAACATCATTCTCAATGGTGAAAAACTGAAACCATTACCTCTAAGATCAGGAACAAGACAAGGTTGTCCACTCTCACCACTATTATTCAACAGAGTTTTGGAAGTTTTAGCCACAGCAATCAGAGAAGAAGAAACTAAAGATGATACAAACAGATGGAGAGATATACCATGTTCTTGGATTGGAAGAATCAACATTGTGAAAATGACTATACTACCCAAAGCAATCTACAGATTCAATGCAATCCCTATCAAACTACCACTGGCATTTTTCACAGAACTAGAACAAAAACTTGCACAATTTGTATGGAAACACAGAAGACCCCGAATAGCCAAAGCAATCTTGGGAAAGAAAAACAGAGCTGGAGGAATCATGCTGCCTGACTTCAGACTATACTATAAAGCTACAATAACCAAGACAGTGTGGTACTGACACAAAAACAGAAATATAGATCAATGGAACAGGACAGAAAGCCCAGAGATAAACCCCCACACATATGGTCACCTTATTTTTGATAAAGGAGGCAAGAATATACAATGGAGAAAAGACAGCCTCTTCAAATAAGTGGTGCTGGGAAAACTGGACAGCT
>NC_041222.1:40541423-40542002 GCF_002837175.3 Physeter macrocephalus | reverse complement strand
AGGAAAACATAGGCAGAACTCTCTATGACATAAATCACAGCAAGATCCTTTTTGATCCACCTCCTAGAGAAATGGAAATTAAAAAAAAATAAACAAATGGGACCTAATGAAACTGAAAAGCTTTTGCACAGCAAAGGAAACCATAAACAAGACAAAAAGACAACCCTCAGAATGGGAGAAAATATTTGCAAATGAAGCAACTGTCACAGGATTAATCACCAAAATTTACAAGCAACTCATGCAGCTCAATATCAAAAAAAACCAAACAACCCAATCAAAAAATGGGCAGAAGACCTAAACAGACATGTGTCCAAAGAAGATATAGAGATTGCCAACAAACACATAAAAGGATACTCAACATCACTAATCATTAGAGAAATGCAAATCAAAACTACAATGAGGTAACACCTCACACAAGTCAGAATGGCCATCATCAAAAAGTCTACAAACAATAAATGCTGGAGAGGGTGTGGAGACAAGGGAACCCTCTTGCACTGTTGGTGGGAATGTAAATTGATACAGCCACTATGGAGAACAGTATGGAGGTTCCTTAAAAAACTAAAAATAGAACTACCATAC
>NC_041222.1:40514651-40541099 GCF_002837175.3 Physeter macrocephalus | reverse complement strand
GAAGCAGCCACATAGTACAGGGAGATCAGCCCGGTGCTTTGTGACCATCTACAGGGGTGGGATAGGGAGGGTGGGAGGGAGACCAAAGAGGAAGGAGATATGGGGATATATGTATATGTATAGGTGATTCACTTTGTTTAAAGCAGAAACTAACACACCATTGTAAAGCAATTATACTCTAATAAAGATGTTAAAAAAAAATTAGCTAGGCCAATGTCTCATCTGCCTCTATGTGCTATTTCCCATATATAAAGAGAAAATGGAATTTCTAATTGAAAATTTTCTCTTCCTGTGCTTGGAGCAATAAAGAAACAAGACATCACTGGCACTGTCCCTCATTTCATGACTCTTAAAGATAAAAAGAACTCTATAATGAAATATTTTTATAGTGAAATATTTTTAATCATAAGACAATCAAAGGAAAAGTAATTTAAATATTAACTTTATAAAAATTTAATTTAAATATATTCTCACTGGTGGTCAAATATTTTCAAAATGTGTGAAGCTGCAAGCTGGTTTTAATGTTACTATCATGAAAGCGCAGAATTGAGATGCCTGCCTATTAATGAGATAGCAAATTATTTAATTGGATTATTTTTCCATTTAGTTGTAAAATATATGCATTTTTTAGCTTACATAAGCTAAAGATACCTTACATAAGGTAACTTAGTGACTTCCTAAGGATCCTATTTTGCCAAAATGTAGAGTGAAGGTGTAAGTGTTAGGACCTACACACTTAACCACAATTTACATATTCAACACTTTCAAATCAGTACAGTTAAGTCAGAATGACTGTATGAATGATGAATACAGCAAGGCCTTTTAAAATATATGTTTGTTTTTAAAGATCATATCGATTTAAACAGAATTTTAAGTCATAAATTTTCTCACACTTCCCAATTTAGAATCCTTAACTGAAGGTCATTCATTAGTAAGAAAAGCCCTGACAGTTTTTTCCAAGTTGTGTAATTCCTAGATGATATAGTTCAAAGATCTTTTCCTTATGAAATGAAAAAAAAAGCCGTGATGTCCCCAAAAGATATATAGGATTTCGGAGCTTAGAAGGACACGAGCTAATGACTCATGTTCTCAGAATCAGATTGGACCCTCAATCAAGTCTCAGCAGTACTTTGAAATTCACTTTAAAGTAATTAATACATATTGAATAGCTAATATGTGCTAAACTCCATGCTACTACACTGAGGCTCCTTTTAACCATGATCTCATTGCATTACCATCAAATGAATATGTATAGGGCACTTCTTACATATACAACGTTTAATATATACACACACACACAGTATACCTGCTGCTGGGAACTATCTCAGGGCAACATGTGCCAAAAACCTTTTAATTTAGTGTAGACATCTGATACATGTAAGAGATCACATCTTTGTCTTCTGAGTGAGTGGTATAGTACCTTGCCCATAGGCACCCAAGTAATGTTTGGGACTTGCATGTGATAATGAGTAACTTTTCACTTTATGGATAGGACAAAGCATAAAAAGGGAACTCCTTCTATTTCTAAAATAATTCCCAGCGGGGGAAATAAAGTTTTATATGTTATGTTGATTACTGTTATTCCCAGCCCCCAAGAGTCACTGAACTTGTGCCAAACTATTGTGTCCAACTGTTCTCAAAATCACTTACACCCAGTTTCAAAGTCATAAACTGAATCAATAAATAAGAGTTAGAGTAAATGTTTATACTTTATGTGAAAACAATGTTTAAAGATTTGACTAAAAACTCTCAACAAAGTTGGTATAGAGGGAACATACCTCAACATAATAAAGACCATGTATGACAAACCCACAGCTAACATCATACTAACAGTTAAAAGCTGAAAGCTTTTCCTCTAAGATCAGGAACAAGACAAGGATGCCCACTCTCATTGCTTCTATTTAATATTGTATAGGAAGTCTTAGCCATAGCAATCAGACAAGAAAAAGAAAAGCCATCCAAATTGGAAGGGAAAAAGTAAAACTGTCACTATTTGCAGATGACATGATACTATACATAGAAAATCCTGAAGACTCTACAAAAGAACTATCAGAACTAATAAATAAATTTAGTAAAGTTGCAGGATACCAGATTAGTATACAGAAATCTGTTGTAATTTTATACACTAATAATGAACTATCAGAAAGAGAAATCAAGAAAACAATCACATTGAAAAGAATACAATACCTAGGAATAACTTTAACCAAGGAGGTGAAAGACCTGTACTCTGAAAACTAAAAGAAGTTAAAGAAGGAAACTGAAGATAATACAAATAAATGGAATGATATCCCATGTTCATGGATTAGAAGAATTAATATTTTTTAAATGTCCATACTCTACAAAGAAATCTACAGATTTAACGCAATCCCTATCAAAATACTCATGACATCTTTCAGGGAACTGAAACAAATAATTCTAAAATTTGTATGGAACCATAAAAGACCCCAAATAGCCAAAGCAATCTTGAGAAATAAGAACAAAGCTGGAGATATCATGTGCCCTGGCTTCAGACTATACTACAAAGCTACAGAAATCAAAACAGCATGGTACTGGCACAAAGACAGACACATAGAGCACTGAGACAGAATAGAGAGCCCAAAAATAAACCCACGCTCATACGGTCATTTAATTTATGACAAAGGAGACAAGGATATACAATGGGGAAAAGACGGTCTCTGCAATAATTGGTGTTGGGAAAACTGGACAGCTACATGTAAAGAATGAAATTAGAACATTTTTTCACACCATACAAAAATAAACTCAAATGGATTAAAGACCTAAGTGCAAGGTCTGAAACCATAAAACTCCTGGAAGAAAACATAGGCAGTACTCTTTGACATTGGTTTTAGCAACATTTTTTTTGGATCTGTCTCCTCAGGCAAGGGAAACAAAAGCAAAAGTAAACAAAAGGGTCCCAGTCAAACTTGAAAGCTTTTGCACAGTGATGGAAACCATCAACAAAACAAAAAGGCAGCCTACTGAATGGGAGAAGATATTTGCAAATGATATGTCAGATAAGGGGTTAATATCTAAAATATATAAAGAACTAATACAATTCAACATCAAAGGAAACAAACAACCTGATTTTAAAATGGTTAGAGGACCTGAATAGGTATTTTTCCAAAGAAGACATACAGATAGCCAACAGGCTCATGAAAAGATGTTCATCACTAATAATCAGGAAATGCAAATCAAAACCACAATGATATATCACCTCACGCCTGTCAGAATGGCTAATAGGTATTTTTCCAAAGAAGACATACAGATAGCCAACAGGCTCATGAAAAGATGTTCAACATCACTAATAATCAGGAAATGCAAATCAAAACCACAATGATATATCACCTCACGCCTGTCAGAATGGCTATTATCAAACAGACAACAAATAACAAGTGTTGGTGAGGATGTGGAGAAAAGAGAACCCTCATGCACTGTTGGTGGGAATGTAAATTGGTACAGCCACTGTGGAAAACAGTATGGAGGTTCCTCAGAAAATTAAAAACAGAACTAACATGATCCAGCAATTCTACTCTGTGTATTTAGCCAAAGAAAATGAAAACACTAAATCAAAAAAATATATGCACCCCAATGTTCATAGCAGTATTATTTATAAAAGCCAAGATATGGAAGCAACTGACGTGTCCATCAACAGATGAATGGATAAAGAATATGTGGTATATATATATACATACATACAATGGACTACTACTCAGGTGTAAAAAAGAATAAAATTTTGGCATTTGCAACAACAATGGGTGGACCTAGAATGTATTCGTCTAAGTGAAATAAGTGAGAGAAAGACAAATACTATATGTTATCACTTATACGTGGAATCTAAGGAATAAAACAAATGAACAAATATAACAAAACAGAAACAGACTCACAGATATAGAGAACAGACTGGTTAGTGCCAGAGGAGAGAGAGTGTGGGGAAAGGGTAAAATGGGTAAGGGGAACTAAGAGGTACAAACTACTAGGCACAAAATAGATAAGTTACAGGGATATAATGTAGAGCAGAGGGAATATAGCCAATATGTCATAATAACTTTATATGGAGTATAATCTATAAAAATATTGAATTACTATGTTGTACACCTGAAACTAATATAATATTGTAAGTCAACTATACTTCAATTTTAAAAAGTTCTTAATCATTTTATAATTATACGATTAACTTTTTTCTATGAATGACTATCTTTTAAAAATATTACCTTATTCAAATGTCACCTACTGCTTATCTAATAGAGAAAGATTATAAAAGCTGATTTTAGTGTTTGGCAATGGGTTGTAGGGGAGATACCTAGGTTTTAATTCCAGCTTGGCCATGTGCCAGTTGCTTCATTATAAAATGCTTCTTTTACTATAAGAACTACCTACCTAATAGAGACTAAGTAAAACATCATATACATATGAGCTATTAGTGTAGGACCTGGCATACAGTAGATGCTTCATAAATATTACTTCCCGTTATGTTTCTGTGGAAACATGGATTTGCCCTCAAGGGATCTTCTCGATAATTGTAAAATCTGATCAGTTATTCTCCCTACCAATTCTGTGTTGAATGAACCTTATTAAAATGGCTTGTGGGGACTTCCCTCGTGGCTCAGTGGTTAAGAATCCGCCTGCCGATGCAGAGGACACGGGTTTGAGCCCTGGTCCAGGAAGATCCCACATGCCACGGAGCAGCTAGGCCTGTGCACCACAACTACTGAGGCCCACGTGTCTGGAACCTGTGCTCCGTGACAAGAGAAGCCACCGCCATGAGAAGCCCACGCACTGCAACGAAGAGTAGCCCCTGCTCACCACAACTGGAGAAAGCCCGTGCACAGCAACGAAGATCCAACACAGCCAGAGAATAAATGAATAAAATAAATAAATTTATAAAAAAGAAATGGCTTGAGTGTTTCTGCCCTTCTTTACTCTGAACCATTAGAGATAATTGCCGTAGCTTTGGAATAATAGAGCAAACTCCAAATATACATTTATTTTTGTTTTATATATATAATTTAGTGTCACAATCAACTCCTACATAGTAGGTTTTTAAATTGCTTTCTATGTAACTGTAGTTTTAAAAACCTACACAGTTAAAAAATAAACCATAGTTGTTTAAATCACACAGTGAGAATAAGGGTCATTGCAGATACTCCTTAATATGTCTGGGATCATAGAAATTTGCCAATAAATATTAGTAAATATTTTATGCATCCTCATTACATACTATTTTATGATCAAATTGAAAAGCCAACAGACTATTTGAGTAAATAGGGCTATCTAATTAATATGAAAGTCCAAAACCCACCAAAATAGTCTCTGAAACAATACTGGACAAAATCATTATGTAAGATCTGCAGCACATAAGCTTATTTGAAGTAGTAATATCAAATAATTCTGAAATTTTATTTGATATAATTTCATTTATTTAATTATTGCTAACCCTTAGTCTGTGCTCCTTGATGCTGAGGTATCGGTTGTTTCAGGAGAAAGGCAGAATCCAGCAGAGAAAATAAAATGATACTCTACTTTTAAATTCCAAAAAAGGCTCTTAATGTCCATTTTAAAGACGACACTTGTGAGAGCAAAAGCTTTTATTTTGTAAGAGCCAGGCATTGTTACAAGGATGCATTCAGAGGACCAATGGGTCAAAGCTGGAAGATTCAACACAGAGATAAATAAGGTCAACTGCAGAATACGGAAAAAAATTTATTATTATTATTTTTTTACCAAAACAAAAGGTTTCTTAAAAAGCCCTTTACAAGCTGTATTGAAGAATGAAGAGACTGTAAAATGAGAAGTCTAGCATTAAGATACTGCCTGGGTCCCTGAGAAACCCTGGCTGGGGTGAAGATGAGGGTCCAAGAGGAAATTGTATAAACTACAGATAGATTGAAGGGGAAGTTAGAGAGGGATTGTGCCCTGGCTCATATCTGGGGCTCTAAGAGGAGAATACCTGGTGGCCACAGTGAAGTTAAAGTAGACGCTTACAGAGTTGCTGAACTTTGAGGCCTGATTCTATCACAGACTCCAGGGACACTAGCAGTGGTGTTGACCACTACTCAGAGGTGAATAAATCTGGTTACCTCACCCACAGTGGCCAGAAGGAGACTGAGGACATCCTGAACACTCCACCCATTCCATCTCACTACTATAAGGTTCGATAAGCTTTCCCTTCTTTCTCAAGACAAGGAAAGAGAAAGGGGATGGTAGGAAACAGTCCAGGACCCACTGCCTTATCTAAAGACAATATTGTATAAAGGAAGAAAACAAATTACTCTGAAAAAGTAAACGTTTATTTTCCCCCACCATCAGCAGAAATGGGAGCTCATGATCACATTGAGTTCAATTACAGAAAACAAAGTCAAGTTTCTGTACATGTACATCCTACGGTGTAAATTCCAGTAGATGACAGTGCTTTCCTAGGGGTTAACTTCTGAACACTGGCAGAAGAGAGAAGCAGAAATGTTCAATAAGAATATCTAGAGAAGTAGAAGGTTGGCAAGAAGTCCAGTGGATACAGATAAAAGATGTGGGGACTGTCCTCATCCAGGGGTCTTAATCCCATGTGTTTTTTGGCATATCACTACTGTTAAGTTTTTAGCTCAGCAGTGAGAAGAAGAGATGAGCTCCTTGAGGAAGAGAGGAGAGGAATGGTCACCCTATAGAAGAAAGCTCAACCTTTACCTAGAGTTAGGCAAAATTAAATCTTAGAGCCTAGCTTGTTTCACTAGCTTATTAAAATAAAAAGAGACAGAAATTTTTATTATCAAGACTTCAAGGGGCTTCCCTGGTGGCGCAGTGGTTGCGCGTCCGCCTGCCGATGCAGGGGACACGGGTTCGTGCCCTGGTCCGGGAGGATCCCACATGCCGCGGAGCGGCTGGGCCCGTGAGCCATGGCCGCTGGGCCTGCGCGTCCGGAGCCTGTGCTCCGCAACGGGAGAGGCCGCAGTAGGGGAAGGCCCGCATACTACAAAAAAAAAAAAAAAAAAAAAAAAAGACTTCAAGAGAAAAGGTAGAATATAACGATTTTTATATTATTTTAAATAGGTTTTTAACAGAAATACTGAAGGAAAGCAAAATTATGCTTTATGGTCATTATATTACAATGATTATTCAAGGGTTGTTTTTGTGCATTATAAAAACAACCAACAAAATGCTCACAGACCTATACAAAAACACACACATCAAAACACCTGTAAAGACTGAGACACACACATTTTGGGAACCAGTATAGAAAATTCCTAACTTGAAGAAACTGAACACATAATTGATGCAACAAGTTGAGCTTAATGGACTTAAAATAAACTATACATTTACATAATGATATTATATAGTTATATAAGCATATCATAACCTTGTTAAATTAACATATCAAGATAAGAATAATTAGAGTTCTCCAGGTGTGGTTTTGATTTTGGTTTTGTTTTTTCACATGGACTTTATTTCTTCCAAACTAGTGCTGACTTTGAAAAACTACAGTAGCCTGCTTGGTGCACCCACCTCATTCAATGGAGAGTAAAGTTCCAAAACCCTTTTTGTTCAGGGAAATGAGAAGTCTGTATTTCAAGGACTGGTTTATGCTGTAAATAAGCACAGTCTCACAAGGCATCAGCCATATGATCATTAGAATGAAGATTTACAAGCTTCAAAGAAATCCACCCTAGCTTTTATTGTGAAGGTAATCCTTTAATTAAATCAAGTTCCATTTTTAATTAAGCCTAAATGAATTATTGCCAAGAATCCACATTAAAAATAGTGCCTAATAGACATATCACGCCACCATGTAAAAATGAAAGACAGTACTAAAAACTAGGTCAACAATCATATTTGCACAAGTTATTTTTTTTAGAGCAGGACTCTGACCTGCAATGTTCTCCATTGACACATTTTAATACTTTAGAATAAAGTACAAAAGTAATGTAGACATGTGGTGAATTCATGTGTAGACACAATGGAGTTACATATGATTTGTTTGATTTGGTTCTGTGGCTTGGGTGAATATCCAGTTTTGATCATGGCAACCTCTCCCCACACAGAGGATTCCAAGAGCTTCTCAGACCCCATCAACACCACAAAAAACAGCTCCCACTTATAGAGCACTTTTTAGCAGGCACTATGCTGGGGACTTGGGCCTCCTCATATCTGATCTTGCAATATTCTTGTGAGACAGGGATTATTCCTACAATTTTACAGATAAGAAAACTAAGGCTGGGAGTGACCAAGTAATTTGCCCAACCTACTCTGCTAGTAATACTAATACAGATATGTCTGTGAAGGCCTTGCTCTTCTTATCCCACTAGCAAGAGAGGCATGAACATTTGGTACAGTGAGAAAGCCAAGGTACATACCTGTTTTCAAAGGTATAATTATGATTAAAATACATTCAGAATTCTGCAGGATCAGGTCAAGAACAAAGATTTGGAAACTCCTAAGGTTCACTGGGTTTGAAGATGCTCTTTAGACATTTTTGGTAAAAATAACCTTTCCAGGAATGGCGAGCCTCATAAAATGATGACTGAATTTATCATACCAGGGGAGTATAATGCAGAAAACTGCCCATATAGATCTAATTTATTTTAGGCCTGCTGATGCTGTGGCTGCTATTTTTCTTCAATTTAAGGGTCTGGTAAATAAAATTACAGGAAAATATAATGAAAAATATCAGCAAAAATAGAGCTCTTTGAAGCTGACTGATACAGCTAGAAGCAACTAAAGTGACATATTTGATACAAATATAGTTTTGTTTAACAAAATTAAATTGCCAGATAATTTAATGGGCTCCAATGTAACTAAGAGCACAACCCCCCAAAATACTTTAGTCTGTTAAAAAATAAAGGTTCACAGTGGATTTGAGAGTTATTATTTAGCCTGCTAGGGAAGCCGAGGTTAATGAAGTAGCTAACAGCTGAGCTCAGAGAAAAGGCAACCTCTGCCCAGAGCAGCCACGCTATCTAGAGTTGTACGCTGTCATCATCAAAGCAGTGGTCTTCAAAGTATGGTTCCAAAACCAGTAGTATCAGCATCCCCTGGGAACCTGGTGGAAATGTAAATTCTTAGGCCCCCAACCCAGACTTACTCAATCATAAATTCTAGCAGTGGGACCCAGCAATCTCCAACATGGTTTGCAGATGATGTTGATGCAGGCCAAAATTTGAGAACCACTAACCTAGGGAGATTTGAAAATATAACAAGACCAGGCTCCACCCGTGGAGCCTCAGATTTCATTAGTCTGGGGTGGGAGCTGGGGGTCCAAGCATTCAGCTTCTCACCTTGAAGTTGCCTGGGATTTTTTTGATGTCTCAGCCACAGCTGAGAATCACTGGCCTGTTTCTTTTAAGATTTGTTCCAAATGGTAGCCGTCCCAGAAAATAATACAGAAAAAATATCTGGCTGAACTGAATATACTTATGCTTTCCCTCTCTCAGTAATTCTGACCTCCAGAGAGTTCAACTACTAGGTCCATGCCTGACAAATGGCAGCTCCAGTAACTAACATCATAATAACAAGGAAATCATAAGTAGCTTCCAGGATGGGCCTCATGATTCAACTGTCTTAGAAGATAACACCAGATACACAAAGACAAGGAAGAGACAGACACCACACTTTCAACCAGACAATCCAAGAACCCGTATTTGGACTATATGAGGTACGGGCTCTGGGGTACCCCAGTCACCATCCCCGTCAACATGCCAGGAAGTTTGGAAGTGCAGAAACGGCTTCCATTGATTGCCACAGAAAACTTAAAGGATAAAGATCTCAAGTGGCTCCTACAATTGTCAATTAATAGAACCTGAAGATTAGTGCTGGCCCTATGAAGAAATACTTTATAATATTTATTCAACATTTGTATTTTATTTTATTCAAAGGAGAACGCTAACACACACACCAAAAGAACATCATTTCCCACTACCAGAGACAAAGGTACAAAAATAGGTTAGTGGGAAAATGAGAATTAAAGATCCTAGACCTAAGGATCCAAAATGCAGTTCCCAGACCAGCAGCAATCAACACCAGCAGGGAACTTGTTTGAAATGCTAATTCTCCGGTCCCATTCCACACCGACTGATCAAAAGCTCTGGGGGTGGGCCTGGCAATCTGTGTTTTAACAAATCATCCCAGATGATTCTGATGTGCACTGAAGTTTGAGAACCACTGCTCTCCAGATATAACATCAATCTTTTGTCTAGCCAGCCAAAGGAGAACATATTTTTCTCCCCAAATTCTCTCCAAGAACCAACTTGGTGAAAAGGCCATATGGCAGATTATGTGAGCTGTTTAGATCATGGTGGTAACAAGAGGAAGACAAGATTTCCATATCAACAAGCCACAGGATGGTTCAACAGTGCAAAGATCTGTTCCAATGCCTCAGACTTGACTGATGTTAGTTCCTATAGTTCTCGTCTTCCCCACTAAGCCCTGCCAGAGTCTATAGAGCCCTGCCCCTGGTAAGAGCTGATTTAATGTTACTATAGAGTCACTCATTATCAAATCTCTTTGGCCAGTAGTCTAAATCTGACCACGTGCCTTAAGTCTAGTGCCTTGACCTTATTTTTGAGACAAGGCATCTTTTGTAACTGAATCCGAACCCTGCTTATTTTATAGCCAATAACACATTCTTTCTGAAATGATGCAATAAGGTCAACTGGTTATGCAGCCTCAATAGATTTCCCTTAGACCAAAACATATGAACTGCCACCCTGCTGGCCAGATTTAGTCTGTGAGCAGAAAAAGCCCACAGATGTGTTCTTTGGCTTGCAATGTTGATGTACACTGAGTTTTTTTTAAAAAATTGAATTGCCAATATATAAATAGAGTCACTTCATACGTAAATCTGAATCTCTGTCTTCTGAAATATCTGAAAAATATGGCAATGATTGTATCTATATTCTTGCATGGTAACCAAAGGCCAAGGTTGAAGAGCAGCTGCCATGGTATAGCCTACAAATGTTGATTGTCTTTAATTATCACCCTAGTGCTAGGTTTTCATACAATAAAGTAAAAAGTGAAATATTTCTTGTGCTGAGCTCTATCAAAATTGGCCAAACCAAAGATAGGCCCAAGCCAAAAACAGACCCAAATGTATTTTAATAAAAACACAGGAAAACATTTTTTTGGGCGCGGGGGCGGTGGGTAGAAGAACAAAGCATTCCTATACATTTAATATGTAAGCAAACTGTTTGCTTTGAAAAAATACTACTGAAGACACAATTATGAAAAAAAAACCTGGTCAGCTTTACTCATTTGCACTACCTATCAGGACCCCATAGATATTTCATAAAATAGGGGTTGCAAATAAACATAACTGTCTTAAACCATTGACATTTCATTAAGGTACTGGTTCTCAGCCTTGGCTGCATATTGATATCCCTTGTGGAGATTTAAAAATAAAGATGCCTGGGTCCACCTCCAGAGATTCCATTTTAATTGCTCTGTCATGGCCTGGGTGTCAGGAATTCTTAAGCACTCTAAGGTGACGCTCATGTGCAGTCAGGCTTGAGACTCATTCTACAGAATACGTGAGAAGGACATAGACTATGAGCTCTCAGACTAGGTTTTAGAAATTCCAAAGAGCTAGTGTTGTCCTGCTTTCTCTCTTTCTTTAGATCATGGTGCCTATTCTTCACAGCTGTATCATCTTTTTGCGAGGATTTACCTTATTTATGTATGCCAGAATTATTTCTTTTAGAAATTTCTTTATGCAATCATGGCTTATTCCTGATCACAATGTTTCTTTGCAATTTTCTCTAACTGTAAGGAGAACATCCAAGAAAAGTGGCTCATGTATACTAGATATTCCCATTCTGCATTTCAAGTTGATAGTTTGATCCTCTTGTAGGGCTTTATGGTTGCCATTAATAAAAAGGATGTTTGATTGTCATGCATATACATAATTGTTTTAAGTGCGTAGTCTCTTAAGCAAAAATGCACAGGGGTCTTGCTTTGCTACTTGCTATTACCATAAACATATTTGGTCCATTATAGTTTAGAAGGTGGAAAGAAACATTTTGGTTACTGAGATCTTATCATAATCCTGCAGCCTAAATTCTGGACTGAACAGGAAATCCATGCAGATCTGTTAACTTTCCAGTTACATGACTGGACCATCTCTCCTTTCTTACAAGTTCTTGCTAAACTCAACAGCCATGACCTCTGTTGGCCTCCAGGGCCTGCATTTGTAACTGGCACCACTCAGCAGCGAAAACCCTACCTGAATTGAATGAGGAACATCCATATGAACACTTTTTTTCATTTTTTGCTCTTAGTTTCATATTTTTATAAGTAATAAACAGACATAGTCAATATGGAAAGTTTCCCTTTTTCTCTCAATTTAAAGTTTATTCTTTTTATATTACAAAATCCGATTTGGCAAACAGAGTGGGCTATATATATAAGCACTATTCTACTATCTATTAAGTTTTCTCTATATTTTTTTTCAAATATAGAGATAGTTAAAAAAACTTCAAATATCTGTTCAAGGATATTTTGATATTCTCTATAGTGTATCATTGTCACTGTCCATAAAAGATTCCCTTGACATTACAATGAAACATAATTTAACAATTCATATATTGTTCACTAGTTAGTTTGCTACCAATATTCTTACTAGAATAAATGCTGCTGTGCTAAACATTTCATGCATCTTTAAGCCTAATGATTTTGGCTTTATCATCATTTAGATTAATCTGGGATGCCAGAGTGGGATTACTGGGCCAAAGGCTATGAACACTTCTGTGAATATTGATAATTTTTGAAGTTAGTTTTATGTGGACTGGTTGCAGCAGTACATGAGACTAGTGGTTTCATGGCAACCTCATCAGGAGAAACCATTTTATTCTTTTTTTTTTTTTTTAATTTCTTTTAGCTTTGTTCTTTTAATATTTCCTAATAATGCTTTGATCTTTCTGTTTTCATGTTTATTTATCAATATAGCCCCTCTTTTATGAATTTTATGTTAGACTTGGCCCTTTATCTACTTGATTAAATACTTTTCTTACCAAATTACATATTTACATAATACATTTATTTTATAAATACATTATATATTTATATATTACTAATATAAATACATTGTCTTTTGAAAAATTCTATTTGCTATTAATATTTTTCAAGTATTGTACTTAGTTACCTCATTATTTTGGTTCCTTAGGGTGCCTACCTTTTTTAAAAAGTTATTTAATTAAATTTGTTAACTTTTTTCCTTTTAAACTTCTTCTGGCACTTTTAAATTCAGATTATTTTTTCAACTAAGAGCTAACACTCAATTTTATTATTTTTTCTTATTTATGTATTTATTATAATTTAATTCTTGGAAATTATTGTAGTAAATTGTATAAAATGTGCATCTAACTAAATTTGTCACCCAAACTGACCACCATTTATTTAAAACTGTTTTTATCTAAAACTTTTACTCATATTTTAATAATTAAATGCTTAAGGTTTATGTAAGTCTCAATATACTTTAACATCCTTGCCTCTCAAAATCAATAAAAATAATTTATACTTACAGTCTATATGAAAGTACGATAACTGAGAAATATTTATCTCAGAAAAAAAAAAAGATTACTTGTTTTTACACATTGTCACCGTCTGAGCATAGAGAATTATTTGAGATTTTCTCAGCATGAATCCAGGAGAACCAGGGGAAGATTAATCAGGTTGTTTAGACGTATAATTTAAACACCAATTTGTGATTACTACATTTATCTGGTCTTATTAGCAATTCAGGCAGAATGTATAGTTGTCATAACTATTTAATGATCAGTTATTTCATTAAAATGCCTCTCCTAAAGGTAGTACTTAACACCCTTAAATTAAAGAACCTAGTCATTTTATTTTCTGAGGCCAGTTGGAGATTAGGTAGGACTTGTTCTGGCTCAGAATAAAAATTATTTTACACCTCAGCAAAGTAATGGGGGGCTTTGACATAAACAGTACTGCTGTGCTCTGTAACTGAAGCTCAAAGACAGACCATGAAACCACAGAAGCAGAAAACCAAGGTAAACTTTCAATGAAAAGATATACAGACCAATGGGCTTCAGACCGATTTTCCTAGTCTTTAGGAACATAAGATTATGAAGCCAATTCTAATGAACTGAGATCTTGTACTGGTATTAAATTATATACTTCCCTAAATATCTCTCTTTCAAGTTTACCACAGACTATTTTGTTCTAGCATCAAGCGACATCGTACTATAAGATTGACTGGCACTCTTGTCTGGTCAATATTTGAAGATCCTGCTACATGTTCCAAAGCATCACAGGAGTCACCTTATGAAACAGAACTTAGTGTGAGAGCTAGAAACATCAACATCTGAAACTCACTTTTAATTTTTTAATGGGCATTGAATAACATAGCTTCTTCAGATTATGTTTCCTTTCCAAAAGGACTCACAACAAACATTCTAGGCTATTGCCCATTTCCTTACAGCTATAATTTTAGGACATCTAGACTTTTTGAGGTGAGTTTAATAAATATTCCACTTTTGTGTTATATTCGTGGCAAAATTTCTATTTGTATCATGAACAGTCTTAATACAAACAGGCTCAAAGTAATAATAAACATTTTTCATATTTTTTCCAGAAAGATACCAATGTAATAGTTTCATTTTCAATGAATGCAAAATAGACACTTCCCAGCACAAATGGTTAAAGACAAATTCATTTTAATTACTTAGTAGACACAAAGTATTCCAGCCATCACTGTAAACACATATCACCCAAAAATAAAGTATGCTTGGCAAGATCCACCAAACTTCATTTTTCGAAAGCTGGATCTGTCATTATTTTCTTGATTTTACAACTCCGTAATTCTGAAATAATGTACAAAGGAATAACAAACACACTGTATTTAATAATACTTCAGGGGAAAACACAACCTGAATATTTAATTCATTGTTTCGATTTTCTTAGAATGACATTCTTCCTACAACCTTTACACTGACATGTTAATTTGCAACTAAAATATACATTCATTTTCATCAAAATATCATGAAAATATCATGGCAGAGTTGACAAATATTACAGCAAAAAATTCCCTCAGCATACTTTTTTACTTTCTGAAGGTGATTTATGGAATTTAAAATTGAATGAAGGATTTCTATCATTCAGCCCGTAAACCAAATTATGAAAGAACTTTATAATGGAGAACAAACCTTTAAAAAGAATTTCTTTCATAAAAGAAAGAGTATAACATATATTAAGGTAAATAGCAAAAATGCTATACTACTGATATTTGTAACTATCAAAATAAAATATAAAATTAAAATTCAGATCATAGGTATAACCGATCATTCAATATGCTACAGGGAAAGAAGAAAAAGCCAAAAGAATAAGGTAGAACCCTAAATCAAAGTATGGCAATCTCTGAAATTAACGGAGGTAAGAATCAACATACAATAGCTGGAATTCATTGCAAACTATACCATTATTTTCAGATAGTTTATTTTTTAGAGGAAGATCTGTCTCCAAGAGTCAGCAGAACTAACTCATAGTAAAATTAAACAAATGAGAAACATTCTATAATCTTGGAAATAGAAACCAACATTTCATGAAGGATGATTTCATGACAGTATGTTTCAGTAACCTTATACAATCTAGAGAAAGAAGTGGTTAAAAAAAAATTTAAGGAAAGATCTGAGCAACATCTCTTATTATAACAGAAAAATTCCTAGAGGGGCAAAGGGCAAATTATCAGGCTCCTCTAGCTGGAAAGAAATATCTATTAATATTTAATTCCCATTGGTCTAATTTCATAGCCTCCAAGAAAGTTTCCTATGTATAGTTTGGCCACTAGAGTACATCTACTCACCCAAAGGGAGTGTCTTGTATAACTGATCCAGTTATTGTACTAAATGTAGCTCCCACTGTAAATTAATGAGTGGGCATTAAGACTTATAAATCAGTCTCTTGTGACTTTGGCTAATACAAATCAATCTTTCAGGCTGTATCACCTCCAGCTGAACAGACATGCTCTGAGATTTCAAGCATAGAATTTTTTTTTTTTTTTTTTTTTTTTTTTTGCGGTACGCAGGCCTCTCACTGTTGTGGCCTCTCCTGTTGCGGAGCACAGGCTCTGGACGCGCAGGCTCAGCGGCCATGGCTCACGGGCCTAGCCCCTCCGCGGCATGTGGAATCTTCCCGGACCGGGGCACGAACCCGTGTCCCCTGCATCGGCAGGCAGATTCTCAACCACTGCGCCACCAGGGAAGCCCAGAACAATATTTTGAATAACTTTCTTTACCAAAATGTTGGCACCAAGGAAGGCTAAACCTAAAACAGCTTGATGTGTTTATCTTTATCACAGAGCCAGTCAAATAAGAGGTGAAATAAGAGATACAATTTTCAAAATTTTAAGAAATTATAATAAATCATTGAAACAGTTTCTAATCTAATATTGATTTAACTTCTCAAACTGTTCCTCAATTGAGTTTTATTCTTCAATAAAAATTTCTACTAAAAATTATTAGAAAAATTACTCTATAACTGTGGTGAACAGAAACCACAATGTTATACTTTTTCTTTCTTCATCTCTTTTTCCTTACATACTTTTTGGAGAGTGACTTTAAAGAAAACACACACACACAGAAGAAAATATAATGTCACTCTGATAATTATTTCATGTCTATCTTTGCACAAATGAGTAGTTTAAAACTTGTATACAAATATGTATAGGAAACCAAATTGTCACTAGGAAAGTGTATTTTTCTGTAAATTCATTTTTTCAACACAATTTAAGCTCTTTAGCATATTAGAACTAATTTCAGCATTAGAGAAACATGTTCTATAAGAACAATTATGTTTTAGAAAATATGTATCACAGTCAAGTAAAAAAAAACTCTAATACCTTCTTTTAGTTTTCAAAGTAGTATCTCTTCCAGACACTGTGGTATTAGTGAAAGAATAGACAAATCGACCGGTGGAAGAGAATAGAGAGCCCAGAAATAGACTTGCATAAATATAGTCAACTGGTCTTTGACAAGAGGAAAGGCAATAAAATGGAGAAAAGATAGTCTCTTCAGAAAATGGTGCTGGAACAATTGGACATCCACATGCAATAAAATGTATCTAGACACAGACCTTATACCTTACACAAAAATTAATTCAATGTGGATCATAGACCTAAATGTAAAATGCAAAACCATAAAGCACCTAGAAAATAACATAGGAGAGAATCTAGATGACCTTAAGTACAGCGATGATCTTTTAGATACAACATCAAAGGCACGACCCATGAAAGAAATAATTGATAAGCTGGGCTTCATAAAAACTTCTGTTATGTGAAAGACACTGCTAAGAGAATGAGAAGACAAGCTACAAACTGGGAGAAAATATTTGCAAAAGACATATCTGATGAAAGGCCATTATCCAAAATACACAAACTCTTAAACGTCAACAATAAGAAAACAAACAATCCAATTAAAAATGGGCCAAAGGTCTGGACACCGCATCAAAGAAGATATAGCAATGACAAAAAGCTTATTGAAAAGATGCACCAAGTCATATGTCAATAAAGAACTTCAAGTCAAAACGCACTTAACAGAATGGCCAAAATCCAACACATGGACAACACCAAATGCTCATGAGGATGTGGAGCAACAGGAACCCTCATTCACTGTTGGTGAGAATGCGAAATGATACAGTCACTTAGGAAGACAGTTTGTCGGTTTCTTATAAAACCAAATATAGTCTTACCATATGATCCAGTGATTATGCTCCATGGAATTTACCTAGAAGACTTGAAAACTTACGTCTACACAAAAACCTGCACACATTTATAGCAGCTTTTTTTTTAATTACCAAAACTTAGAAGCAACCAAGATGACTTGGTTCATCAACCAAGCTATCAAACGATGAAAAGGCAGGGAACAACCTTAAGTGCACATTACTTAGTGGAAGAACTAATGTGAAAAGGCTACATGCTGTATGATTTCAATTATATAACATTCTGTAAAAGGCAAAGCTATGGAGACAGTAAAAAGGTCAGTGTTTGCCAGGCGTTAAAGAAAGGGAGCAATGAATAGGCAGAGCACAAAGGAATTTTAGGGCAGTGAAACTCTTCTCTGCATACAATAATGGTAGATACATATCATTATATATATGTACAACACCCAGATTGAACCCTAATGTAAGCTATGGACTCTGGGTAATAATGTTGTGTCAATGTAGGTTTATCGATTGTAACAAATGTACCACTCTGGTGTGGGATGATGATGGTGGGGAGAGGTAGGTTGTATCTATGTGGAGAAAAGGGGTATAAAGAAATATGGGAACTCTCTCTACTTCCTGTTCAATTTTGCTGTGAGCCTAAAACTGCTCTGACAAAGTCTATTTAAAAGAAATAAAACACTAAGAATTTAAGTAGTAATACATTTATGAATTTACATAATCTAACTCATTGCTTACTGATGTTAATCCCCAAATACAGTACTTTAAATAGCTTTAAAAAGGATGAACTGATACCTGATAGCTGGTTTCCAAATTTCTACATGACCTGTGTGGTTCTTTAGACAGAGCTAATCTTATATCAAAGGAAATTACAAAAAGTAGAACATAGCAAATGCATTAACATACTATTCATATTTTATTTCAAAATTATATAATTGACTTATGATTGTTTCTACATTTTAATGTCTAAAACATGTGCCTTATATGATTCTTGACATGCCTTTTCTTGATTCATTATAGTTGAAAAATTGTTGCAAAACTTTTCTCATTATTTTTTCTTGTTGCTAAAATAACATGATAATTAGGTGTACAGTCACCATCTGATTTCTACTGGCTTTAATCTAAACAGAAGGATCACTGAATCAATTAACTTGCAGTAATATTAAGTCTCATCTGGCCAGGAAGATCTTTTGTTTCCTCACTGGTCACTTGAGAATACTCATAAAATCTTCTGCTTTTTTTTTTTCTCAT
This sequence comes from Physeter macrocephalus, assembly GCF_002837175.3. Lineage (NCBI taxonomy): Eukaryota > Metazoa > Chordata > Mammalia > Artiodactyla > Physeteridae > Physeter > Physeter macrocephalus. The sequence continues at coordinate 40,522,190 of NC_041222.1, read as the reverse complement.
CAGGGAACCTTATTTGTTTTTCTGCTTGTAAGTGTTGGAAAAAATACAATGAAGCAGAAAAACAAAAACCAGCAATAAACCAGAATTCCCCAAACACTGTTAACATTTTAGCAGTTATGTTTAGAATTTTATGCAATTTCATAATTAAGAAAAATCATATCCCCAACTTTCCATCTTGTTTTTAAAATATTACTGTAAAGGTTTTTTGTTGTATCACTATTAATTCTTTATAAACATCAGTGTTAAAGACTAAGGATAGCAAATTGAGGTACAATCATTTTCTTGTTGCTGGGCCTTATGATGTAATCAACACCTTTTCACAGTAAAGCCTGCCTATATTTTAAGTTCCCTCATAGGTGCTTTTCTAAATGATACCATACTGGCCTTAAAGATAAAATACATCTGTGATAAATACACCATGAACACAATTATATTATTTTTTATCACATACAAAGATCACATAGATCTGCATCCTTTTCATCAAACGTATTTTCCACATATTCCTGCCTTCCTTACTGCACAACACATAAGAGGTTTTTATCTCCTTTCAGTAGCCTGTGTGATAATTCCTTTTATTCTCTAGTTTCAAATTCAGTCCACATTATTGAAGTTCTTTTAAAATAAGGAAAAATGATTTGGGCCCCACATTCCATCCTGTTAACCCCTGATGAGTATAACGAAGGGAGCAACAGATAGGGAAGCAGGAGTCCTCCGAGAAATCTCATGTGAGTCAATAAGACAGGAAGATCCGAGCTGAAGTATAACCATGCCCTGTCACCATGCAGAGAGCATGGCTGACTTCATAGTCCATCTGTTCCTGAAGAAGATTCATAACTTGGAAGTGAGGCCTTCGGTTAAAGGAGTAGATGGTTCACACAACTATAACAAGAATGGCTCCTTGACTTGAAGGCTTTTCTGATTTGGGGCCCTGGGATACTTTGGGGAATCCTGTAAACCTGTCAGTGTCACCGGTTTTGAGGGACCTGCCTTCCTTTTCGGTACACAAAAAGAGGAGTGTGCCTTCTATTTAAGGAGAGGAATCAGAAAAATGGGTCTCAAGGTTCAGGAAGGAAGCATAGAGACAATGAGAAGAACAAACCTTTGGAGTCAAGTGTACGTGAGTTCAAGTCAAGCTTTATTGCCTAGGGTATGTATGACAAAATTCTTGGCCACTGTAAGTTTCATTTCTCTTTCTTGGATAATAACTAAAGTTGTGGCAATGCGTGTAAAGCATGAAGCAGTGTACCTAGTACACAGTTGGTGGTAAGAAGCATTCATTCCCTTCCCTGCCTCCAGATGGCCTCCACTTCATGCAATCTTTCCCATTTCTCCTCCAAGGCTCAAGGAAGAGTGAAATCAAACAAAGTCTGAATTCCTTCTAGGTGTCTAGCCCACTCCAGGAGGTGGAATAAGAGAATTATACAAGTAAATATGGTGTTAATTTACAACTACATAGAGTTAACTTTAAAAAACAGACCAAATAATTCTATTGCACAGTTCAGCTATCTGTTATATGTAAAACCAGTTTTTCCTTATAAAGATCAAAGAGCATTTTTTAAACGTTCTACATATTTAAAGCTGAGGAATTTCCCATGACACACAAAATTGTCTTCCCACTCTGTCTGGATCTCTGCTTTACTCACCTGTCACTGATTTTATAGCTTGAGCTCTAAATTTCAAACTACAATTAATTTTAAGACCATCAAATCCAGCTATATTTGCAGCTATCTATTAGATTCAACTGAATATTAATTTTATCCAGCACATTTTTTAAAATCAATTTTAAAAAAGAAAAATACAGTTTAAAAGGATTCTGTAAGGAATTAAAGGTATTCAATCAACTAAAACAAAAAGAAGTGTTTTTTTTTTTTTTTTTTTTTTTTTTTGGTATGCGGGCCTCCCTCTGCTGTGGCCTCTCCCGTTGCGGAGCACAGGCTCCGGACGCGCAGGCCCAGCGGCCATGGCTCACGGGCCCAGCCGCTCCGCGGCATGTGGGATCTTCCCAGACCGGGGCGCGAACCCGGTTCCCCTGCATCGGCAGGCGGACGCGCAACCACTGCGCCACCAGGGAAGCCCAAGAAGTGTTTTTAAAAGATTATCCAGCAGTGTTTTTAAAAGATTCTTGAAGTATAATCTGCCTTGACCTATCAACTAAGTTTTGTGCAAACTGGAATTTTTCTGTTTTGCTAATTTAAAAGCTAGAACTAATCTTGGACTCCTATTGATATTCACATATCAGTTTTATCTATTTAAGTAAAAAACATCTTCTAAATGTTTAATCTTCTTTATCTTTAATACATCCTAAGCAAGAAACTCTAGGTTTAAAAATGGTATTAACCTCGCTTTTCTTTTACACTAATAATTGTCAACTCATTCTCATAAATGTTTGCTACAGAACTTCAAGTACCTAAGTGATGGAGTTGTATCTGCTACCAGATTGAAAAACAGATGACAGAACAGGCCCATTCATGTAATTAGCTTATTTAAATATTGACTGAACAAAGAGGATTGCTTTTTATGTGCAAAGTGTGGCAACTTGTAACTCAAAGTGCTATCCTGATGCCTGATTTTCTTTCTGTTAATAATTTTTTTCGTTTGTTGACTCTTCTGTTGAAGACCACACCAACAGATACTCTCCAAAACATATCCATTAATTCAATCTCTCCCTGCCCTTGTTTTAGTCCCTAACTGTTCTAGAATTTCACCCATATGGGAGGCAGAATAATGGCCTCCCAAAGATGTCTATGCCCTCCCTGATCCTTGACACCTGTGACTATGCTACTTTTAGTTGCAAAGGTGACTCTGCAGATGCGACTAAGGTTGAGGACCTTGAGAAAGGGAGATTATCCTAAATTATGCAGGTGGGCTCAAGCCTAAGCACATGACTCCTTAAAAGAACATTTCTGGCTGAGATAAGAGTCAGAGGTTACAGAGAGATTCTATCTTGCTATTTTTGAAGATGGAGGGAGGAGGACATGAGCCAAGGAATACAGGGCAGCTCTCTAGAAGCTGAAAAGGGCAAGGAAATGGATACTACCCTAGAGCCTCTAGAAGGAAACACAGCATTGCTAACACCTTGGTTTTAGCCCAGCAAGACCCGCATCAGACTTCTGACCTACAGAACCCTAAGATAATAAGTTTTTATTGTTTTAAGCCACTAAAGTAGTGGGAGTTTGCTATGGCAGCAATAGAAAACTGATACAAACTCAGAAGCTTTTGCACAGCAAAGGAAACTATAAACAAAACGAAAAGACAACCCACAGAATGGGAGAAAATATTTGCAAACCATGCAGCCAACAAGGGATTAATCTCCAAAATTTAAAAACAGCTCATGTAGCTCAATATCAAAAAAAACAAACAACCCAATCAAAAAATGGGCAGAGGATCGAAATAGACATTTCTCCAAAGAAGACATACAGATGGCCAAGAGGCACATGAAAAGATGTTCAACATCGCTAATAATTAGAGAAATGCAAATCAAAACTACAATGAGCACTGATCATCAGGGAAGTGCAAATCAAAACCACAATAAGATATTACCTCATACCTGTTAGAATGGTTATTATCAAAAAGACAAGAAACAACAAGCGTTGGTGAGGATGTGGAGAAAAGGGAACCCCCCGCTCTGTGAGTGGGAATGTAAATTGGTGCAGACATTATGGTAAACAGTATGGAGTTCCTCAAAAAACTAAAAATAGAACTAGCATATGATCCAGCAATCCCACCCCTGGGCATATATCCAGAGAAAACCATAATTCAAAAAGATACATGCACCTCAATATTCATTGCAGCACTATTTACAATAGCCAGGGTGTGGAAGCAACCTAAATGTCCAGCAACAGAGGAATGGATAAAGAAGATGTGGTACATATATACAATGGAATATTACTCTGCCATAAAAGGAACAAAATAATGCCATTTGCAGCAACATGGATGAACCTAGAGATTGTCATACTGACTGAAGTAAGTAAGAAAGAGAGAAACGAATATCATATGATATCACTTATATGTGGAATCTAAAAAAAACATGATACAAATGAACTTATTTACAAAACAGAAACAGACTCACAGACATAGAAAACAAACTTATGGTAATCAAAGGGGAAAGGTGGGGGGAGGGATAAATTGGGAGTTTGGGATCAACATATACACACTATGATATTTAAAATAGATAACCAACAAGGACCTACTGTATAGCACAGTGAACTCTGCTCAATATTCTGTAATAACCTAAACGGGAAAAGAATTTGAAAAGGAATAAATATATATATGTATAACTGAATCACTTTGCTGTACACCTAAAACTAACACAACATTGTAAATCAACTACAGTTCAATATAAAATAAAAATTAAGAAAAAAACTGATACAACCTACAAGAATTAATCTTATTGTAAAGGACAAAAAGTCTTGTGGGCCAACTGACTACTATGCTTTTCAGACAAATAATGTCATTCAGGAGTCTACAGTATCACTTCTAAAGTATTTTTTTCTGTTAAGATAATTTACACATATTGAATCCCCACCTTTGCGGGGCATGGATGACTCTGAGGTTATACATAAGCCATATTCCCTGTGCTTTTCGGTTTCTGTCACTGTTTTGCTCTCTTCCCCAGAAGATGTAAATGATGCACTCTTACAACCAGGATGTAATTCTGTCCTGTCATATGACATCTGCACTGCATCACCCCCGTAAATGCTGAGATTAAAGGCTCAAAAAATGAATGCATAAGAAAGAGATTAATCAACTCTTTCTAGTGGAAAAGGAATGGTGAGTATCTTGGCTGGAATGATAACGATGTCGTGTTAAGTAAAAAATGATGATTGATAAATATAAACAACTTTTGTGTTTTCTATAGGGTCAAGAAAATAAATTATTCAAAATATACAATGGCAAAATAATCCTGTCATCTTAATTCTAATTACATTTTTGAACTGCTATTCTTTTCATTCTCTCACTTAATGAACTATTTTTTATTTTTAAGAAAGTCCTCAGAAGTTATCAAAAATAACATTAATCTTGTTCATTCAATTTTGATCCATCCATAAAACACAAACAAAAATGCATCTTTTGAATTCATCCTAGAAAAACTGCAGGCAGAATGCTGGGTTTCAACATTTTAAATAGACTGTGAAAAACTGAATCTTTCTAAGAGACATCTATTAATACAGATTTTGTAACAATTCAGAAATGTATTTGATTATTACTGAATTATAAGTTATTAAAAAGTAGTCAAAATCAGAGGTTTTAAAATGTGAGCCATTATATAATAGAGGTTTAACTGCAAATACCATCATGTTCCATTAATACAGCACTATCTTTGACAACTAAAATTACATTTTTCTTTAAAAATGTACAATTTTGACTCATTACAAATTTGGAAGGAACTTCCACAACTCTACGTTGATAATGAGGTTTTACAGCATATAATTAAAGGACATCTGAGTGGTAAGTAGAGTGTTTCATTTTTCAGTAACTGTGTTCACAACATGCACAGCTCTCGTTCAACCATCAAGGATGTTAGTATTTCAGAGCCTCTTTCTCTCAGTAGATAAGGTTCTGAGGAGGAGGAGATGCTCTGTTGGAAGGGCAGTTGTTGAGAAATTGCAATCTAGTCATAACCAACTACCCCTAACGCTCGGCAGAGAAACCTTCATAAAATATATTGTCCGCTTTCAATCTGCTCACCTCTAAATTAAGAGGAACATAGAAAGTGAGAGTTCAAAGGAACATTAAATTGGATTTTTCTTGAGTCACTTAGTTTTTTAAAAAACATAATTTACTGAAGTATAATAAACGTTAAATATGTATTCAATTTGATTAGTTTTGACATTTGAAACCATCACCACAATCAAAACAATGAATATTTCTATTAGCTACTCAGGTTTCCTCCCACCCCTTCATGATCCATCCTAGGCTTCTGCTCTACCCTCAGCCCCGAGCCGCCAGCAATCACTGATCTCTTCTGTCACTATAGATACATTTGCATTTTCTAAAATCTTACCGAAATAAAACCATACAACACGTATTCTTTTTGCCCAACTTCTTTCACTCAGCATAATAATTTTGAGATTCGTCCATTTTGCTGGTATCAATAGTTCTTTCCTTTTTATTTCTGAGTAGTATTCTTAATTTTTTTATTCATATAATGAACCCTGAGTGGACAAATTAATGAGCTGGCATTCACGGTTTTCTCCATGGCCAAATGCTACATGCACTTTGCAATATAATATTATTAAATTAATGTAATATTACTATTAAAAAATGTTAACCTCAGGCTCAGACATTCCATTCTCTGGCAACAAGCAAATGGTCCTTAGCAAATGGTTATTATTGCACAAAATGGAAAGGAAATTTGGAGAGGGGAAAACATACACTCCATGTGCCATTACTGCTGGTTCCTGTGATGCCTGAAAAGGAGGAATTACAAAATCCCAGTTTGATAAAACATATTTTTATTATGTTATGTTAAAATAACTTTGTTATTTTAAGAATTGTGCTACTATAATTAGAACATACGAGCAAAGAGCACTTAAAAGATAACTTCCTATAAAACTAAAAGAAGAATAGGAATTTACATAAGGGAGAGGGGGGCTGTCTTCCGGGCCATAATCATTCCAGAAAACTATCTGTCTTCCCTAAAGTGTGAAAGTTCTATTAAAAAGAGCAGCAGGATAGTGTGATGTTAATTCTGGAATTATATTTCCTGCATTCTGGTGTTGCGAACATATTTGCAACGTTAATTAAAAAGAAAAACAAATATATTTCTATTTTCATGAGCACTGAGCAGTTGCTCATGAAACAGAATTCTCTGCTTATCAGAACAGTCTCCACAAATGAATCGGATAAACATAGATAGTGTGGAAATAAGAAAATATCAATGTCAGTCAGAGACGAGAGAGGGAAAAACCCTCTTCTATTAACATCCTGTACACTCTTTATCACTTGTTCTGTCATTGATCCAGCCCAGCAGAATCCAACCCTGACAATTTCTCCTCTATCTCCTTTTCAGGTGTAACTTCCTCGACCTAGTGGGTAAATGCTCAAGTTTTTCTAAGCTCAATTGTCAGCCCCCTCTTTTTTCTGTGACAGTCTCATCCATTGCAATGTCTTTAATTGCCACATATACACGATGACTCACAATAGTGTATCTCCAGCCAAGACCTCCCTTCATAGCTCTAGACACACATATTCACTCATCTACTTGAAAAATCTTCTTGAATGTTCCAAAGCCATCTCAAGATCAACATCCCAAAAATACTTTTGATCTTCCAAACAAGATCCTGTTGAACAATTCCCTAGCTCATTGAATGATTCATCCAGGTACCCACACATCAGGGCCAACCTTGACCATTCCTTCTTCCTTATCCCCCTCCTATATTTAAGCCATCATCAATTCTTGTTTCTGTTTGTTTGTTTCCGGTACACGAGCCTCTCACTGCTGTGGCCTCTCCCGTTGCAGAGCACAGGCTCTGGACGCGCAGGCTCAGCGGCCATGGCTCAAGGGCCCAGCCGCTCCGCGGCATGTGGGATCTTCCC
>NC_041222.1:40511848-40514580 GCF_002837175.3 Physeter macrocephalus | reverse complement strand
GCCCAGCCGCTCCGCGGCATGTGGGATCTTCACGGACCGGGGCACGAACCCGCGTCCCCTGCATCGGCAGGCGGACTCTCAACCACTGCATCACCAGGGAAGTCCCAATTCTTGTTTTTAACCCTCTAAATACAGTATCTCTCTTAAATCAGTCCACCTCTATCCATTCACCCTGCTTTCGTTCTAGTCCAAATTGCCATCTTGGACAACAGCAATGACTCCCTAACAAGTCAACCCACACTTCTTCCAGCCTCCTCTATTTAGTCTCTGCAATTCAGCCAGAGGGATCTTTTAAAACACAAACCATCCCCTCTTGCCCCTCACCATATCTGAAATTCAACCAAAATTTTTTATTATACCTACTAAATATCCCTTGCATCTACCCACCTTTCTCGACCCCCAAAGTCACTCACAACTAGACTCTGACATCATCATCATCTCTTGCCTAAATTAATGAAATGGTTTTTTGAAACCATTCTCTTAACTTACAGCCTTTGCCTCCCTGATCTGTTCTACAAGTTCAGTCAAATTGATTGTTCTAAAGCAGAAGATTTTAATCTCTCCCTTGCTTAAAGCACTTAGTTGAAATCATACAAAAAGAAAATTCATTAACATGTAACTATGAATATGTATAATATACTTTATCTCATAAGAGGCATTCATGAGACTTCCCCCTCCTATAATGTCATAAGACACAAGGAACACATATATAAATAGTTAAGGGACTTTCATGGTGGTGCAGTGGTTAAGAATCCATCTGCCAATGCAGGGGACGTGGGTTCAATGCCTGGTCTGAGGAAAATCCCACATGCCACGGAGCAACTAAGCCCATGCATCACAGCTACTGAAGCCTATGCGCCTAGAGCCCATGCTCCCACAACAAGAGAAGCCACCACAATGAGAAGGCTGTGCATGGCCATGAAGAGCAGCCCCTGCTCACCACAAAGAGAGAAAGCCTGCTCACTGCAACAAAGACCCAATGCAGCCAAAAATAAATAAATAAAATTATGTGGAAAAAAAAAACCCCCAAAATAAAATAAAATATTGATATTTATAGGACATTCCATCCAAAAACAACAGAATACACATTCTTCTCAAGTGCTCATGGAACATTCTCCAGGATAGATCATATCTTGGGTCACAAATCAAGCCTTGGTAAATTTAAGAACACTGAAATCATATCAAGTATCTGTTCTGACCACAATGCTGAGACTAGACATCATTACAGGAAAAAATCTGTAAAAAAAAACAAACACATGGCGGCTAAACAATACACTACTTAATAACCAAGAGATCACTGCGGAAATCAAAAAATACCTAGAAAAAAATGACAACGAAAACACGACAACCCAAAACCTATGGGATGCAGCAAAAGCGATTCTAAGAGGGAAATTTATAGCAATAAAATCCTACGTCAAAAAACAAGAAACATCGCAAATAAACAACCTAACCTTACACCTAAAGCAATTAGAGAAAGAAGAACAAAAAACCCCCAAAGTTAGCAGAAGGAAAGAAATTATAAAGATCAGATCAGAAATAAATGAAAAAGAAATGAAGAAAACGATGGCAAAGATCACTAAAACTAAAAGCTGGTTCTTTGAGAAGATAGTTAAAATTGATAAACCATTAGCCAGACTCATCAAGAAAAACAGGGAGAAGATTCAGATCAATAGAATTAGAAATGAAAAAGGAGAAGTAACAACTGACACTGCAGAAATACAAAGGATCATGAGACATTACTACAAGCAACTATATGCCAATAAAATGAACAACCTGGAAGAAATGGGCAAATTCTTAGAAAAGCACCACCTTCCGAGACTGAATTAGGAAGAAATAGAAAATATGAACAGACCAATCACAAGCACTGAAATTGAGAGTGTGATTAAAAATCTTCCAACAAACAAAAGCCCAGGATCAGATGACTTCGCAGGCAAATTCTATCAAACATTTAGAGAAGAGCTAACACCTATCCTTCTCAAACTCTTTCAAAGTATAGCAGAGGGAGGAACACTCCCAAACTCATTCTTTGATGCCACCATCACCCTGATACCAAAACCAGACAAAGATGCCACAAAAAAAGAAAAGTACAGACGACTATCACTGATGAGCATAGATGCAAAAATCCTCAACAAAATACTAGCAAACAGAATCCAACAGCACATTAAAAGGATCATACAACATGATCTAGTGGGGTTCATCCCAGGAATGCAAGGATTCTTCAATATATGCAAATCAATCAATGTGATACACCATATTAACAGACTGAAGGAGAAAAACCATATGATCATCTCAGTAGACGCAGAAAAAAGTTTTGACAAAGTTCAAAACCCAATTATGACAAAAACCCTCCAAAAAGTAGGCATAGAGGGAAGTTACCTCAACATAGTAAAGGCCATATACGACAAACCCACAGCAAACATCGTTCTCAATGGTGAAAAACTGAAACCATTTCCACTAAGATCAAGAACCAGACAAGGTTGCACACTCTCACCACTATTATTCAACATAATTTTGCAAGTTTTAGCCACAGCAATCAGAGAAGAAAAAGAAATAAAAGGAATCCAAACTGGAAAAAAAAAGTAAAACTGTCACTGTTTGCAGGTGACATGATACTATACACAGAGAATCCTAAAGATGCTACCAGAAAACTACTAAAGCTAATCAATGAAATTGGTAAAGTAGCAGGGTACAAAATTAATGCACAGAAATATCTTGCATTCCTATACACTAAT
>NC_041222.1:40510977-40511521 GCF_002837175.3 Physeter macrocephalus | reverse complement strand
TTCAATAAGTGGTGCTGGGAAAACTGGACAGTTACATGTAAAAGAATGAAATTAGAACACTCCCTAACACCATACACAAAAATAAACTCAAAATGGATTAAAGACCTAAATGTAAGGCCAGACACTATCAAACTCTTAGAGGAAACACTGTGACATACATCACAGGACATAAATCACAGCAAGATCCATTTTGACCCACCTCCTAGAGAAACGGAAAAAAAAACAAATGGGACCTAATGAAACTTAAATGCTTTTGTACAGCAAAGGAAACCATAAACAAGACAAAAAGACAACCCTCAGTATAGGAGAAAATATTTGCAAATGAAGCAACTGCCAAAAGATTAATCTTCAAAATTTACAAGCAGCTCATGCAGCTCAATATCAAAAAAACAAACAACCCAATCCAAAAATGGGCAGAAGAGCTAAATAGACATTTCTCCAAAGAAGACATACAGATCACCAACAAACACATGAAAGAATGCTCAACATCATTAATCATTAGAGAAATGCAAATCAAAACTACAATGAGATATCATCTCACACC
>NC_041222.1:40475492-40510320 GCF_002837175.3 Physeter macrocephalus | reverse complement strand
GAGGGAGATGCAAGAGGGAAGAGATATGGGGACATATGTATATGTATAACTGATTCACTTTGTTATAAAGCAGAAACTAACACACCATTGTAAAGCAATTATAGTCCAATAAAGATGCTATAAAAAATAAAAAAATAAAATAAAATAAAATAAAGTTAAAACTCTTATGCATTGGCTAACAAGATATAAATTGTTTTACATACATGTTTTATCCACTAAATCTCAATAGTAATAAAGCAGAAACTAACACACCTTTGTAAAGCAATTATACTCCAATAAAGATGTTTAAAAAAAAGTCAATAGTTACTATAAAAAGAAATTCCTGGTAAATATATTAGACATGAGAGATTAAAAGTGCCTATGAGCTGTTGAGGGGTCTGAGCTGGGGCTGTTGTCTGTAAAGAGAAAAGTTCTCACTTATTCAGAAAATATTTATTGAGTACATGCACATTAATTTGATGAGCAACTTTTAGTACAGAGATGTAAGCAATGATCCTTACTCTCAGGGTCTTCATAATCTAGTTGAGGAGACGTAACTAATATATAACAAAAAGTTTAAAAGCATGCAACCAGAAGATATGACAGAGGAAAAAAATGAGGTAAGGGAAAAGAGATTAATAGTTTTATACAAGCTTTGTAGGAAATAAACAGAAGTAGGAAATCTAAATGTTTACCAAGAAGTTGTAGATGAAGTAGCGTATGGGTTGGGGCAGGAGCTTTGATTTATGGAAGCTTTCATCAAATAATTTTTGGTTGTAAAGACAACTTGGATTTTTTGTGATGGTGAGGAATAATGATATACCATATATTTAATCTAGTTTAAGATTCATGATGTTTAGTATTTTTTAACTCCCTAAATATTTTAGATTATTAAAATCGTCATTCATATGGCCATAAGCCATCTTAGAGGGCAAGAGAGACCCCACTGATATGTTAAATGAATGTTGGCCTGTGAATTTGCCCAGATATTTCACATCTGGAGAAATCATTCAAATGATTCATACAAACAGATGATGATGTCATAGTTGTTGGGATGAAATATTGTTATTCAAAATATTTCTTTTAAGATTGCAGTAATTCGTTAAGCATCTTCATATATAACTAGCTATTCAACCTGATACATTACCCTAAAAATGACATCTCAGCCAGTCATATTGCCTCAGGTTACAGCAGAGTTAGACTATGCCAGCATGTTCTGTGTGAGTGAGGTGGTTACAATGAAAATGTCAAGTCCTCTCTCATGAACAACATTTTAGGAACAAGGCATAAAAAAAGCAGTTAGTTTTTTCCAATTTATATTTTATGAGGTCAATGGAGACGATTAAAAAATAAACTAAACTAGATAGACATTTAGCCCAGAATTTCATGTAAAAGCACCATATCAACCAGTTAATTATTTTTTATTTTTTGGCTGATCTCTAAGTTCTGATATATTTTCTAAATGATGAGTTGCACAGTTAAGCAATTCTTCCCAGATTCCATCATTTCCAAAGTAAACAAAAAACAAAAAAAGCCAAAAAACAACAAAAAAAATTTTCTTAAGGCAAACCACAAATTAAGTACATTGACTTGATAAAAAGTAGTTAGTTCAAGTTAAAGGTAACAGTTCATCTAAAAAAGTGTGTTTGCTGACAGAAAGATCTGCCACTCCATTCACATTTTTTGCAATATTTCTAAGTCTTTTTTGCCTTTTATAATTAAAAAAAGGTGATACATTCTAAATGTCAAGATTGGATGGATATTAAATATATTTCAACATTTGAGAACACAGTTATTTTTTCTCCTCTGCAGTTCAAGCTAATTTGTCCTGTTTTCACAGCCGAGTAATTTAAACACACTGTGGTCTCTATTCATTCTTCAGAGATACCATTTCATCAGCCTTCATGTCTTATAGCACGATTGGGACCTAAGTCCTTGAAATGAGTTGGAGTGGATGTAAAGGGGAATAGCTGTTGATTCAGGAATACTAGTTGCCGAACACTTCAACTTACCCAATACCCATTAACCCCTAAACAGAAGTCTTTACACTTTACCTATCAATATTTGATTTTGATCCTCACATTATACTTTGAAGGAAGTAGTGTTATCCACATTTTTTCACATGACAAAATTTATCTGAATCTTATCCAAGTTTACTAAACTAGTAAGGGTTTTACTAGATATGGTTTGCTGTCTGTACCCTTCCCAACCAAAACTACGAAACTGATCAGGCATGGATATTTGACCCCAAACAACCCATGAGATTGTCTTGAGAATCTGAACCAAGATACCAAGAGACTGCTGTCAGTTGGATGAGGCATCAAAAATCAAAGGCCACACTGTAGTCTGAGGGATGAAAAAGTGACTTTGTTAAGCCATATCAAATATGAGCAAGCCAAATAAAATGGTTAAGAAAATAAAATGAAGTTGTCACACTGAGATCAGAGAGAAAACAACATGAAAGGAACCATGCAACCTAGAAGAGATAAAGAATCTTGTACCTGGCTTTCCAATTCTGATTCCCATGAGGTTTGGCTGTACTTTACTTCCTGATCTTGGATGACAATGAAATTGACTACTAGAGACAATGAATGCGTTTGCTTAAGCTAGCTAGCATGGGCTCTGTCACAATCCAAACTGCCTTGACTAAAAACAGAGACCTAATTGGAACCATCATGCTTTGGATTTTATTCCCACAGCTCTTTGTCATGCACAAAATTGTGAATTTGCTCTTCCTTATGGAATCTATTTCTTTGATAGCCTTAAACAGTGTCAGAATGTGCTCACTGGTATAACTTTCTATTCAATTTCTATATAGAGATATATAGATTTATTGTTGTTTTATTTATATATATAATAGAATTATTATATATATAAATAATTAGGAAAATAATAATCGGGAAATAATTAGGGAAAATATGTAAATGAAAAGAGTCTTGGAAAACACAGGTCTCTTGAATACGTGATCCAAACTCATGGAATTTTCTGCAACCCAAACCATAAATGCAGACCTTCCCTAGCGCAAAATTTTAAAACAGGCTTCCACATGACTGTGAAACAGGACTAATATCAACAGAAGCCAATTTCTACATTTAGAGCTGTGAAATAAAAATTCATAGTTTATGGCAAAACAAGAAAAATTTAAACAAAAAATTTTCTCTGCCCTTTGGCCTCCTCTCTCCCCTTCACTGTGCGTCGCATATCTGTGTTATGCATCGACCAAACTTACCCATCAGCAGAAATACCTGCTCAACCATAAAGAGCAACATTCTCCTAGCACCAACAAGACAACTCCTTTAAAGATAATGTTCCTTCTTGATCTTGTAAGGGGTCACATGACCTACCACTTTGTACTTGCAGATCTGGATTGTGTAAACTGTCAATAATACGTCATTTAACGTACAGTCCTCCGTCTCGAAAAACTTATATAACTGTGCTTTGACTTCTAATGGGTAGAATAGTTCTTGGAGCTTTCTGAGGGGCTGTTCCCGGGTTATAATCCTCAATTTGGCTCAAATAAAATTTTCTATTTCTTTCTTAGATCGACTGATTAATTTTTCATCGACAGAGCTGATATGGTAAGAAAAGGTGTTGACATGTCTTCGAGCACCAGTTTATTATCACATGTCATCTTTGAAGGCTACTGGTATATGTGTGATCTTTTTTTCCCACATATATGCTTGTTAAATCCTCATAAAAATCTTGTGAGGAAAGTGTCCCCCCATTTCATAGGTGAGGAAACTGAGGCTCAGAGAGAGCAAATGTCAAGTCTGGAATCACAGAAATTTTAAGTTATAAAACTAAGAATTGAAGAAACCATCACATAACTTCAAATACATCTTTGCCCGTATGTGAGAGAGGACAAGACACATTTTTGAAGAACTGCCTTTCACATAACCGGTAATTAAGTTTGTTAATGAAAGAATTGCTTAGGCAGAAAGATCATGGCAATAACCAAGTCAACAAAGCTGCAACTTCTCCCTCTGTTCCCAAAGATGCGAGCCATATTCTCATATTCTCTCTCTCTCTCTCTCTCTCTCTCTCTCTCTCTCACACACACACACACACACACACGCATGCACACATGCACACAGTGATCCAGATGCTGTCACATATTTCATTAAATGGGCACGGTAATTTGATGATTTTCCTTGGGGATTTTATTTCTCTCACTCTGCTTATATTTTTAATTGCTAATCATAACCGAATTCACCTAGGGATTTTACACATTTGTGGCCAGCTTGGGCAGAATCTAAGACTATCATTTCAGAAGATATTTCTACTATAGCAGAAGTCCATTCTAAAGATCAGATTCCAGCCATATGATAAATATTGTATGGTACTTGACTTATATATTTCCTTCCGTTCAATAGTACTTGCCCATGTGAGAAAAATATCTTTACTTCTCAGCTTTTAAAGTGTTAAAATATAGTCATTGTATTTTATTACCATAATATTGTTGTTCAAGTATTTGGTAATTGTGGGCAAGAGCACATGTAGTAATTGAACCAACAAATTGAGGCTATCAAACAAAATATTCTGCATTCCTAAGAATGACATTTATTGATAACAGGTCAGAAGGAATCGTGGAACATCCAACTAGAGAAGAACCAAGAAACCATTTTATACAACGTTTCCATTTTAGATGAGTAAACTAAAGCTTTCCCAGGTGACCGGCAGGTTGGTAATGCTTACCCGGTGCTCTTTACATTGCAATTATTTTTTTAGCTGATTATGAGCTTGGGACTATGCATTTCACTCATTTTGTATCCATAGCACCCAACAACTTACTTGGCTCAGCATGAGTGTGCTATTAAGTATTATTTGAATGAGTCAAGAATCTGTAAAATGCAACTCAAACTCCTCAAGCATGAGTTATAGCAAAGGCAAATAAGGAGATGATTGCTGTTTTAATGCAATTTTTACCATGGTTGATGCTGCCACGGTGTGTTCCTAATTGGCTGGCAAAGCAGTCCAAGAACACTCTTTTGTGACAGGGAAGATCAACAGGAGAAATAGACAACTGGAGTTTTCCCAAACCCAGAAATATCTTCACATCCTTAGTAACTCTGAGCCCTGGTAATGGATGAGGGTCCTCTCTCATGACCTCCTCTGACCCAGCAGACAAGAAACAGGGCTAGTGTCCCTGGTGTGGCTCCCAAGTCCTGGTGCTCCTGAGGACACACAGTAGGAAAACAAGCTATCCACAACTCTCTCACTCCAGGTGCACAACACACTGATGATGAATTCACCTGGCATGATGACATCAGGACTGCCTCTCTAGATAAGGCTGCATGGCCAGACCAATTGTGTGTGCTATTGGCAGAGCATCTACTACTATGAAAACTCCTCAGTTACAGATCCAAGATTTTACACTTAGACTAGGACCTGCTGTTTGTAGTTATGTTACTACTTCATCTTCCTTGGACCACACCATTTGCTTTCTTGTGGTACTGAGGCTGGAGGTCCCAGCTTTTATTAAGGGGATGCCGAAGGTTTGATATCAAGTTGGGATTTTGTTTAAATGTTACAAGGGTCAAAAGATCATTGAAAAAAAGGTGAGTGTGGAGAGCAATGGACAACCATCCAATGGTAGTACTTCTGGGGATGTCCAAGCACCTAGCATGCTAGAACAAGCTAACTGATCAGCCACATCATACACTCTGCCTCCCCAGCTAATGTCACCTCCAGCAGAGATGTATTGGCTTTCCAGGGATACAGAAGGATTTTTATCCACAATAAGAATCACACTGACAGCTTCTGAGACAAAATTCACCAGATAAATATGAAATATGATATTAACACTATAACCAAATGGAAGAGTGCAGAACAAGTCACCCACTGGCTTCCAAACCAAAAGCTATAAATCAGTGTCTCAAAAGGTTTAAATAATGTAGCCTGGTTTTTAATTCTGTGTATCTTAAAGAAAACACACACTGTTCCTAGGTTCCCTCAACTCTTCTTTTATCTCTCCAACAACCTCTAAATTCCGATCAGAAGTTAGCTTTGCTTTGGAAACAATCTGCACCTACTAACATCTTCCTAAGAGGTTCTACCAATGTTTTTAAAATGTTGTAATGTATTAATCATGATCTCTTCCCTGCTTCCAAAAAGGATGTAAGGGGAATCAGTTCATGAGTGTCAGCTACGTGTGGTATTTAACATTAAGTAGCACAATGGGAATGCAGCCCTTCAAGGAGCAGTCCTCCTGTCTGAAGCTGTGCTGGCTGCTCTACAGCACTGCTGAGGTGGATTCATTTGGGAGTGATGATGAGTCTCTGAATATCAAAAAGAGTGGGAATAACTACAGATGGCATTAGCCAAGGAAAAGATATGCTTTGCTGAGTAAAAACTACCTAAGTGACCAGGATGAAGAGGCCAAAGGGTCCTCAATCCCCTATCTATATTCTGGCTTCTCTTTCATCTTTGCTACCTCTCTGGAAGCCCAACTTGTCGTGTTTGTGAGTAGGGTGTCTAACTAGGACACCTCATATTTCATCCTGATCTTCTCCTCACCTCTATCAGGCCATGGAGTATCAAATGATCAAGAGCTCAACATGTGACTGAGGTGGAGTTTCTCTGAAATTCTGAGCCAAGGGGAAAAATCTTTTTAACTAGTTTACTCATACTCAAGAACTGATTGACCACAAGAGTCTAAAGACTGCCAGTAACTACTACTGTCTGGGTGACTGCAATTAGGTTTCATGCAAGCAGGTTTTGAATTCCTCTACAATTGCTATTGGGGCAGAATATGATCAAATAATTAAGAGGTTCAAGTTTAATTCCAGGAGAATTTGAAAGATTACTAAAAAAAAATTGAAAAATAGGTATGAATCAAATATCCATGTCCAAGCAATTAATGTTAAATTCCCACCCAGTACTTCTTTGACAAACATGAATCATTGTTACAGACTGAAAATTGCTATTAGTAAAAATATTCAGGCAGCCCACAAAAATATCCATTTTTTACTCTGTCTCCCAATTCTGAAAAAACCCTTGGTGGAAAGGAGTCCAGGATACTGATTTCTATTGCTAGATCTATTCCCAGCCCTGTAACCTAGGACAAATCATTTAAGATCTTTTGGTATATTTCCTCATCTTTCCAATGTGCATAGCAATACCTGTTACAACATTAGCTTATCATGAAAAATTCATATCTATGATAATGTATGTAAAGCTGCTTTCAAAATGCAAAAGATTATTCAGCTGATTTGTTATTTTTATTATGTCTCATGCATTGCATTATAGCACAGATCTCATTTATATTTTAACTGCTACCTTGAATGCTGTCAGACTAAGAAATGCATCCCTATCGCCATGCCCCAGAGGCCAAGACCTTCCATATTCACATATGGACAACTCTAAATGCCAGCAAAGTGTAACGATCAATAGTTTGAACACAGCAGGTTTCAAAACTCAGCTCTGGTGCATATGGGCAAGGCATTAACCTCTCTGATCCTCAGTTTCCTCATATGTAAAAGGGGTGACAACAGAGCTATTATGAGGATAAAACAGGTTAAGGTAAGAAAAGTACCTGACACTACTGAATAAAAGTTAGCCACTATTTGTTATCTTGGGTTTTGCAGCATCCATGAAGAGTATCAACAGCAAGAACCCCCAGAACTGTGATAAAGTTATTCTTAATTTCTACTGCCTTGATTTTTCACCCTTATTTCATGTATGTTTATCTCATCTCTTAAGTTAGCATCTGGAGAAACATGACTGGCTCTTATTTTCTATATTTTGTACAGAATCTAATGTGATTTAAAGCATACAGTAGTCAGAATAAAAAAGTTTTAATTATCTGATGACTCTTCAATATGTCAATTGGTCAAGAAGAGTTGGGTACAGAGTCTCCCAAAGCCATATAGCTGAGCTGAGCCTTGGGGATACAGCAAAGGGCTCAAAGTGGCCAAGGAGATACAACTTCAACTCCAGAAGCTTTACTTTATATGCTTCATAACTTGGAGATCTGAATGAAATTGAAATTGGGTAAAAGAATTAAAGAGGAGTTGAAAACCATTGCCATAGGTAATCAAAATGATGTGCCACCTTAAAGACAAATCAACACACACCTTAGATATCTTGCATCAAACCACTTATCTCTAAATACTAGAGTGATCTTCATCTATACTCTTCCTGCATTCTGAGGAAAAGAGATATATGCACGACCCCAGAATTTGGGGGATACTGTCTCCCTATATAAAAGGGTAAAAAGGTAAAAAAAAGTGTTTTATAGTCCTGAATTTTGTAAAGGAGCATTCCTGAGCACCTGGTATGTGCTAATCATCCAATAACTCAAACACAAGTATTCATAAACCTTTATACAAATATAGAAAACTTTGGAAGCATCATACTCCGAGTTTTAATTTGAAGGAGTTGTTGGAGGTAAGCTGGCACACCAGGAAAAAACAGTGAGAAAAAAAGACCCATATTTAGAAAGACACTAGAAGAAAGCTAACCCCTCACAAATCATAGCCTGGTAGCAGCTGTAGCACAGTTCCCAACATAGCACCCAAAAATACATTCTTTATGCACAGTCCTAGTGCATCCTTCATGCAGGCCACTCACATCTGTCAGACCACAAACAGGAACATCTCACTAATGTTGGCTAATCAGAGCAATAATTGAAGTCTGGATTTCTAAAAACTAAATTGCAGAATTTTTTTATGTTATGTAGTTTAATTACTTAAGGACACACAGTAACTCAATTAGGCTAACAAAAGGTTTTTAGTTCAGTGTGGGACCTGCTTTAATGAGAGAAAAGTGTTTTTTATAGTCATTGTATTAATTCATACATAAATGGCATTCCCAAAATTCAGAATCTTATACTAATTAGTTGCACTAATAGAAGGATAATGAGCATTATTTACTGAATACCAGTCACTTACCAGGTATTATATTACTAATGATCACAACCATCCCTGAAATCTTAGAATTTACTATTGCCAATAGTTTTGTAATACTGGGAAATTCTCAATATGGTGTAATAGAAAGAGCCCAGAATACATTTCTGATTTCTCCATCTCAGAGAAGCAGGAACAAAGGTGACGGGTATCTCGAAAGCTAACACTGAGGCATGTGCTAAAGGCTGCAGTGGATACAAGGATGTGGAGGGGAAGTGTGAGAAGAAAGAAAACCATCCCAACAACTGTCCATCCAAATAGGCGAATTTATAAAATTTCTTATAAAAACAAATATTATATTCAGATTGGAAAAGGGAAATCTGAGAATAGGATTCCGCCTGTATTAGAAGTCTTGATTGACGAGATAATAACACACCTATTTGAACACCAGAGTACCAGCAAGTCTTCAACTTTAATAGGTGGGCTTCTAAAATTGCAACTCTAAGCTAGCATTTAGAACTTACTTTACTGTAGCAAAGGATTATAAATGGCAGTTGGATTCCCATATCCACGTACAAATGCCTGTCACTGATTATCTGCCATTTCAGATAGAACTCGAGGGTTTCAACCAGGAGGCTGCTAATACCCCCAGTTCTAGTGGTGGCCTCCTCCTGAGGGGCTTTTTATGAGTGTCAGGAGGGGGTTAGCATGAAAGACAGGATGAGGCAAATTCTTTGGGTATCAGGTTCCTTAACCACATGGCACATCTACAGAAAATACAATAAAGCCATTTCCATATTGTAGTGGTAAATTGGGGTGAAATAAAAACAAATACTATGCAACAGAAATGCATCAAAAAAAGTTATATTGTGAACTCTTAAAATATCTATGTTTAAAAGCACAATAAACTTTTCATTAACGTTCGGATAAACTAGCCACATATTTATTTTGATGCATAAGTAATAAATATCCTTGAAGAATGTAGACTTATAATAAATATGATTAACTTACATTTGATTTGCTAACATTGTTACTACATATAGCTGCCACCATTCTCTACTAAATTCTACCCGGAGCGGGTGATAAATACCTAAGAGGAATCTCAGGAGATCTAAGCATACGTTTTATGTTTCTTATCATTAAAGTGATATCCTAAAAATAGTAATAAAGAAACATGGTAAATAAGTATTTAGATAGGTTACTGTGAGACATAGTGTTTATAAAATAAACTCTGCAGGTCAGGGAATAGCAAATTCTGGTTAATTGAATAGGGTAGTCAGGTAACATAATAATACATCTGGGTAACGGATAATCTCTTCAAGGTGTAAACTATACTATGAATATTAAATCTTGGAGATTAAAAAAGACACTTCAGAAGCTTGCTGCACCTCAGAGTTTGTATTTTAAATATGCCGCTCCACTATATCTTTTATTCTAAATGGCTATTTTATGATTTTGTTTAGGAATAATACAGCTTTTACTGGAAATATCTCTTGCTAAAGTTTCTTTAACCTAAAAGAAAATTATTCCAGATCAGTAGCTTTGAATGTTATTTGTTTATGCTTTTAAGTAGTGAAACTCTCTGCTCAAGTGAATTCTTACACAGTACTGCAATTGAGCTAAAAGTGGAATTTTATTAACATAAGTTCATGTTTTTAAAAATTTACTTATAAAGTCAATGAGAATACATTGATACATTGATCTGATAAACCCAAAAATGTGAAATCAGAGTATTAAAGTTACAGTGTTATATCAGCTTCATCATCAATTTATTAATATATTTCATTTTAGTTGCACAATTTCATGAAGAACTTGCTTCATACCATTCTACCTAAATGCTTCATACCACTGAGCATTCATGCAGAATTTCACAGAACTTAAAAAATATATATCAGCGCAGCGTCACAAGCTTCTAATTAATAACACATTTAGAATACTTTAAAATGTATGTGCAGGGCTTCCCTGGTGGCGCAGTGGTTGCGCGTCCGCCTGCCGATGCAGGGGAACCGGGTTCGCGCCCCGGTCTGGGAGGATCCCACATGCCGCGGAGCGGCTGGGCCCGTGGGCCATGGCCGCGCCTGTGCTCCGCGACGGGAGAGGCCACAACAGAGGGAGGCCCGCATACCACAAAAAAAATAAAAATAAAAATAAAATGTATGTGCAAATGAAGCTTTGCTGATTTCTAAGTGTGACAACTTTTACTAAATACCTCTAGTAGGTTTACTTAAACAGTTTTTAAATTATTGAAATATCTGTATTAATAAAGTTTAATTCAAAATTTGGAGAATACCTAAAGAACTTCTGAAAAACTATGTGGTATATTTTAAACAACTAGTCTATATTAAATCTGGTCCTTTTCAAATCTACTATTCTGACTTCATGTGGTTATTTTGTCTCCACAGAGCAGAGAAGGGAAGAATTTGGAACTGTGGAAAACATCTCTACAAAAAAGATTGTGATTCCTGTTTAATGTCATTGTCACTAACTCAACTGCATGTAGAATCCCAGCAGGGAACATAAAAAGGTTAAGGGGACTGGACGAGGTCAGTTCTGGACCAGAGAGTTCATGACCCACTCATGAGGAGCCCGTCGTGACTCAGCTCTAACATATGCCTGTATTGTGAAGACTCATGAACAGGAAGCAATGGATGACTTTTAAAACAGCTCATGACAGCATTCATTCCCCTGGGTAATGCCCTCCCTTTGAGCGTGGGCTGGACCTAGTGACTTGTGTCCAGTGGAAAAAAAAAACACAGCAAAAGTGTCTGGATGGCATTTCCAAAATTAGGTTACAAAAGACTGTGACTTTAGTCCTGCTGGTACTCTCTCTGTCTCTTCTCATTTTTGTTCTGACGAAGCAAACTGCCGTGTGATGAGCTGCCCTATGGAGATGCCCACGTGAAAAGAAGCCGAGGGAGGCCTTAAACCTAAATCCCCTGAGGAGCTGAATGCTTCCAACCACCTTGGCAGTGAGCTTGGATGATCCTCCCAGTGGAATCTTAACAATGGCTGCAATCCGAGTACACACCTTGAGTACAGCTTTGTGAGAGGCCCTGAGCCAGAGGGGCCAGTCAAGCTGCACCTGGATTCCTGACCCACAGAAACTGACATAACAAACATTGTTGTGTTAAGTGGTAGACAGCTAATGCAGAGTGTCATCAGATTTTCCAATTTTTCCAAAGTAGCTGGAAATTCAGATTCATGTGTGTGAAATCTCCTAACTTTTAAAACTTGAAAACCAATTCATTTAATAGATAAATATGTAGCCACATCTGAATGCTAAAGGGGATTACAAATTTCCAGTTTCTGATACACTAACAAGGGAAATGCCAGAGATGATGACCAAAAGTGAACACGCGTTGATAAGCATGGGAATGAGGATAAAGTCCTCCAAAATAATAAACTATTTCTTCTTCCAGTTATGAAGTATAACATGACAACAGAGATGATATATTAAAAGGTAAGATGTTCGTGTTTCAAGGATGTATGATAATCAGTAATAAAAGTAGAAGAAAAAAATCATAACTAACTGAGCAATTCACCAGAGACCTAAAATCAATCAAAGCTCTAATATTAAAGCTGCTTAAAATTTGGCTCATGTGTTTCTACCGAATGGTAATAAGCAAGCAGCAAAGTAAACCCAAGGGATTATTTTTTCCTTTTTAAATTTAAAAACCTATACTATGGTTAATATACATGAGTTCCTAACTGCTAGGAAAAAGAGGCCAATTTCTAATATAGAAATGTACTCAGGGATATAAGTCATACTAAAATATTTTAAGACAGAATGTTTCTATAAATTTGTGCCACAGAATTACCATAGCATCATCTGCTTTCATATGGATGATGGCTAATCCCATTTTACTCACTTTCAACATTTCAACTATCACTTCTATGAGCATGAATCCCAAATATGCATTTCATCCCTGGCCAGATCCTTAAACTACAATCCTTTATCTCGAATTGTATTTTCTTTTAGCTATTCTATTTCTTATTCAACACTCATTTTTCTCCTCAAATTGCCTCCCCATTGCACTGCTCCACCATAGCCATTTTCATCAAGTTACCAAGTCAAATTAGATATTCTTTATTTTATTTCTTTAATCTAGTTATCTTAAACATTACTGCCTTTATATTTCTACAAGAATGACAGCGGGTTCAAACCCTCACCAACTAACACCCTAATTACTATGTCATTTTCTTCTATTCATCTTTTTCTTTCCAACTATTCACCCTTTTATTAATTTATACTATACATACATACCAATATCAAACTCTTTAAAATGTCATTGAATAAACTATCAATTGTTGATGATAATATGATAGAATTTTGCCCCACATTACAAAATGCAATCACAACTGCAATTTTAACAACCATAACAGGATGAAATGAACTATAAGATATTAGGAAGGAGATTATGGATAACCAAAAATTATGGATAACAGCAACTATAATCAATTTTAGTGACATGAAAGCATATTAGTAAGTTTGTAGACATGAGTCATAGTCATGGCTCACTGGGGACTTGTAGTTAGCTCTCCTTTTTGGCAAGGTTTGCTATTTAGCATAGAGTATCACAGATTTCAGTGAACCTAAACCCTCCCCTAAAACCCTGGGTAGAAGTTTGGCAAATCAAACTCTTTTAGATTACATTTTATTTATATCAGAAGACCACTTTTACAAAACCAACATTGAGGAAATAATGCTTTATAAAATGAGTAGCCATTCTTAAACTTAACAACTAGTAGTTAAATTCTCAAATACTGAGTACTCTTAAAATAGAACACACCTTTTATAATCTTCCCATTATATGAGTCATACCAACACTTTATAACTTGATGAAGCTGCATATGAAAGTATCTCCTCACCATTCACATGAAACAATTCTGAAGACAATTGCCAAAATTAAACTCACCACTTTTCCATTTGCAATAATGAGAAAGAAATCATAAGTTAGTCTGTATTATGCTCTAGGACCAATAAACTGGGTTACTTGAAAGAACAAGCAAATAACCATTTTTTAAATGAGTTTCTCTCTTACAGACATACCATATACTTTCCAAATCTTCACATTAAATTTATAAACATGAGGAACATCTGGGAAAGGTCTATTATCAAGGAGAAGCTAACAAATATAACATTCATAAACTAGTTTGGGGTACAAAATATCTTTAATCCTTTTAGAAGTGGCAAGATATGGTACTCTTTGACTTCAGATTCTGCATATAAACAACATAAAATCAAGAGAGGGGATTATCAAAGTCAGGCAAATTATCATGGGTTCAGTGAGACTGATCAGTACAGGAGAAAATAGTCAAGGTAGTTACTCCTCCAAACCAGCAATCAATTCATTAAAAACAGCCAAACTTAGTTGCAGCATGCGGACTTCTTAGTTGCAACACGTGGGCTTCTTAGTTGCGACACGTGGGCTTCTTAGTTGCAGCATGCAAACTCTTAGTTGTGGCATGCATGCGGGATCTAGTTCCCCAACCAGGGACCACAGGCTGTAACTAAGACCCGGCGCAGCCAAAATGTAAATAAATAAATAATTTAAAAAAAAAACAAAAAAACAGCCAAATTGTTGGCTTATTACCACACTCCAAGAAGACTGCTTCTGGCAATCTAGCTTTGAAAAATGACCAGAAAATAATAAAACTCATTTCTCACACCTAGGAAGTACCGATAAAGTAGGTAGGGAAGTGTGGTAAAATGAAACAAGCATATACTGTGGAGTTAATTCCACTGGGATTAACCTTGGTTCTGTACTTCTGGATTCAAGTAATGGCAGAGTCATTGTATCAGACTATATTGTATCCTGCCGATAACAATAAAAAAACTAAGTAAAATATTTTTAACGTGTTTGGAGGTACTGGAAAGTGACTGAAAAATAGATAGGAACTGGACAGAATCCATCCCTTGAAAAAAGAAATGACACTGAATGAGATCCACATGAATACAGCTTTTCCTCTGCAAGCACAGTCCATTCTTTCCACAGCAAGGGCTAGAGCTCAAGCAGAAAACGGTAATCTTAATGAAGTGAGGAGTCCAATGTCAGAGTTTGAGGTTGCCAGAAAAACTATAAATCAAGGAGGAAACTCCCTGAGAGGAGGGAGCTAAAATGTAGGGAGTCCCAAAATCTGCATAAAATTTTCTCTCAAAAAAAAAAAATTCCCTCAAGATGTTTGGGTGACTTCTAACTGCACTGCACATGATTAAAAGGCAAGACCCCAAACAGCCCAAGGGAAAAAAATATATATAGAATACTGAAAAAACTACTATACTAAGTCAGAGGGGGCTTAGTAAACACCTCAGCCATTCCACGGAAGGTCTCAGTTTACCTGAGGAGTATAAATCATATTCCATGACTAAGACGTTCCTTAGATTAAGGGAAAAACTGATATAGGGCCACTCCAACAAAATCTGAAACCAAGCCTCCAGAAAATAAAGGTGATCTGCCAGTAATGTAAGGGCTTGCGAGAACAACCCTCAACACTCTTCAGAGGGATATGACAGAACCCAAATCTCTTCAGCGTGTCATATGTAATGCCCTGTATATTATCAGAGAAAAAAATATGACTCCTGGTCAAGAGAAAAAAGGTCAATATAAACAGATCCACTGACAAGGCAGACTTTGGAATTAACATGCAAGAATTAGAAAACAAAAAAGAACATTTAATCAATGTTAAACGCCAAGAAAAGATGAATTTATGAGTAAAGAGATGGGGATTTCAGGAGAGAGATGAAAACTATAAAAGAAACCAATGGAAATCCTAGAACTGAAAGAAAAGCACTGTCTGAAATAAGATATTTAATTGGTAGCCAAAAAGCCTTTGAAAATATTCAACAGTTATTTCTAATAAAACCCGTGATGAAGAATGGATGGATACTTTCTTACACACACACACACACACACACACACACACACACACACACACATACACCCATCCCTACCTCAGTCTTGGAGTCAGCATTTTACTTGATGAGGAAACAGCATAAACATTCCCATTAAGATCAATAACAGAGCAAGGATTCTAATACCCACTATCTCCAAAACTATTTAACATTGCACTGGATGTATTAACTAATGCAATTAGACAAGACAAAAGAAGAGATAAAACTATCTTTATTTGTAAGTAACATACCACTATACCAAGAAACACCTAGAGAATCAATGTTAAGACTAACTCAGATTATAAAAGAATTAGACAAAGTAGCAGATACGAAATTAGCAAGCAAAAATCAATATCTTTTATATAACAAATAAGTTAGAAGATAAAATGGAAGAGAAAACAATTCACAGTAGCAACAATAAAGATAAATACTCGGAAATGAACTTAGCCAGTTAACTTCAAAACCTTTAGATTATAAAAACACCCATAAAACATATAAACAGAGACTTGTGTAAATGGAAAACATCCCTTTTATTGGTTTTAAAGTTTTAATAGCATCAGGATGTAAGTTTTCTCAAAGTTAATTCAAAAACTTAATTTGATCACAATAAAAATCTTTTTTTCCTGGAGCTAGACAAGTTGTCACTACAGTTTAAGTGGAAAAAATAGATATGCAATAAAAACTGGGAAAACAGTGAAAAAAAAGAGCTCTGAGGAAAATCTAGCTCTACCTGATATTTAGGCATACTACAAAGCCTCCAAAATTAAAGCAGTGTGTGTACTGCTGCATGAACAGACAAACCAATAAAACAGAACAGAAAGCCTTGAAATAGACCTAACAAGTTATGGAAATTTAGCATATTATAAAGGTCGCATCTCAAACCACTGGGGCAAAACATACTCAAGTAAATAGTATTGGGATTATTGTATAGCCATTTGGAAAAAGGTAACATTGGGTCTACCGAATCAATTCCTCATACCACATACTAGAATAAACTCCAAACATAAGTGATCTAAACTTTAAAAATAAAACTGCCAATATAGAAGGGGAAAAATGAGTGAATTCTTCTGTAACCTAAGTGTAAGAAAAGTTCTCAAACTATAACTCAAAAATCTATATTCAATAAAATTATAGATTGATAACCTTGACTACTATATACAAGTAAAATGATTTACATGGCAAAAAATACCATATTAAGAGAATGAAAAAGCCTGCCAACAGACTGGGAGAAAATACTTACAAATCACATTTTTGACAAAGAACATATATCCAAAATATATAAAGAAATCTCAAAATTCAATAATAAGAAAAGAAACAAAGCAATTTTTAAAATGGGATTTTATTTTGTTGACTTGGGTTTCTCCTTCAAGTGCATGAAGTTACCACCTCTGTCATCTAACCTACAAATCATTTGCCAAAATTTATGTCACCCAAATTTAACAAACATTTATATCACCCAAATTTAACACGTGCTATCTTTAGTCATACAGCAGAAAGGATGTGTCTTCTGGTGAGACCATTTGAAACATCAATGATAATTGATATTGAAGACATTTTGGGGAGAGGATGATAGATATCAATATGGAGCTATCTCCATGCTCATGAAACAAATATTTCTAAAATTTTCTGAATTAGGAATGGCTAAAAACAGGCTTTTTAAAATTTAGAATTCAAGACCGAAAAGACCCAGAGTGTGACAGGATCTGATTGGGTGGCCATTTCTTACAATAAATAATTCTTTTAAGGTGAATCTGCTGGGCAATCCTGAAGAAACTGATATGAAAATATTTTCCTGTAGATACCTACCAATTTACTGGCCTCTAACAAATTCACTGGACCTAGAAAATATTAAGTTAGGGAGTATGACCAGAGAGCTTCAGCTTTATTATGGCTCACTGGCTCCTCTCCATTTAGAAAGTCATCATTAGTTCCAATTGTAAGCTTAGGCACACAATGTTCAAGCTGTAATTAGATTCACACAAATTTAGTTATTGCAATGTTGGCTGTTTTTCTTTAATCTTCCTGAAAAATGGCTGTATACCTTAGATGATCATTGAAAAAATGGAGGAAGGAGGCAGCTATAAATGGCAAAGATTGAATAATTTAAGTTATAGGTATAATTAGTCATGAACTTGATCGGTTGTTTCCAATTTAAATGCCTATCAATAGGAGAATAAATAAATCATGGTCTTTTTAGATTGTGAAATACTATAAAACAATGAAAATGAATGAAGTAGGGATACACACCAATAGTGATAGATCTTTGAAGTGTAATGTTGGGCTAAAAAAATAAAAAGTTGTGGAAAGATAGGTACAGGAAGCTATGACTTTAAAAATGTTTTAAAATGTCCAAATTACTATATATTTTTAGGGTCATACACTTACAAAGAAAAATATTTTTAAATGCCCTAGATGTTATCATTTACTATGTAAGGGTATAACTTTAAAATATGTAGTAATTTTGACATTTTAAAACATTATTTCAATTGAACACCAACTGAAACTGAACACCAAGTTCAATAAGAAGTGTTATGGGAGGGGTTGGGTGATAAAAAGAAGGAAGAAGGAAGTGAAATCAGGAAGATTTTTAAAGTGAATAGGATACATATAGGTGTTCATTATGTTATTCTTTTTACCTTTTTATACATTAGAAAAGATCCATAATATGAAAGAAAAAAATTAGTAAGTTTTTTAAAGAAAACTGACTTAAGAACTTCTCCCGTGAATACTTTGAAAGTGACTCAAATACAGTATAACTTCAGAGATTTTTTTCACTAGATTACATAATGAACCTTTTTCCTAGAAAGAATAGCATAAAGATGTCACTGAGACAACCAAAACTGATGGTCCCATTTATATTCCTTTACGGTTTTTTGTTGATAAGAATGGGATAAGCTATCACAGCATTTGACCTATGACATTAATGCAAAATATCTACAAATGTTGTCACAAAACTAACAGACACTTGCCACATGGTTCACATGTGAGAGAAGGCACCTAAATGAACACCACTCATCATGTGATTTAACTCTGCCACAAGTCTTTGAGAATGAAATACTTCCCCAAATACAGTTTTTCAAACAAGAAGAAAATAGGTCCTCTCATGTCGCTTCAGCAACTCCTTGAACTTA
This sequence comes from Physeter macrocephalus, assembly GCF_002837175.3. NCBI lineage: Eukaryota > Metazoa > Chordata > Mammalia > Artiodactyla > Physeteridae > Physeter > Physeter macrocephalus. Next base: position 40,491,472 of record NC_041222.1, on the reverse strand, counting down.
TGCCCCCTGGCTGGTCCAAGCCACTCCCAGAATGCCCTCAGAAGGTCCAGCCTTTGTCTGTCTCAACCACGACCCAAATCCACCCAGAGCAGGAAGCTACCTTGCAGGTTGTAATCTCTGGCATCCAACCAGATTCTTTACCTGCCCTTTTCCAAAATGATTCAGAACCTCCAGGAAGGACCTTAGAATATGTGGGGTTCCTGAAGCCAAAAACCTAAAACTCAGGGTTCACAAACCAGCCTGACATTCAAACCACTCTGTTCACAATATAAATGCCCAGGCCCACACCTGCCAAATCAGAATCTCAAGTGAAACTTAAGCTGCTACGTCAGCACCTGTCCAAAGTTTAAGGGCTAGCTCTAGACTCTTCTCACTTGTTCTCTCTGCTACAAACACTTTTCTCTCTTTACCTTCTTTCTTCTCCCTTCACTGGTGTGCATCCTTCAAGGTACAACTTGAATGTTACTTCCGGGATGATCTCCTTACACACACACACACACACACACACACACACACACGTTCTTAACTGTACCTGGTCCCATATCAGCACTTCTTGCACTGTATTTTAAGTGCTGTCTAACGCTCTGTGTTCCTCTACTACACTGAAAATACTGTGAAGGCAGGAACTGGGCTCCTCTTGATCACAATTATATCTTTAGTGTCTAGAACAGTGACTGGCACTCAGCAAGCGCACAGCAGATGAATGTTTAGTAAATAAGCGAATGCATATATTTAAGTGAAGTCCAAGGGCATTATGAAATGCTGGCTTTTTCCCCTGACCTAATGTCTATGTATTTATCCATGGCAGGAATTATGATAAAGGAGCAAAGAAAAAAGCCTCAACAGTCAGGCCACCTTATCACTAGCTGTGTCATTTCGGACAACTTCTGTAGCTCCATCTCCTTTTCTAGGACTGTATGCAGATTAATTGCAGAGAAAACAGAACAGCGTCTGTCAATAAGTATTTATTTTTACACTCAATAAATATATTATTTTTTCCTATGTTCGCTGTATGCAGTTCTGATACCAAACCTGAGATACCCCTCCTTTACAAACATTCGGCAGTTTTAGGAAAAAAAGCTTTCCCCCAATGTAGAGGACTGCCTCTTTGCCAGTGAATCACTGACCACGTATATTGATGAATAGAAAGATGCAAATGCCCTTAATCATAGTACTTCCCAGCTAGAAAGGAATTTAGGAAATATCTGTCTCAATTTTAAAGAAAATGAGTGATTTGCCTAAGCCATAAATGGTTGGTGACAAAGCTTGGCCTAAAACCCAGCTCTTCTGTCTCCCAGTCTTTCCACTCCATCTCCTGGCCTCTCATTTTGATTAACTGCTGACTTCCTTAAGATCTAGGCCACTCACCATAGGCCATAGCTATAGCCCTTCTGTTATGTCCACATGCTTCACCCTCTCTACTTCTGAAATACTGTGTCATTTTTTGCTGACATTTGAGATTTTAATGCATGAAAGTTCTCATCACCACCAATTCCTAGCCCCCAAAACTGGAAGATTGGCAATCGGGAAATACACAGTCAAACTGTAGAAGGCCATAGAGGAGGGTTCAGGAAGATTCATCCTATAATAAGAGATGGCCCTAGATAAAGGCTGTTTTCAGATGACCCCATCTCAATGACTGTATCTTGCCACTTGGCAGATCCTAACCATACTCCCTGAATCCCAACCACCCACACACTGGTTAGGTACGCAGTATTCTTGTGATGTTGCTACCACTTTGATTTATGGATTCAGTGTCATCCTTTACACTAAACTCATGACCCAAACCCCATGGAACTGACTCATGGATACTTTAAACAAGCTTCTGATGGGGCCTCCTTCTTAACCCCAAAGGCATTTATTTCTATGCATTTCCTACAGCTTATTTATCCAAATATAACTCATTTTTAAACTGCAGAATTTAAACACAAAGCAATTTTATTTTAAAAGATACCTGAGTATTAATTAACCAAAAGATACAGCTTGTCAACATTTCAATTAATCCTGAATTTTTTTTATCATTAGTTTATACAGTCATTGTTTGTAATTAAACTGTGTTCTTTGTAGTAAATCCTCAACCTTGAGACATCCGTGGCACCAGAATGTCTTATCTTACTTATTTCTAATTTATCTTCTGTTATAATCACCACCAAGAGAATACACATATCCTACACAAAATGCTCCAGTTAGGTAAAAGACTTCGTTTTTATTTCTGCTCCTATGCTCACAAAAGCCCTGATTCACTTCCTTCCATGAGGTGGCAGAGATAGGTAGAAATGCAGAGGCATCAAACTACTGAGACTATAAATAATATCTTTGTGTTCTTTTCCCACATAGTACCCCTCTGCTATTCATACATTCTTAGCAGGTCAGGCTATTTGGTTAACATCCATAGTCAAGTCTTAGTTCTTTGAGCTGCTAACCTTTCTTAAACTCCTAGCAATTTCTGAAAAGAAGTGTCTCCTCTTCAAATTTCAAAGAGCGGTGCAGCCATCACTAGTGCCCTTTGCCATATATTTCCATGTCTCTTCCTTTCTAACCTCATGGTCTAATTGTACTTCATGGCCCTTGTTGAGGGTTGAATTTATCCTCCCAAAAGATATGTCCAAATCCCAATCCCTAGTACCTGTGAATGTGACTATTTGGATAAAGCATCTTCGCAGAAGTAATACTGGATTAGGGTGGGCACTAATCCACTGACTACTGTTCTTATAAGAAAAGGGAAATTTAGACACAGATTCTGGACCCACACAGGGAAGAATCCCATGTGAAGACAGAGGCAGAGATTAGAGTGATGTTTCTACAAGTGAAGAAGATTGTTGGTGACCACCAAAAGCTAGGAGAGAGGCATGGAGCAGATTCTTACTCAGACGTTCAGAAGAAACCAGTCCTACCAACACCTGGATTTCAGACTTCTGGCCGAGATCTGTGAGAGTAAATTGCTCTTTCTTTAAGCCACCTAGTTTGTAGTAATTGTTATGGCAGCCGTAGGAAACTAATATGGCCCTTTTATGGCTATTTGGGGCTATGTGACTATTTTTCTCCAATAAGCTATAAGGAGAAGTACATGTATTACTTACAGGAAAAGCAATTTACTGCTGATGTGAGACCCTCCAGAATCTCTCATTCCCTCATACATGGGTCCCTAAAATCCTACAATGGACATGGACACACAGCATGAGCTAAACAAAACCTTTGTCTCTGCAAACCACTTATAGTTAGGATATTTTTATCACAGAATAATGCAGTCTATCCTGGTTTTCCTAGGGGCTACACTTATTATAAGCCTTTGAAAGGAGAGAATACACTGAAAAAAATTAAGATTTTTAATGGAGAGCTAACACATTAAAGTCCAAGTGATCTAAACTATGGCACTTAGAAAAAGCACACTTTAAGAAAAACAAATCTGCCAGTTAGTAGCTCATTAGGCATCAATGTGTTCTCACTCCTGGAGAAAACCCCTAATTATGAAATTTCAGGCAATAGCCAACCGGTGGGTCTCTCTGCCACATATGAAATCATGCCAAGTAAGTGACTACCATTCAGCCAATGAAAATAGCTACACTGACTGGCCCAGAAGATCATGTACTATTTTTTTTTTTTTGCGGTACGCGGGCCTCTCACTGTTGTGGCCTCTCCCGTCGCAGAGCACAGGCTCCGGACGTGCAGACTCAGCGGCCATGGCTCACGGGCCCAGCCGCTCCACGGCACGTGGGATCCTCCCGGACTGGGGCACGAACCCGTGTCGCCCGCATCAGCAGGCGGACTCTCAACCACTGCGCCACCAGGGAAGCCCAGATCATGTACTTTTAACTGAACTCTTTTCATGGGAGGTCTGTGACCCAGGAAATTCAGAGGTTAATGTGTCTATACTATAGGATAGAAAGCATAGAGAAGTGATTAGGAAGATGTACTTGAATTCAAATCTCAGGTTCTTTCCACCTTTATGGGCATGTTACTTCACTTGGCTAGACCTCAGTTTTCACAGCTATAGAATGGGGATAACAATTTCATTAGGTTGCTCTGGGAATTAAATGAGATAATCCATGGGAACTGCTTGAGTCAGTGTCCGGCACATAGTAGATTCTCAGTCAATGCTTGAGATGCTCAATTGTTATTTATGAACCATGTAACTTTTTGACATTGTAGCACAAAACCCAGAGACTTTCTACCACTTTGTTTATTATGCATATTTATTTCTTAATCTCTCTTACTCCTTCTGTATCCCAACCCTGGAGAGCGGCTAGTGGAAGGGCAGGAACCACATGATTGGACCAAATGGAGACAAGAAAATTCTTCCAGAGCAGTTGGCAAACCATGTTGTTGATGGCACTCGTGAAAAACAAAATAGTGAACAGGGATAACAGGATGTATATGAACAGAGAGCCCACCCTCCAGCATACCACTGCACTTAGGGTTACCACAATGCTAGGTTTGCTATGGGAGGAAATTGTTTTTAAAAAATGAACACACTCCTCAGTTAAAATTGATTTCTTTGACTCATTTTCAAACATCGCAAGCTTTACTTCTTGCTGCATTACCAATATTTTCTGTGTAGTCTGTTATTTCTAAAGAAGCAAATGGTACATGTAAAGATACAATTTCATGTCATTTATCTTCAAACCAAAATGTAATATTTCCTAAAAAGCATGTTCACATTCTTCAAGTGCCACTTGCTCAAACAGTGAGAGATGTGTAACATGACAATGAACCAAGCTCAGGAGTTCCAAATGCGAAGCTAAGCAGACACGTTTTATTGTACTGACATTCGTAACAACTCTATCATTCACAAAGACAGCGCTACTGTGTGCTCACTTTGGCTTGAATTTGCATCCATCAACATTTTCTGGCCTAGTCTCTAACAACAGCATGCATTTGCCAGATGTTTTGTTGGAACTGGGAACACTGTCTGTATTGTGATGTCACACACCAAAACTGACTGACCTCTGAAATACAAATCATGCCCTCAGTTCACTGGAACTAGGCTCAAAGCAGGCTTAACAGCTTCATACTCAAGTGATGTGCTATTTTTGAAAGAAAAAAAAATTTTTTAATCATTATAAAGAGATCCAGAGTCAAATAACTATTCAGTTCTAAAGCTTTTCCCATGAACCTGTGATGAAGGAAAGTGATTTCAAAAGCATTTGGAAAGCAATTTGAAAGATAATACTCTGTTGCAAACAAATTTCAGTTTATCAAAATGGGCTAGATTACTCACTCAACATTTCTGCCCCAGATCCTAATGCAACAAGGGACTTGGGGAGTAGGAAAAAGTGTAGAAACAAATGAATACAGTGGAGGTAAAATATTTGTTGTATTTTAAGAGAATACAATACTTCCTCAACAGAACCTAATTACTGACAAGAAGGTAGCAGGCATTTTATCTTCAATAAACTAGATAAATTTGGGCTCAAATCTCACTTTCAGCAAAACAGTCGGAAAGTTCAGTAATTACCAGAACATCCATTTAATTTGTTATCAAACATTATCATTCCCAACAGTGTTTGTTGTTATTGTTGTTTTCTCTTTTTCTTCTTGGCTTTATCTAAACAATTCACTCATTGGTAGGGATTAATGAGGCCAAGGTTATAGGGTCAATCCCCACATGGATCTGTTAACTCTACATCACTTTCAAGAGCACAGACACTTAAGCCTAAAACAATCTTTTAGAAAATGTGCATTATCTGTCTGGCAGGGCCAAGTGAGATGCACAGCTAGACGACCACAACCCACCACCAGTAAGGCAAAACAACGAAAGGAGACATATACACTATTGATACTATGTATACAATAGGTAACTAATGAGAACCTACTGTATAGCACAGGGAACTCTGCTCAATGCTCTGTGGTGACCTAAATGGGAAGGAAACCCAAAAAAGAGGGGATATATGTATACATATAGCTGATTCATTTTGCTGTACAGTAGAAACTAACATAACACTGTAAGTCAACTATATTCCAATAAAAATTAATTTTAAAAAACTAAAGGAGTCTACCCTAGAGATTGTGGGTTAGAATATACTCCAAAATGAAGGGCACCAAGCATCCCTATTTGCTCAAGCTTTCTGTTCTCTTCAGATTAAATGGACCATAAACCGAAATGTTTTACAATCTACTGACAATCCCTCTAATTGCAAGATATTTCAAATTTCAGATCCTAAATGTAAAGGTACTGAAAATAGAAAATAGGGTGTGGTCAGAAGACCAGAAAGAACAGATAACAAAGCAAGGTGAATGGGGAAGTCAGCAGAAGTTTTAAAACTGGGATGTGACATCTCTTTTCTACCAAGTATCTGATCATAGGGGAAGGAAATAAAACTGACAGATCTAGAATTTTTTTTCATGGAAGAACAAAGTTTTTAATACAGAGAGAAAACAATTTTTCAAAGAGGAGTAAACACAGAAGACTTTCCCTATCATATGTGAAGTCATATAACAAATACACAGAATTTACAAGAGCACAGTTCTGGAACAATAACAAATAAATAGAACAAGAAATATAGTAGAGAATACAGAAACAGAAGCATTTACACGGGAACTTAGAATGTGTCAATCTGGAAAGAATGAACTATTTAGTAAATAGTGTTGGGAAATTAGGTCTATATATAGAAGAACATAAAATTAGATTAATACTACATATCAAATTCAAAAGTTAAATCCGGGCTTCCCTGGTGGCGCAGTGGTTGCGCGTCCGCCTGCCGATGCAGGGGAACCGGGTTCGCACCCCGGTCTGGGAGGATCCCACATGCCGCGGAGCGGCTGGGCCCGTGAGCTATGCCCGCTGAGCCTGCGCGTCCGGAGCCTGTGCTCCGCAACGGGAGAGGCCACAACAGAGGAAGGCCCGCATACCACCAAAAAAAAAAAAAAAAAAAAAAAAAAAAAAAAAGTTAAATCCAAATAGACCAAAGATATAAATGTGGAAGGGGAAAAATAATCATAAAAACTACTAGAAGAAAATGTAGGAGAAAATATTTGTGACTTTGGTGTCACAAAGACTTCTTCAAGCAGACCTGTAATGCACAAGTCATTAAGAAGAACATTTATAGGTTAAGTTTTATGGAAATTGTATACCTTTGGGAATTATCATGGCTTGTAACACACAGATGCTACTGCTAAAGGAATGAACAGATACAGCCTGTAATTCTCAAACTTTTTGCCAGCAGCAGTTATACCTCAGGCCTTTTAAATTTTTCTAAAAATAATTTATGACTTTTATACATCAAAATAAATTTAAACCACTCTATTGACCATTTGTTTAAGAATTCAGTCATATTTCTTTTGATGATATGGTGCCTCATTGAGCCTTGAAATGAAGGCTAGGTGTCATTTACCTAAATGTTAAGAATTGGGGTTAGGGGAGGATTAATCATATCAATTATCCTATTCTACCCAAAGAAAGAGAATCAGGGGATAACAATCAATATGTAGAAGAAAGAGGAGGCTTAGAGCTTGAATGTGAGGCAATAAATCTGTTAGAATTTAAACAATCCATTTGGTGAAGAGTCAAGAAATGGTTAGTAAGGAAAAAGGGAAACATGCCTGTTTTGTGAGCTATATCTGTGATCAAGTATAGCTGCACCCATGAAGAAAGGAAATGTTGAACAGAAGTCACTGAAACCTTGACAGAAAATTCTGAAATGCACCTAAGTAAATGCTATTATTCTAAGATATAAATAATTTTAAACCCACTGCATTAACTTGTCAATTTAATTGCTGGAGACAAATTTTATGGTTAACCTCCCAAAGTTCTTACTATGCCAATATTTAAATTTTTAACTTGTATATTCTTAATAATTTTCTCTTTTGGTGCATATTTCCATCCTGGAGTTTCACATTAAGAAGAAAATTTCATTATTTTCAGGACTCAGGCTAATAGAAGGGGCACACAGGGAGTATTTCTTGGTTCCTAAGCAAGAGTGTCAAGATGGCTCATGAAACATGTTAAAATTTTAAATTAAGCACCACCCTCGATTTTGGTCACAACACAAATGCCTTCGATGTCTTAATGGTTTTAATCCACTTCAGAACTCTTCATGGCTATTTCTACCCATGGATTCTTTCATAGAAGGCTTTGCAATTTAGGGCCTTTGAGACCCAACTTAATGTCCTTAATACTTATATTTAATAGCTCACACTAAGGAGGGAAACTACCCTTACTCTGTATGAAGCCTTTAATAGGGAAACAAACCTAACTTTCGATTCTGAAGGCCTTTGTTTTACTTCTTAAATTCAAACATCTCATCAGTTGGCATATTTTCTAGGCACACTATAAGAAAATGCTTTTGTTGTTAAAAGCAAATTCTTAATTTCCATGTTGTCAATTTCTGGCTGCTTTAATTCATTTCTTTGGCTGGTTACTACGTCTCTCACGTTCTGATATATTCTTGATGAGTCAGTACTAGAAATATGCTAAATTTCTTCTTATTTCCTACTTTCTTCTCCCATAGGAGAGCTACCTTTTAGAAATAAAAAAAAGTACTTAAAATGTGGTAATGATATTTTAAGAAGTCCATTTTCCTTCCCTCTAAATCCAATTTTATATTGACTGATTTAGGGCATTTCAGCTGGGCAGGTCAAAGATTGATCCCAAGGAAAAAAGCTACTCAGATTTTCAAAGAAGCCAGCACTCTGTGTTACCATCAGAAAAATCACAATCACAATTGAGGATCTTACCTAACATACCAATGACTGAACAAGTATGGAGATACAACTGTCCCCTTGCCTCCAAAAGAAGTTCCCTGGAAACAGGCTGAATCACAGGGATATAAAATCTGTTTGCCATCCATGTTTCACTTTTTAGGATAAAGGTAAGAACTTCAGTAAGAAATGCAGAACTAGAGGTGCGGCATAGCAAAGTGATCACAAATAAAGGCTTTGGAGCTCAATACGGAGACGATAGGGCATGATGCTTATAATAATGGTTTCTGAAACCAAATCATCTGTATTCAGATTCTGCGTGTTACATCCTACCTGTGTGACCTGGAGTTTAAGATACTTCAACTCTCTGTGACTCAATTTCCCCAACAATAAAATGGGGAAAATAAAGAGTAGCTATCTGTAAAGTTGCTGTATAAATTCAAATAGAATGATCTACACAGACTACTACTACAAGATAAGATGCATGAGAGCAGGGATTTGGGGCTTTACTTATTGCGACATTCCAGCAGCTAGAACAGTACCTGGCACTGAGTAGGAATTCAATACACATTTATTAAATAAAGGAGAAAGAATGAACAATGTTGGTGGAAAAGTAGCTGACACATAGCTAGAATAATTGTTGGTTGTTATTTTCATCAGTATTGTTCTTATCATCATATTTGTCCTAATCTTAACTTTCTAGCTGTGTAACCATTAGGTAGTTATTTAACCTCTAATTTCCCACTGGATTTTAGAAAGCACTATGAGATAGTGGTAAATGTCCTGGCCTAAGAGTCAGGGATCAGGAGTCCAGTTCAACTCAACCACATACAATTATTCAACCTTGGACAAGTCTCTACCATTTTGGTAATCAATGAACTGATAGAATGGTATGATAAATATCACAGTTTTGCTATTAACATTTCTGGGTACAAAGATCACAAGAGCTAAAACAATGAATAAAAATGTTATGAATTTCAAAATGGTATCTTAATTTCACTGAAATCAGCTTTAAAATAAATTAGAATTTCACCATAAATTGTTGGATTAGGTATTATAGTTGGATGTAAAAGAGTAACAAAAGCTCATTCAATTTCTAAATTTCTAAGGTATTCTAATCTAAATTGAAAACCACAGTCGAAATACTGTGAACTCACTTTAAAAAAAAAAAAAGAAAGCTGCTCTCACAAACTTGCATTCTAGTAGATGATTCACTAACAAGATAGTTTCATATACCAACTCTGAGAGACTGTATGATTGCATAGCGCCATCATAACATCATCTCTTTGGAATCAGACAACACAGCCTAGTTGTAGTTTTCTGTACATTCAGGGTTTTTCTAATTTAGAAGAATTTCTAATTTAGAAGATTCAATAGCCAGAGCCCAGCACAACATCGTTTTATATCACAACACTTTTAACTGTAGCAGTGGAGTTTGTAGAAAAATGCTCCAGAAAAATAGTCAGAAAGAAAGCAAATTGCCAACATGTTTAAAATTGTGGAAGCTAGAGGATAGATACGTGAGGAGTAATTATATTATCTTCTTTTGGGTATATTAGAAATGTTTCATAATAATTTTTTAAAAATTAGACATTGATAAATCTTAACTCTAATGTAACTTTGAAATGAGCCTTGCATTTCCAAAAACTGATAAACATATGAGAATGTCCCTATGATGTTTTGAAAGATCACAGAATAATAAATTTAACTCTCAATCAAAGATCTTCAGGAAAATGAAAGGGACAAGTTAGAGACAGAGGAAACAAAAGGGATGAGAAAAATTTATCCAAAAACACTACCTCCCTGAGGTGGAAATACTTATGGCAGGAATTGGTTCATGTGCAGTCCTTGTGGTTGACCATACCAAAATTGTTGATTAGACAGTGGTAGCTATAGAAGTTTTACATACGAGGGGCTCGGGTATAGCAAGCTAGCTGGGAAAGAGAGCAAGTTTTTCTCTTGCATATGTGTTTGCACCCAAGCTCACTCTTTTGACCAGATTGCTTACTTATTGGTGGTTATTCCTACGGCACTGCCACAGCAATGGAGAAATTCTGGTATGTAAAAATGCCTTTCATTGTTTCTAGTGCCTATGAATTATTCTGTATGAAATTCTTCCAATTTTTTTCAAAGTCTACCTTACTCTACAACTTCTACCCAAAAGCTGACACTAATTAAACTGGATTTATTGCTGAGTTGAAAGACTAGTCATTTCTCCCTAATCAGTTTCAAATATATTTGAAAAATAAAACCTTTTCATTGTTTTTTTTCCTGCAGTCCAATGGAAGCAAGTGTGCAAAAACACATGAAAGAGATTACAGAATCACAGGATGTTCAAGTTGAAGCTTTTTCATTTTGCCAGCAAAAGATCCAAGGTTCAGCTAGGAGGCAATTTGCTTCAAGATCATCACACCTTACTTAATGCCACATTGGGATGGGGCCTTGGACAAACTCCCCTAGTGCTCTTCACCACATGAATTATGCCGATGGATAAGGCCACACACATATATATGGGTGGCTGGAGGAACTTCAGGCAAGGTTCCTCCATCCCCCATCTAGGCCTGTTCACAGCCTGAACATTTTTCATTGCAGAGAAGGCTTCTTAAAGGTTGCCTTGTTCAGGAATAAAGAATTACAAACCCAGTTCCCCTGGGAGGAGATGTGCCCGTAGCCATTAACAGTTAGCCCAGAACAAAGGATACTGACCTTGGGAAGGGCAGGGTCCAGTGAATAGGAAGTCTAAAGTGCTCACTTCAGGGCTTTCTTCAGAACGGCAAGAAGAGTTGTGGAACAGGAAGCTGTGACTGGATCCAAGAAAAACTGTCAACTTGACTATTATTTCGCCTGCGGCTGGCCCTGAAGGACTTTACTCTTATCTATTTAAAGCAAATTTCAGCAAGGGTAGCTCTTGTACTCACACATGCTAAAAATACGAGTTGAAATTAAAGTTTCAAACTACCAAAATCCAGAATGATCCTCTCTCTTTAATATTACTGCCTGTCTCTATGACTACAGATAAACCTCCTGAACATAATGGATAACAATTCTTGAAACTCAATTAAATACATTTTCTTTAACATAATAAATTAGATCTAAAGTTTCAAATTAAACAGTACCTGTATCTACTAAAGCTGAGTGACTTGGGAACGCAGATTATGGCTCTAGTTGACAACTGCATAAAATTTAGGCCAGAATTTATAAAGATAATAATAATAACCATCTCAGGAATTAAGCTTAGTAAGCATGGGTTCGGGAAAACACACTGGCATTTCATTGGAATTGCTTAAGATCATAAAGAGCAATTCTTTCATTTAAAACAAGCAAACTAAAAAAGCAAAATCTTCTTCAGAACAATATTTTGAAAACAAGAAGCCTTGCCAGTACTACGATTGAGAAACCAGAAATGTTGATTTTATTCATTTTACTACCTGTACTACTTACTCCTGAGGGATCATTCTGATAAAATTTTCATAGGGCAAAATTTCTGCATGTGGGTTCTGCTAGAACTTAAATAACTACTGGAAAGTTATGAGTATATCAAGGGAAACACTCAGCTAAATAAGAGGATACCTGCCATCACTCCCAGGTTAATAACACCATTCTACCATCCTTTCCTGGTATGATCATGGAATAACTAATTTTGTCTTACGTCCTGTCTATACTAGATATATAAGCAGTCCACCAGCCAACAGACCTGGAGTTATGCTTTTTATTTTTATGTTACAAACCAAATTGAGAGATTATAGTTACCATTAATTGAGCCCTTGCTCTATGCTAAGCATGTAGTATATGCTTACATTATCTTAATTGACCCAGAAATCACTATCAGATGGCTATTATTATTATAATAATTATTACTGTAGAAATGGGGAAAGAGAGGGTTGGTGATATTTACTTGTACAAGCTAGTATGTAGCAGGGCCAGAACTAGAACACAGTCAGGGTAACTCTGAAATCTTGGTCCCCAGCCACTATTGTGACTGCTTCTCATGCAGATGCCCATACATATTGCTTAAATGTAATGTGCCATGAAAATGCTCTCCACAGAATTTGGATTAAGAGCTTGTTAAATAAATACTCTTAATTCCATCAAGTTCATCTATTTTTAAATTAAAGGAATAAAACACAGAACTCCAAAGTTGTGCCCCAGAAAACCACATAGCAATGGCGACTCCAAAATGTTGGCATAGGTTCTTAAGTCCAATAAGAACATATAAAATTCACTGTGTTTGTAAAGCTAACTTCATTTGTATTCACTACTAACTGAAGAAAATTTCAATGATCAACACCATCTTTCCTGGCTTGGGTAATTTTATACTGAAAAAAAGGTGCCCATGCCATGTCATGAATAAGAGAGCAAAAATGGTCACTCAAATCAAATGCCTTTCAGTTGACTAATTTGCTCACCCTATTTGCAAATGTTTAATGTGATAGATTGCTTTGAGTCCTGAATCAGTAACAAAAATGATACCATTTAGACAAGAGTTACTATATGCTGATACTTTATACCTCATTATTTCATCCAAACAAACCCTAGGTAGAGAAGAGAAAACTGAGGGTTGGCATAGTTAACTAATGTGTCCAGGGACACACAATTAATCAACAGCAGAGGTGTGATTTGAACCCAAGCCCCCATCATTTTAAAGTCATTCCATTTTCATGTCACCACTCTGCCCCATGTGGTTTCATTATCTGTTTTATTTTTTCCACTCAATGAGTTGCTTTTTGTTTGAAACAACTCTTCTGTCCCTAGCCATCTTCATAAAATACATCTGTCAGAACTAGAAGCTCATAAGCATAAAAAGTAAAAATGTATTTTTGTAAAAATCTCTTTTTCTAAGCTAACTTATTCTCACCCATCACTTCTCAGCCTACAACATACCTCCTCTGGGAATTCTTTCCTGATCCCTGAACAGGAGGACCCTGACACATGTTCCCATAGCTCCCGTGCACTACCAGAATACATCACACTAGAATTAAGTGCTACTCTCTGTGAGAGTAGACCCTGAACATGGATTAGACCCCACTGTGTGCCCAGGCCTAGCACATACAATAATGTACAAAAATATTTATGAAATAAATCGATGAAATAATATGCTAAGCTTGTGGTATTGAAGTTCATTTGAATCTTGAAAGCTGTTTGTTAATGCCAACCAGGAAAAATAATAGGACTGGTAAAAAGATTTAGTGCTATCTCGTAGTAGTATAGTAAGACATCTTTATGCAAAATAAATAAATAAGAAGCAGAGCACATGGAATATGACCAAGAAAAAATAAAGTATTGGGCTCCCATATACAAAGAGAACATCATCCATTCCTGGGGCAGCCTTAACATTTCTGTTCACCACTATTAGAATACATCAATTCCAAAAACAATATTGAAAACTAATTCCTTAATCACTTAAGGAAACTTGAGCACTCAAAGATATGAGACACAGGCAGTCATCGTTTATCTTTGCCTAATTAAATGGGATATTTTTCTGAACATTTTCAGCCACTAATTGGTCGGGGTAAAACGTGTGTGGTGGGCAGATTACCTTAACACATCTGCCTTCAGCAGTGTCAGTGCAAAAGGGAGAGAGTCATTAGAAGAAGCTTGGCTAATTTGTTTGCTTATCGCAGAACCGACTGCTTATTCCAAATGACTATAAAAAATTATAAATGTTCTTAGAGTTTAACTTGAGGTTCAGAGCTAAACTGGGACAAAGAAGTGATTTTAAAATCTTCACAAATCCTAGAAGAGGGGAGGTGGTAAGGATCCTATGGATGAGACAATAAAAGAATATTTATACCTACAGCTTGAGAGTAGTGTGTGTGTGTGTCTCATTAAATAAAATGTCTTTTATCATCCTGGGTGACTGAAGTTACTGACCCAGGGTACTAAAAGCGATGACAGAGAAGTCTACAATTAAGAAAACCATGAACCGTGAATCACTAAAGATTTACTCAGACACAGGAATACATCCCTCTTCTTTTTAACTGAATAATCACATGAATGTTCATAGACATTCACCTGGGGTAAAAGAATCTATTTTCAGAAAGGAAATAGAATAATAAGATACAATCTTGTTTCTCACTAGAATCTGCTCATTTTAACAATGTAGACCTACTGACAAAAGAAGAAAGACCTGGTATTAGTGACACCAGGTCAGAAAGGAAAAGGAAAAGAAAAAGAAAAGGTACAGAAGGAAATAAGCTAACTGATAGGGGATTTAAGAGAAGAAGAGCTGATTACTCCTAGAGGTCACTGCAGACAACAGGCAAAGACCCCTCTTCCCACTCCATTCCATGACCCTGGGTCCCTGCAATAAATGAGCAAATGGAGTCTACCACAAACGTCCCACCACTGGTTCCTAATGAGTTGCTTTTTTATATTAAATCACATAATAGCATGGTTTGGGGTTTTTTTAACGTTTTTATTAGAGTATGATTGCTTTACAATGGTGTGTTAGTTTCTGCTTTATAACAAAGTGAATCAGTTATACATATACATATATCCCCACATTTCTTCCTTCTTGCGTCTCCCTCCCTCCCACCCTCCCTATCCCACCCCTCTAGGTGGTCACAAAGCACTGAGCTGATCTCCCTGTGCAATGCGACTGCTTCCCACTAGCTATCTGTTTTACGTTTGGTAGTGTTTATATGTCCATATATACACTACCACTCTCTCACTTTGTCCCAGCTTACCCTTCCCCTTCCCCGTGTCCTCAAGTCCAGTCTCTAGTAGGTCTGCATCTTTATTCCCATTTTGCCCCTAGGTTCTTCATCTCTAGTAGGTCTGCATCTTTATTCCCATCTTGCCCCTAGGTTCTTCATGACTTTTTTTTTTTTTTTAGATTCCATATATATATATGTGTCAGCATACAGTATTTGTTTTTCTCTTTCTGATTTACTTCACTCTGTATGACAGACTCTAGGTCCATCCACCTCACTACAAATAACTCAATTTTGTTTCTTTTTATGGCTAATATTCCATTGTATATATGTGCCACATCTTCTCTATCCATTCATCTGTCAATGGACAATTAGGTTGCTTCTATGTCCTGGCTATCATAAATAGAGCTGCAATGAACATCATGGTACATGACTGTTTTTGAATTATGGTTTTCTCAGGGTATATGCCCAGTAGTGGGATTGTTGGGTCGTATGGTAGTTCTATTTTTAGTTTTTTAAGGAACCTCCATACTGTTCTCCATAGTGGCTGTATCAATTTACATTTCCACCAACAGTGTATGAGGGTTCACTTTTCTCCACACCCTCTCTAGCATTTATTGTTTGTAGATTTTTTGATGATGGCCATTCTGACCGGTGTGAGGTGATACCTCACTGTAGTTTTGATTTGCA